>NW_027140969.1:0-362899 GCF_036365525.1 Heterodontus francisci
TGTGTTGAAGGAAATCCAGATTGTGCCCAATTGTTGAACAAATTCTCCGGATTCAGACGTTGAGAATTAAACCCTTTATTGCATGATATCATGGGGGAGCACACCTTACCTAAATGCGGTCCTGCGCTACTCCCAAAGAGCTACAGATCGCCGTGGACTTATATAGTATAAAAATGGCAGAGCTAACAGTTTCACAATTAGATAAGCACCCACAAGACTGCCTACGTAACGGTCAGCGAAACATCAGTTTCAACAATAACAAGCTAGTTCCTTAATTCAATGCCCACTCCAGACAACATATCTGGCCGTAATGTCTGATTGTGGTTAGCTGTTTTGTCTACAATTTATGACCGTTGTTTGTGGTTCGATTAGCTAAAAGCTGTCTCCTGCTTTTCTGCTTCTACAAAGTTAAGTAATAATTAACAAAGCAAAGAAAATTTCTCCAACAATCCCTCCTTTTATCATACCATGATAACACAATATCATCGTATGTGGAGGGGAGAGGTATTTAAAGTAGTCATTGCAGCATAATATCTTTCCTACCATCACGCTGTACCAGCCGCAAGGCCAAGCTAGCAATACATGATTGATTAATCTCAGCTTAAATGTTCCCATAATCTCTGTTCTTAAAATTGTAAAATTCTGTTCTCACAGTCCCCTCTCTACTCTTCTGCAACCCTTTTCAGAATCCTTCCCTTGATCCCATCTTGGTGCCTTTAATGGTCTCTATTGTCTAGAAACAGCCTTCAACACCCAGAGGGGTCGCACTCAATACGTCGCCTGCTTATATAACAAGGGGGCAGCGGAAACTCATAAAGTATGTAAAGGCATAAGTTTTGCAGGGGCTTCAATCACTTGTTTACAACATAAAAGGTGGTACACTTGTACATTTACCATCTCATTTAAACATCATTGTTACCTAATCGATTGCAGAAACATAATACAATTTCATTAAGTACATTGATCATTCATTTGCTCACTTTAAGTATATATGAAAAGGTTATCCAATTACCCTTTTATGGCATAACTAATTGTCCCTCCTTTTACGGAGCAAGTTCGATCACTAATTGCTTTTCGGGTAGCTGTCCAACCTGTGCTCATACATCCTCTTGCATTGCCTAATTAATTTCTTAATTTGCCAAATTAAGAATGTCACATCTAACACCATGATAGACACAACCACTATCAGGACAAGGGAAATAATTCTAAACCAGGGGTGTATCTGCACATCTGACCCCTAGTTCCATAAGTCCTCCTGCCAGGTAGAATCATTTATCTTGTCAATCTCATCTTATAGCATCTTCGACTGTTGTTCCAGCTTGCAATGGCTTCCAGCTGCTGCCTCTCTTTACCCAAGCGTGTGAGCAATGGCTGAATAGTATATTCATAGTCCCGGAGGTAATTTGTCAAATCCTCCTTAATACTTTCTGTCACAGTTATTGTTTCTGTCTTTTGTTCATGTATCTGTACCAACTCCATTTTCCCTACTCGTGTTGGTATTTGTGGGTTGAACCAAAATGTACTGTTGCTCACCGGACAAGTCCGTTTATGTCCATACTGGTACTCCTTCGCTGTGGTGGTTAAGCGATATCTCCCCTTTCCCATATAGGCCACATGGGTTAGTCCTGGCAATGCTTTCCTAGTTTCCATGGTGCAATTTACAGTGGCATTAAATCCACATTTTGATTCTGCCGTTTTATACATAGGATGAGGACATATGATCACCTGGTTTTCCAGACCACACTCAGACAATGGACAATGTTGTTCCAATTACCTCTTTTCCAATTTCCACAACATATGGTAAAATATCATTGTCTTTTAATAATCTTTCCCCCTTATCACTCCTATATTTTCTACTTCATGTAATTGTATCCCTAACTTATCTCTCAGAATTACAGGTATTCCCAACACGACTCCAATACTCATAGATCCTGTATTTACACATTCCTGACCTTTCCATACCTTAAGTTTTCCAAGTTGGCACCTGATAATTTTATCATTTGTGTGACTAGCTAAGTACTCCAACTGGGTTTAATTGATCCAAACTGGTACCTGTCCGGCATCAATTTGCCTCCAATTTTCCTTCGTTTGTTCTAATCATCCACGGACCATATGTACTACAAACACTTTCATTATTTGAAATGTCGTGGATCTCCTTTACCTTTTCTATGATATCATTAATAGTATGAGCATGACCTTCCCGTACTCTCACCAGTCCTGTCACTTTTTTTTGACAGATCCTGTCCTACTTTAGCTACACCACTTCTGTGCCTTTTGTTCCTTTAAAAAAAAAAAATATCCTTTACTAGCTGACTGAGAGTTCTAACCTTCTGGTCCCCATTTTCCAAATCTATAGTATTGACAATTGAAGTTCCTGTGTTAAGGACTGTGGCTGCGTCATTCACTAAACTGCGTTTATGGCTCTTTCCCTTTATTATTTTCTCATTACCAAATTCCTGTCTCAACAATTGTTACAGTAATACCTTGTACAACTCTCGGGTCTTCTCAGGGCACCAGTCAGGTAGCTGGATATCTGAGAAAATCAATATTACCGGTACCAACTCAAGCTTTATATTATCATATACAATGTTATTAGGTTTTATTATCACATGTCTATTTTCTAGTCCTGTAGTCAAGACCGGGCAAGGGAGACCAGTCACTTGTGGCTGCTGGGTCGTAACCTTACGACCTCGGTAATTCGGATGTGGGGTTAACTGTGGGGGTTGGTGCTTCTTGTCTGTTTAATCTCACAACCTGAAATAGGAACTGACCTTTTTTTTAAATCTTACAGCTTTAATCTCTTGCGCTAGGGGAGTTCGAGGATTGTCTGCAATCAATTTTGCTCTGTCTCATGCTTTCCCTGTGTTATCATTATTCCCAAATAAGAAACCTTTTCCTTCATTATCGGTGCCATTTTCAGCTTAACTTTCACTCTAACCTTCTGAAGGAAGGTGAAATATCGATGGATTATTATAAAATCCCTGGGAGAGACACGTCCAGATGTACTGTTGTCCCTTGAACGTAAATGCAAATTTATTTTGACACTCTTGTGCCAACTGTATGGACCAGAACCCATTGCTAATGTCCAACACAGTAAACCACTGATTTGTTATTTTCTAAAACCTTGATTGCCCTCTTAAATATCAGATAGATTTCCTTTTTAATGCTTTAAAATAACCACTCATATCAGTTAAATTTTGTTTATTGATTCCAATTTCTTATGCCCAGACTTGGTTGTACTTTTGGTACGTTAAGGACAGAAATGCTTGCAACTATCTTTCCTTTTCAAGCATTTTGTCTCATTGATAAAGATGCTATGATATTTGATGTCTGCAATTAAGTTTTAAATTCTCAAAGCTGCTGGATCTCTTGTTGTGGCATCAGTTCTCATGTGGCCTTGGAACCTGCCGTCACCTGCTTAAAAAGAATCCATTGTGGATCTGCCCCTGAGCCCAATTGGATAATTTGTCCAATTCTATCTGTCTATTAGAAATGTAAAATTTGGCAATGTCCAATATGTATAAATTTGACTCTCAGCAATGCAAAAAGCTGCAGCGGGTTAAGTTCTTTGTTTGTCTCCAAGGGGGCGGAGCAAAACATTCTCAGCTACGTCACTTTATGAAACTTTTTTTCTGATCGAAAATAACTATCCATTTTAAATTTTTTTCAATCCTTTTGGTATCCTTAGGGTTTAAAAACAACAAAATCATGTGTAACATTTTCAACTTCAAAGGAAAGCATCTCCATCAGGAAAGACAGCATTTTAGATTAAACTCCAATTGTTTCCAAATGTTTTAGTATCTTTTGTAAGAGGTTCCTAATCCAAGGAATTTTACAACAAAGATGATTCCAATTCCAATTCACTGCAATAATATTTAAAAATCAAAACTGCCGATGTTATATGAGTGAGTCCTCTGTCCAGAACTTAAGACTCCTCCAAAACTCGACATGCTAAACTGGAAAGTTCATTGTGGTTGCAAATGAGATTTCCAGTTCTTTAGCTTAAACAGGTCAATTAACCTGAACAGTGTTAATTCAATTCAGACTTATTAACTTATAATACTTATTAACGACACACAGAACAGAATAGCACGTGCTTATTTTAAAAGATAGGTAAATTACATCATTTTCTTGCTCTTTCTTCAGGCGCCTTTTCAAATGACTGTAATAAAACCAAAAACTAAAGAAAAAGTTATTTAACATTCTTACAACAAAAGACTTAACACTAGGTCCTTACACAAACGTTAATCTTTTTAAACAGACAGAATCTTTCCTATATCTCCTTTTCTATCCTTTCTTTCCCTTAAAACAAGATAAGTCAGTAAAACATGTCTTCAAATTTAGACTGTAAAATAAAACAATAGCAGAGTTCCCAATTAAAACAATGTTCCAAACCCCAAATTAGATTTCTGCCAGACATCTTCAGACCTTCAAGGCTGAAGCTTTTCCCTCAGAAATTGTTCATTGCCTTTTCACAGTTGCAAAACCAACTAAAAATAAAACTTTAACTTAAAATATAATTCAATTTTATATCCCATTCCTGGGTGCACAATCTTAAATCGAAATGAACACACTCAACAATCACTTTGCACACTCATTCAGTTCCAAACAACTTAATAGACTCATGCTTTTAACATTAAAGCCAGACAACAAAGAGTTGACAACAGTCAGTTCTTCCCAGATATTCAATTCATTCGCGGAAGCTTCCGACATTCTCACAGTCGAATCAAAGACACAGTTACTTGTTTTTACTCTAAAACATTCCTATCTTTAAAACACATATTTACCGTGGCGCTTCTGCGTCTCCTTCGAGGGGGCAAACGGACGTGGGTTGCCTTTCTCCAGAGGACATGGCTTACTTGTCCCCGGGGGCAACCCTTCCTTCTTGGAAGCCGTTGAGTCTACTCTTACTTCTACTTTCTCAAAACCTTCTAAATTTACGAGTTCTTTTCTTTGAATCAAGTAGCATTAAAACACAGGAAAACAAACAAGACACAACAAAACGAATAGACACAAGGATACGAACAGGCGCAGTTAATGTTAAGTTCTCAAGGTCAGCTAACCGGCACACCCCTGTCTCTCAGGCCAACGCTCTTTCGTTCTCCCTCCATCCCACAGCCTCTCTCTCGAGGGCCAGATTCCGGCTCGTGTGCTCAGGAGCAACGATCACGTGACTGTCGGGTCAATTTGGTAGTTTAGTTACAGCCCCAGTCGTTCACCATCCCAGACGGTTGTCCTAACTCCTTTTGTCCCACAGCCTCTTTACTCCACCCGGTGGAGGAACAGCTCGTGCAAACTTAAATTAGGATCACCAAATTCCCGGAATTTGGTACTACTACTACACCGAATTCGCCACATTTTACTGGATTTTCTACTTATCTCCTTTTCAACTTCCCTTCGCGGAATTTTAGATCTTTTCTGATCAGGTTTCAGCCAATTCTTCCTTGACCCCTTTAGTCCCCCTCTCCCAGTTATCTGACCTTCACGTGGGGCCCAGTCGCCCTCTTAATTCCGGCTCAGGCTGGGTGATTGAGACACTAGGGTCGCAGAAAAGTTGACTTACCCCTGATCCTGTCGATTAGTTTTTTTCAGTAGGCTCTTTTGGATCCCGTGAACTCAGGGATCCTGCCGACTACGCCAAACTGTTGGAGAAAATCCAGATTGTGCCCAATTGTTGAACAAATTCTCCGGACTCAGACCTTGAGAATCAAACACTTTATTGCATGATATCATGGGGGATAACACCTTACCTAAATGCGGTTCAGTGCTACTCCCAAAGAGCTACAGATCGCCGTGGACTTATATAGTATAAAAAAGGCAGAGCGAACAGTTTCACAATTAGATAAGCACCCACAAGACTGCCTACGTAACGGTGCACCATGCCGGGTCCGAGGTCAGCAAAACATCAGTTTCAACAATAACAAGCTAGTTCCTTAATTCAATGCCCACTCCAGACACCATAACTGGCCGTAATGTCTGATTGTGGTTAGCTGCTCTGTCTACAATTTATGACCGTTGGTTGTGGTTAGATTAGCTACAAGCTGTGTCCTGTTTTTCTGCTTCTACAAAGTTAAGTAATAATTAGCAAAGCTAAGAAAATTTCTCCAACACTATGCCTCTCAGAATTTTATATAACTCCATCATGTCCCCCTCGCTCCAGGGAAAATAGACCAAGCCTATCCAACCTCTCGTTAGAACCGAAGCCGTCCAAACCAGGCAACATCCTTGTGAATCCTTCCTGCACCCTCTCCAGCTTAATCACATCTTTCCTGTACTGTGGCGACCAGAACTGCACACAGTACTCCAAATGCGGACGATCCATCATTATGTACAACTGTAACATGACGTCCCAACACTTGTACTCAATACCTCGGTCGATGAAGGCAAGCATGAAATACGCCTTCTTCACCACCCTGTCTACCTGCGTTGCCACTTTCAGAGAACTATGTAATTACACCCCAAGGTCTCTCTGCTCAACAACGCACCCAGGGCCCTGCCATTCACTGTATATTTCCTGCCCTTGTTTCACTTCCCAAAATGCATCACTTCGCACTTGTCTGCGTTAACTTCCATTTGCCAATCCCTTGCACACTTTCCCTGTTGATCTATATCCTGTTGTAACCTTGGACAGCCTTCTTCACTGTCCACTGTACCACCAATTTTGTTATCATCTGCAAACTTACTAATCGTGCCCCCTACATTAACATCCAAGTCATTAATATCTATGACAAACAACAGAGGGCCCAGCACCGATCCCTGCGGCAAACCAGTGTTCAAAAACCTGCAATCTGAAATACAACCCTCCACTACCACCCACTGCCTCCTATCACCAAGCCAATTTTGTATCCAATTGGCTAGCTCACCGTGGATCCCATGTGTTCGAACCTTCTGGACCAGCCTTCCATGCGGGACCTTGTCAAAGGCCTTGCTAAAGTCCATGTGGACAACGTCCATTGCCCTGCCCTCGTCAATACTCTTGGTCACTTCCTCGAAAAACGCAATCAAATTCGGGAGACATGATTTCCCATGCACAAAGCCATGCTGACTATCCCTATTCAGATAATGCCTTTCCAAATGCATATAAATCCTGTCTCTCAGCATCCCTTCCAGTATCTTTCCCACCACTGATGTAAGGCTCACAGGCCTTTAGTTCCATAGCTTATCCCTGCTGCCTTCTTAAATAAAGGCACAACATTTGCTATCCTCCAGTCTTCTGGTACCTCACCCATGGCTAACAATGATACAAAAATCTCTGCCAGGGCCCCAGCAATCTCCTCCCTTGCTTCCCATAGCATCCTAGGATACACCTGCTCAGGCCCAGAGGATTTATCCACCTTAATGCGCTTCACAATCTGCAACACCCTCCTCTTTTGTCATGTTGATATGCTCCAGGATACCGGTGTTCCCTCCCTTGAACTCACGAGCTTCCATGACTTTCTCCACGGTAAATTCAGAGGCGAAGTATTCATTTATGATTTGTCCCATTTCCCGTGGCTCCACACATACATTGCCACACTGATCCTTAACGGGACCTAATCTCTCCCTAGCTACCCTTTTACTCTTAATATACCGATAGAATCTTTTAGGATTCACCTTTATCTTATCTGCCAGGGAAATCTCATAGCCCCTTCTTTTCCTTCTTAAGTGTCGTCCTTCATTCACTATACTCCTCTAGGGACTCGCTTGAGCCCAGCTGCCTATACCTGACATATGCCTTCTTCTTTGTCCTGATCTGACCCTCAATATCCCTCGTCAACCAAGGTTCCCTCAACTTGCCAGCCTTGCTGTTCCATCTAACAGGAACATGCCGGCCCTGAACTCTTCCTATCTCACTTTTAAAAGCCTCGCACTTGCCAGACATCCCTTTACCTGTCCGCAGCCTCTCCCATTCAACTTTTGAGAGTTCCTGTCTGATGCCACCGAAATTAGCCTTCCCCCAATTTAGGACTTCAACCTGAGGACCAGTCCTATCCTTTTCCATAACTATCTTGAAGCTAATAGAGTTATGGTCACTGGTCCCAAAGTGCTCCTCCACTGACACATCAACCACCTGCCCATCCTCATTTCCTAAGAGGAGGTCGAGTGTAGCCCCTTCTCTGGTAGGGAAATCCACACACTGCTTCAGAAAACTATCCTGGACACACCTACCAAGTTCTTCCCCATCTGTTCCTTTAGCACTAAGGCAGTACCAGTCAATATTAGGAAAGTTTTAACCACCTACTGTTACAACCCTATAATTCCTACAACTATCTGTGATTTCCACACATATATGCTCCTCCACTTCCCCTTATTGGGGGCCCTGTAGTATAATCCCATCAAAGTGATAACCCCGTTCTTATTTATAGGTTCTACCCATATGGCCTCGCTGGACATTCCCCCCGGATATCCTCTCTAAGCACTGTCGTGATGTCCTCCCTAATCAATAGTGCAACTCCCCCTCCTCTCCTACATCCACCTCTGTCACGCCGGAAGGATCAGTACACCGGAACATTGAGGTGCCAGTCCTGCCCATCCTTCAACCACGTTTCTGTAATGGCTGTAATATCACAATCCCGTGTCCGATCTATGCTCTGAGCTCATATGCCTTATTTGTAAGGCTTCTTGGATTAAGGTAAATGCAGTTTAGCCTACCAGATCTTTCACGCTCCCTGTTCTGTCCCTGTGCGGCCTGCCTACTGGACTTGCTTGTGTTAACCTCAATTATCTCATCATAGAGACTACTTCTTTAGGTCAGACCCCCTTGCAAGACTAGTTTAAACCCTCCCGAGTAGTTCTAGCAAACCTCCCCGCAAGGATGTTGGTCCCCTTCCAGTTCAGATGCAACCCGACCTTCTTGTACAGGTCACCTCTGCACCAGAAGAGATCTCAATGATCCAAGTAGATGGAGCCCTCCCGCCTACACCAGCTCTTCAGCCACACATTGATTTGCCTTGCCCTCCTATTCTTACCCTCACTGGCACGTGGCACAGGGAGTAATCCTAAGATTACAATCCTGGAAGTCCTGCTTTTTAAGCTTCTGCCTAACTTCCGATATTCACTTTGCAGGACATCATCTCTCTTCTTGCATATTACTTATTTATTTATTTTTGTTCATTCGTGTCGCTGGCAATGCCAGCATTTATTGCCCATCCCTAATTGCCCTTTGAGAGGGTGGTGGTGAGCCACGTTCTTGGACTACTGCAGTCCATGTGGTGTAGTTAAACCCACTGTGCTGGTAGGAAGAGATTTCCAGGATTTGACGCAGTAACACTGATGGAACGGCGATATAGTTCCAAGTCAGGATGATGTGTGACTTTAGTTGTTGTGTATGACCAATATTTTCAGTGCGCTGTCGATATAATTTTTTAATTCATGTTTTGACATGGATAGATGTAAAGTTTCTCCTACAATCTTCCTGTATCTCCCCGTCTCTCCCTCCCTCTCTCCCCTTGTTCAGACCAAGATCCCTTTTGTTTTGCTAATTATTCTCTCCATTTGTCCTGCCGACTTCAAAGATCACTGCTCGTAAACCTCCAGTTCCCTCGAATCCTGCACACTCTTGAGAACTGTGCCTTAATATAATCAAACAAAGTCAACATGGTTTCACTGAAGGTAAAGTGCGTCTTTTCAGGATGTAACTAGTAGGCTAGATAAAGAGGATCCAGTAGATGTTTTATACTTGGATATCGAAAATGCTCCACACAAAGGGTTAAACTGAAAGATAAGGCTCATGGAGTCGGAGGTAATATATTAACATGGGTGGAGAATTGGTTAATGGGCATGAAGCAAAGAGTAGGGGTAAACAGGGCATTTTCAAGTTGGCAGACTGTGACCAGTGGGGTTCCTCAAGGATCAGTGCTGGTGCCTCAGATATTTGTTCTGAACATATTTGTTCTGAACCCTCACTAACTCTCACAGCCTCTTTCAGACCCTTGGCCTCTCTTTGTCACTCTCCCTCTGTCCACTTCTCTCTCTGAACCTCTGTCTAAATCCTCACGTAGAACCTCAGTAACAAAACACAATCATAACATTCACCATCCAGACGATTGATATTAGTTTACGAACATCAGACAACCATTTTAGGTTTTGTTCTCGGTGGCCATATTATGTTACCACAGCACTGGGACAGTTATTTCAGAGACTGACTGATCACTAATGTAAGGTTAATGCTTAAAACGTGACAGAGCCAAAGACATGGAGACACTGAGATGCATAGTACCGGACAGGAGTGAATCATTCCTTTGTACTCATTGTGTACTGTATGTGTACAGCAGCTGACACTGTATTAAATTCATTCACGGGATCTGGGCATCAGTGATAAGACCAGCCTCTGCTGCCGAATTTCCCTCAGAAGTTGATGATCATCTACCCTCCTTGTTACCCCCAAGAAAAAAATCAATCAAGTTAATCTGACACAATTTCTAAATGGTGATTAATATTGTTTACCAGAATTTTTCCCAATAATTAGCCCCCTCACTAATGTTAGGCTGAGTGGCCTGTAATTACCCAGTCTATCCCAGTCTCCCTTTTTAATCAACAGTACAACATTAGCAGTCCTCCAGTCCTCTTGCATGTAACGAGAGATGATTGAAAAATGATGGTCAGAGCCTCCCCTCTTTCCCCCCTTGTACCTCATAACAGCCTGAGCCTGGTGAATTATCAGCTATCAAAGATACTAAACCCGTTAATATTTCCTCTCTCACTGGTTATCCCATACAATATTTCAAGCCCCTCCTTCTTGAATACAATGTCTGCATTGTCCATTTTTTTGTGAAGACTGCTGGAAAATATCCACTTGGAGCCATGCCCACATCTTACGCCTCCACAGGTAGGAATAATGAAAAGAGGCGGTATAAACTAGAGGTTTCAATTCTAATGGGGTGCAGGAAGAGAGATCTCGGGGGTATATGTACAAACTTCATTGAAGGTGGCAGGGCCGGTTGACAAAGTGGTTAAAAAGCCACACAGGATGCTGGGCTTTATAAACAGATGGAGACGTGGAGTACAAAATCAAGCACATTATGGTTGCCTCTGCAAAGCAGTGGTTCGGCCTTAGCTGGAGTACTGTGTCCATTTCTGGGCACCACACGTTGGGAAGGATGTGAAGGCTGTGGAGAAGGTACAGAAAAGATAGACGAGATTCTTCCAGACAAAATGAACAGCCTGACTTTTGTCCACAGTATATTCCATCAGCCACATTCTTGCCCACTCAACGAACATGCCCATACTCCATACACTCTCTGTGTTCGACACACAGCTTATTGTCTCACCTGAATTTGTTTTATCAGCTGGCTGGAAACATTCCACTCCATCCTTTCATCCCCCAATCATTTACCCCCACGATTAGCGACCTCACTTTGAAATGTTAAGACCAAAAATCTGTTTCAGTTATAACTGCACTAGATCCAGCCTCTGTTCATAAAACACTAGACCCTTCCTCCATTATTACTGCACTAGACAACATCTCGGTTTGTTAAACTAGGTCAGGTCTCTGCTTATGCTGCGTTTCACCTGATCTCACTTTGTGCTGCACACGACCATTTCGCTATTTCTAATACAATAGGCGCTGTCTTGACTCGATATCTAACCGGATGCTGCCCATGCCCTAGGAATGTTTGATGGGACAGAACACAGGGAAACTTGTTTCTTTGGCCTCCTTGTCTCGAGAGACAATGGGTTAGCGTCTTCAGGTGGTCAGTGGTTTGTGGCGCAGCGCCTGTAGAGCGATAAAGACTAATTCTAGAGTGACAGACTCTTCCACATGCGCTGCAGATAAAATTGGTTGTCGGGGCTGTTACACAGAGGGCTCCCTCCTTGAACGTCTGTCTTTTTTCCTGCCAACTGCTAAGTCTCTTTGACTCGCCACTCTTTAGCCCAGCCTTTATGGCTGTCTGCCAGCTCTGGCGATCACTGGAAACTGACTACAATGTTTGTCGTCAATGTCACAGGACTTCATTTCGCGTTTGCAGACGTGGAGACTTGGACAGCCAGTGGGTCGGATACCAGTGACGAGCTCGCTGTACAATGTGTCCTTGGGGATCCTGCTATCTTCCATGCAGTTCACATGGCCAAGCCATCTCAAGCGCCGCTAGCTCAGTAGGGTGTATATGCTGGGGATGTTGGCCGCCTCGAGGACTTCTGTGCTGAAGCTAAGGTCCTGCCATCTGATGTCAAAGATTCTCCGGAGGCAGCGAAGATGGAATGAGTTGAGATGTCGCTCTTGGCTGACATAAGTTGTCCAGGTCTCGCTGTCGTAGAGCAAGGTACTGAGGACACAGGATCGAAACACTCAGACATTTGTGTTCCGTGTCAGTGCGCCATTTTCCCACACCATCTTGGCCTGTCTGGACATAGTAGCAAACGCCTTTCCCATGCGCTTGTTGATTTCTGCATAAAGCGACAGGTTACTGGTGATAGTGGAGCCTAGGTAGGTGAACTCTTGAACCACTTCCAGAGCGTGGTCTCCGATGGAGGGAGCATTTCCGACGTCCTTTCCCATGAATTTCGTTTTCTTGAGGGTGATAGTTAGGCCAAATTCTTTGCAGGCAGCCGCAATCCTGTTGATGAGTCTCTGCAGACACTCTTCTGTGTAGGATGTTAATGCAGCATCGTCAGCAAAGAGCAGTTCCCTGATGAGGACTTTCTGTACTTTGTTCTTCGCTCGAAGACGGGCAAGGTTGAACAACCTGCCACCTGATCTTGTGTGGAGGAAATTCCTTCTTCTGAAGACTTGAACGCATGTGAAAGCAGCAGTGAGAAGAAGATCCCAAAAAGCGTAGGTGCGAGAACGCAGCCCTGTTTCACGCCACTCAGGATAGGAAAGTGGTCTGATGAGGCAACGCTATGCTGAATTAAGCCTTTTATATCGTCATGGAATGAGGTGATGATACTTAATAGCTTTGGTGGACATCCGATCCTTGCTTGTCGTCCGAAGAGACCACATCTGCTGACGAGGTCAAAGGTTTTGGTGAGATTAATGAAAGCAATGTACACGGGCCTCTGTTGTTTCTGTCATTGCTCCTGTAGCTGTTACAGGGAGAACAGCATATCAACGGTGGATCTCTCTGCTCGAAAGCCACACCGTGCCTCAGGGTAGACACGCTAAGCCAGCTTCTGGAGTCTGTTTAGAACGACTCGAGTGATGACTTTCCCCAGCAAGCTGAGCAGGGAGAATCCACGGTAGTTGTTGCAGTCACTGCGGTCACCCTTATACTTATAAAGGATGATGATATTGGTATCGCGCATGTCCTGTGGTACTGCTCCCTCATCCCAGCACAGGCAAAGCAGTTCATGGAGTGCTGACAGTAGAGCAGTCTTGGCACACTTGATTATTTCAGGGCTAATTCCGTCCTTTTCAGGGGCTTTTCCACTGGCTAGAGAATCAATGGCATAACTGAGTTTCGATTTTGTTGTCTGTTCGTCTAGCTCATCCATGACTGGCAGAGACTGGGCTGCATTGAGGGTGGTACCAGTGGCAACATTTTCCCTGGAGCACAGTTCTAGGTATTGTTCCACCCAGCGGTCCATTTGCTTGCGTTTGTTAGTGATTGTTTCCCCTGATTTAGACTTGAGTGGGGCGATCTTCTTGATGGTTGACCCAAAAGCTCTCTTAATGCCGTCATACAGTCCTCTGATGTTTCCGGTGAGGGAGACCAACTGAATACGACTACATAAGTGTTCCAGTAGTCATTTGCGCATCGCCTGGCTATTCTTTGTGCAGCACCTCTGACTACTTTAAGTGCTACAGATGTTAACTCGCTGGGGACATTCTTGTAGATCAGCAGTGCAGTGCGCTTAGCGGCTATGACAGGTTCCAGCTCTTCAAAGTGAGATTGAAACCAGTCTACATTCTGTTTCTTACGTTTGTTTTAGGCGGTCATTGCTGAGTCATAGATGGCGTCTCTGATGTGGGCCTACTTCGTCTCTGCATCCTTGCAGGAGTCTTTATTTTTAGAACATTACAGCGCAGTACAGGCCCTTCGGCCCTCGATGTTGCGCCGACCTATGAAACCATCTGCCCTACACTATTCCATTTTCATCCATATGTCTATCCAATGATCACTTAAATGCCCATAAAGTTGGCGAATCTACTACTGCTGCAGGCAGGGCGTTCCACGCCCTTACTACTCTCTGAGTAAAGAAACTACCTCTCACATCTGTCCTATATCTATCATCCCTCAACTTGAAGCGATGTCCCCTCGTGTTTGCCATCACCATCCGAGGAAAAAGACGCTCACTATCCACCCTATCTAACCCTCTGATTATCTTATTTGTCTCTATTAAGTCACCTCTCCTCCTCCTTCTCTCCAACGAAAACAACCTCAAGTCACTCAGCCTTTCCTCGTAAGAACTTCCCTCCATACCAGGCAACATCCTAGTAAATCTCCTCTGCACTCCTCTGTTTTGAAGGGCTTTTTCAAGTGAATTTAGAAATTTGTGTAACAGCTGTCGATAAGAAATTCTGTTAGTGCTGATGCATGGGTGGCTTTTCTGCTTGGAGTGATGTAGCTTCTTTGGTTTGAGTCCAACTTTGCTGCACACCAGGGAGTGGTTGGTGTCGCAGTCCGTACTGTGGAAGCTGCGTGTGATTTTCACACTGTTTAGGGAGGCTCGACTTGTGATGATGAGATCCAGCTGGTGCCAACAACGTGATCTTGGGTGCCTCCATGAAACCTGGTGACAGGGTTTAGTATGAAAGAACACATTTGTGATGCAGAGGTGGTGATTGGTAGAAAACCACAGCAGTCTCTGTCCATTTTCATTCATTCTCCTCCCAAGGCAGGAGGGCCATGAGTCATGGTCGGCCCCAACCCTGGCGTTCAAGTCCCCCAACAGGAACAAATGTTCGGTATTAGGAATTCTACTAATGATATTATGGAGTTCCTCGTAAAACTGGTCTTCAGCTGGTCTTTTACTTTGTGCCTAACCCCACACTGAGCTTGCATTGGTAGTGTTTAATGGGACAAAGTAGATAGAGCTTTACTCTGTATTCCTGAAATATAGAAGGGTGATTTGACCGAAGCTTTCAAGATAATAACGGAAACTGATAGGGTAGAGAAAGAGAAACTATTCCCACTCGCTGCGGATTCTGGGACTTGGGAACATAGTCTAAAAATCTAAACACAGTCTAAAAACCTTTCAGCAGTGAAATGAAGAAACACTTTAACGTATCAGGTGTTGTATCAATTTGGAACTCTCTTACATAAACTGCAATTGATGCGGAGCCACATGTTTACATTTACTTTACATTTAATGTGGTTGAATAAATATTATTTAAAACTGACGCACTTTCGAAGCAGGGGAAAGGCGAGATAGGTTGCGAGGGGACATTGACAGTACCTCAGTAACAATTCCAACTTTCTGACCAGTCCTGTGTTGGGGGCTTAGTGTGAGTCTTTTACGGGCACGTGTTGATCAGTGTTTGATATTTTCAAGCTGCAGTGACATTCCGAGAAAGGGCAAAAATTACAGGTTCAAAATTAACCAAGATATGACTGAAAGCATTGTTGTCCTGGGAGAGAGGCAGGAAGAGAGAGATGAAAAGAAAGGGAAAGGGTGAGGGAGAGATGGTGTGAGAGAGACACAGACAAAGTCATTTACAGATACCGAGAGAGACAGAGAGAGAGGGACAGAGGCAGAAAGAGAAAGGGAGAGTCGGAGGCAGTGATAGGGAAAGATTGTGAGAGAGACAGAGTTGGAGGGAGAAACAGAGCCAGAGGGAGAGACAGATACAGAGGGACAACGAGATAGATTGTTTCCAAAATTGTGTGAAACGCTACATGGGGAGAGAGGGTGTGATGAAACACTGGGGTAACATTGTGGAACCAGTGACACTGATGTACGCGCACATACACACACACTGACGTACACACACACTGGCGCACAGACACACTGGCGCACAGACAGACGCACACAGACAGAGACACGTTATCATCCACACTGAAGCCAGTAAATATTGTCAAACAGGACCTCAGTAACTACCCCGATTCTCTGCCCATTCCCGTGTTGGGGGATTAGTGTGATTATGTTGCATCAGTGTTTTTGGCATTTTCAAACTGCAGTGACGTTCCCAACAAGGGCAAGAGTTAAAGTTTTACTATTAGCACAGAAATGGCTGAACCATTGTTCTCCAGGAAGAGAGAATGAGGGAGAGAGAGGGAAAGAGAGAGAGGGAGAGACAAAACCCAAAAGGAGAGTGACACAGAGAGAGAGATTGATCGAGAGAGGGAGAGACAGAGACAGTGACTGGAAAAGTCAGTGAGGGAAACGAAGACAGACAGAGACAGCGACAGAAGGAGGGAGAGACGGAGTTAGGGGGGAAGAGAGACAAAGGAGATCCTGGGGTTATATTGTGGAACCAGTGACTCTGACAACACAGACACAGAGACAGACACACACACAGACACACACACTTTTCAAGCCACAGTGAAGTTACTAAATGTCACCAAACAGAACCTTATCGAACAATCTCTATTGTCTGCCCGCTCCAGTATTTTGGGGTTTAATTTGTGTGTTTTACAGGTACGTGTTGTATCAGTGTTTGATATTTTCAAACTGTAGTGATGTCCCAACAAGGGCAAAAGTTACAGGTTCAAAATTAACCAACAAATGGCTGACAGTATCGCTTTTGTAGGAGAGGGGGAGGCAGCGAGAGTTGAAAAGAGAGAGAGAGGCAGAGAGTGGAGGAGTGATGGCATGAGAGAGACACAGACAGAGACATGGACAGAGTTAGAGGGAGAGACAGAGAGTGGGAGAAACAAGGACAGTGATCGGTAAAGGCAATAAGAGAGACAGAGATCGGGGAGAAACAGAGACAGACAGGCAGTAACATACATTCCTGATTAACAGCATAGATTTGCTCAGAAAGGGTATTAATGTTTATGGAACCGAGGCAGCTTGATGTGGATAAGGAGCAGATCAGCCATGACCTGAGTGAATGGGATGGGACAGGTTCTGTCCTGGAATAAAGAAGGTCGTGATGGTAATTTTCAACAAATAAAATGGAATTAATTCACAATAGGTTCTTCTTCAAAATGATTGATCCTAGTTCACAGTATTACTTGTGTGAATTTGAGATTGGCAGAGACATTTCTGTCTATCAACCTCGTCGAATAAATGAAAAGTGAAAGATTAATTGTCATTTTCTTACTGTCCTTGTTCAAAATCACCCTAAGGACTAAAACTAAGGAGAAGTTCTGGCGGTGCAGGGTCCCTTTAAAGGTTGGGACTAACCCTCTCCATGCAGCAATTCCCCCCCCCACCATCACCCCCGCCCCCTGCAGCCTGGGATCACAGCGCTGGGTCAGCTTAATAAACTGCACGGACACTGGAGATGACCCATGACCTCCTGTCCCCAAAGTCAAGCAAAGGAAAACAAAAACTCTACTGGTCCCTGTGGAATCAAGGGGACAATAAATTGAAGCCTGATTGTGAAATAAGAAAAGGAGAAAAGAGAGATTTTGATAGTGGTAAAAGAAAATTATTTACACAGAGGGAAGTGTTTGTGCCTATCTGTCTAAGTTGATCATTGTGAATATGTGTTTCCCTGTGTGGGTTCCTCTCTCTCTCTTTGTGAGTGGGAATGGATGTGCCTATGTATAGATGTCCAAGTGTGGGCGTTTGTGTTTCTATGAGCATGTTAGCCTGCCCGTGGTTACTTGGCTCTGTTTGTACCTGTGTGTGAGTTTGTGTCTCTCTCTGTTTGTGTTTCTAATGCTGGATGTGAGCGTGGTAGAGGACACAGAAGGAGGCTCTCTTATCCCGTTACAACGATTTTTCATTTTAAACAACTCTGGTAAATACACATAAATATCCTCAACAACATATCAACCAGTTGTATCTTAATATTTGTCAGGACAAAAGTGCCCGGCTTAGAAACACTGCCTATGTTGTGTTTATTTGGGCCGATGATACAAAGTTAGGTGGGACAGTAAGCTGTGAGGAGGACACAAAGAAACTGCAAAGGAAGATGGACTGGTTAAGTGAGTGGGCAACAAAGTAGCATGTAGCATATAATGCGGACAAATGGCAGGAGGAATACAACACAGAACATTTTTATAAATGGCGTGAAAGGATGAATGTTGGTGTTCAGAGGGATTTGGATGTCCTTGTACACAAATCACAGGAAGTTAACATGCAGGTACAACCATAAATTAAGAAGGTAAAGGGAGTGATGTCCGTTATTGCAAGGGGTTTAGAGTGCAAGAGATGGGAAGTCTTGCTGCAATTGTACAGGGCTTTGGTGAGCCCACACCTGCAGTACTGTGCACAGTCCTGGTCTCAGTACTGAAGGAAGGATATACTTGTCTTAGAGGCAATGCAACAAAGGTTCACCAGAAAATGCAGAGCAGGCTTAAGGGGCCGTATGGCCTCGTCCTATTCCTATGGGGTTTTGAAAGAGGGAGAGGGCAGCGCCCGATTTGGGAGAGGCAGTGAGTAATTGTGGAGAGTTAGTGAGTGAATGGCGAGAGGCAGCGAGTGACTGGAGAGAAGCAGCGAGTGACTGGGGAGAGGCAGTGAGTAATTGGGGACAGTTAGTGAGTGAATGGCGAGAGGCAGCGAGTGATTGGGGATAGGAGTGAGTAATTGGGAAGAGGCAGTGAGTGACTGGGGATAGGCAGCGAGTGATTGGGGATAGGAGTGAGTGATTGTGAAGAGGCAGTGAGTGACTGGGGATAGGCAGCGAGTGATTGGGGATAGGAGTGAGTGATTGGGAAGAGGCAGTGAGTGACTGGGGATAGGCAGCGAGTGATTGGGGATAGGAGTGAGTGATTGTGAAGAGGCAGTGAGTGACTGGGGATAGGCAGCGAGTGATTGGGGATAGGAGTGAGTGATTGGGAAGAGGCAGTGAGTGATTGGGGATAGGCGTGGATGATTGGGAAGAGGCAATGAGTGATTAGGGATAAGAGTGAGTGCTTGGGAAGAGACAGTGAGTCATAGAGTCATAGAGTGAAACAGCACAGAAACAGGCCCTTCGGTCCATCGTGTCCGCGCCGACCATCAAGCACCTAACTATTTTAATCCCATTTTGCAGCAATTGGCCCGTAGTCTTGTATGTTAAGGCGTTTCAGGTGCTCATTTAAATACTTTGCAAATGTTGTGAGGGTTCCTGCCTCAACACCACTTCAGGCAGTGCGTTCCAGATTCCAATCACTCTCTGAGTGAAAAAATATTTCCTCAAATCTCCTCTAAACCTCCTGCCCCTTATCTTAAATCAATGCCCCCTTGTTATTGACCCCTCCAATAAGGGAAAATGTTTCTTCCTATCTAACCTAGCAAGGTCCCTCATAATTTTGCATAACTCAGCCTTCTCTGCTTGAAGGAAAACAACCCCAGCCTTTTCAGTCTCTCAGGGTGCTGGGCCCTCTGTTGTTTGTCATATATATTAATGACTTGGAAGTGAATGTAGGGGGCATGTTTAGTAAGTTTTCAGATGACACCAAAATTGGTGGTATAGTGGACAGTGAAGAAGGTTGTCTAAGGTTAGAACAGGATATAGATCAACTGGGAAAGTGGGCAAGGAATTGGAAAATGGAAGTTAACGCTGACAAGTGCGAAGTGATGCATTTTGGGAATTTGAACCAGGGCTGGCCATACACAGTGAATGGCAGGGCCCTGAGGAGTGTTGTTGAGCAAAGTGACCTTGGGGTGCAAGTACATAGTTCCCTGAGAGTGGCAACACACGTAGACAGGGTGGTGAAGAAGGCGTATGTCATGTTTGCCTTCATCGGCCGAGGTGATGAGTACAAGAGTTGGGAGGTCATGTTACAGTTATACACAATGTTGGTTAGGCCGCATTTGGAGTACTGTGTGCAGTTCTGATTGCCGCACTACAGGAAAAATGTGATTAAGCTAGAGAGGGTGCATAAAAGATTCACAAGGAGGTTGCCAGATTTGGAGGGCTTGAGTTATAAAGAGAGATTGGACAGGCTGGATCTGTTTGCCCTGGAGCAAAGGAGGCTGAGAGGGGTCAAGATACAGGTATACAAAAGTATGAGAGGCATAGATATGGTAGATAGACAGAGTCTGTTTCGCATGGTAGGGGTGACGAAAACAAGAGGGCATCGATTTAGGTTGAGTGGGAGGAGATTTAAATGGGATCAAAGGGGTAAATGTTTCACACAAAGAATCATGAGTATCTGGAATGAGCTGCCAGAAGAGGTGGTGTAGGCAGGAACAGTAGCAACATTTAAGAGGCATCTGAACAGGTACTTGAATGAACAAGACATCGAGGGACATGGAATTAATGCACGCAGGTGGGATGAGTATAGATAGGCATTATGGTCGGCACCGACACGGTGGGCCGAAGGGCCTGTTTCTATGCTGTCCGACTCGAATACTCTATGACTCTCTTCATAGCTGAAATGCTCCTGCCCAGGCAACATCCTGATGACTCTCCTCTGCACCCTCTCCAGTGCAACCACATCCTTCTTCCAGTGTTGTACCCAGTACTCCAGCTGTGGCCTAACTAGCGTTTCATACAGCTCCATCATTTTTTTTTAAAGAAATACAGCACTGAAACAGGCCCTTCGGCCCACCGAGTCTGTGCCGACCATCAACCACCCATTTATACTAATCCAACACCAATTCCATATTCCTACCACATCCCCACCTGTCCCTATATTTCCCTACCACCTACCTATACTAGGGGCAATTTATAATGGCCAATTTACCTATCAACCTGCAAGTCTTTAGCATGTGGGAGGAAACCGGAGCACCCGGAGGAAACCCACGCAGACACAGGGAGAACTTGCAAACTCCACACAGGCAGTACCCAGAATTGAACCCGGGTCGCTGGAGCTGTGAGGCTGCGGTGCTAACCACAGCGCCACTGTGCCGCCCTAAACATAACGTCATAACGTCATAACGTCACTGCACTTATATTCAATGCCTCCGTTGATAAAAGTAAGTATCCCATGTTCCTTCCTAACCACCTGTGATTGGGGATAGGAGTGGGTGATTGGGAAGAGGCAGTGAGTGATTGGGACGAATCACAGAGTGATTGGAGAGAAGCATTGAGTGAGTGGGAAGCGGCAGTGAATGATTGGGGGGAGGCAGCGTGTGATTCGGGAGAGGCAGCGAGTGATTGGGAAGAGGCAGCGAGTGATTGGGGAGAGGCAGTGAGTGATTGGGAAGAGGCAGTGAGTGATTGGGGAGAGGCAGTGAGTGATTGGGGAGAGGCAGTGAGTGATTGGGAAGAGGCAGTGAGTGATTGGGGAGAGGCAGCGAGTGATTGGGAAGAGGCAGCGAGTGATTGGGGAGAGGCAGTGAGTGATTGGGAAGAGGCAGTGAGTGATTGGGGAGAGGCAGCGAGTGATTGGGAAGAGGCAGCGAGTGATTCGGGAGAGGAAGCGAGTGATTGGGGAGAGGAAGCGAGTGATTGGGAAGAGGCAGTGAGTGATTGGGGAGAGGAAGCGAGTGATTGGGGAGAGGCAGTGAGTGATTGGGGAGAGGCAGCGAGTGATTGGGGAGAGGCAGTGAGTGATTGGGAAGAGGCAGTGAGTGATTGGGGAGAGGAAGCGAGTGATTGGGGAGAGGCAGTGAGTGATTGGGGAGAGGAAGCGAGTGATTGGGAAGAGGCAGCGAGTGATTGGGAAGAGGCAGCGAGTGATTGGGAAGAGGCAGTGAGTGATTGGGAAGAGGCAGCGAGTGATTGGGGAGAGGAAGCGAGTGATTGGGAAGAGGCAGCGAGTGATTGGGGAGAGGAAGCGAGTGATTGGGGAGAGGAAGCGAGTGATTGGGGAGAGGAAGCGAGTGATTGGGGAGAGGAAGCGAGTGATTGGGGAGAGGCAGCGAGTGATTGGGGAGAGGAAGCGAGTGATTGGGGAGAGGAAGCGAGTGATTGGGGAGAGGCAGCGAGTGATTGGGGAGAGGAAGCGAGTGATTGGGAAGAGGCAGCGAGTGATTGGGGAGAGGAAGCGAGTGATTGGGGAGAGGAAGCGAGTGATTGGGGAGAGGAAGCGAGTGATTGGGGAGAGGCAGCGAGTGATTGGGGAGAGGAAGCGAGTGATTGGGAAGAGGCAGCGAGTGATTGGGAAGAGGCAGCGAGTGATTGGGGAGAGGAAGCGAGTGATTGGGGAGAGGCAGCGAGTGATTGGGGAGAGGAAGCGAGTGATTGGGAAGAGGCAGCGAGTGATTGGGAAGAGGCAGTGAGTGATTGGGGAGAGGAAGCGAGTGATTGGGGAGAGGAAGCGAGTGATTGGGGAGAGGCAGCGAGTGATTGGGGAGAGGAAGCGAGTGATTGGGGAGAGGCAGTGAGTGATTGGGAAGAGGCAGTGAGTGATTGGGAAGAGGCAGCGAGTGATTGGGGAGAGGCAGTGAGTGATTGGGAAGAGGCAGCGAGTGATTGGGGAGAGGCAGCGAGTGATTGGGGAGAGGAAGCGAGTGATTGGGGAGAGGCAGTGAGTGATTGGGAAGAGGCAGCGAGTGATTGGGAAGAGGCAGCGAGTGATTGGGGAGAGGCAGCGAGTGATTGGGAAGAGGCAGCGAGTGATTCGGGAGAGGAAGCGAGTGATTGGGGAGAGGCAGCGAGTGATTCGGGAGAGGAAGCGAGTGATTGGGAAGAGGCAGCGAGTGATTCGGGAGAGGAAGCGAGTGATTGGGGAGAGGCAGCGAGTGATTGGGGAGAGGAAGCGAGTGATTGGGGAGAGGCAGCGAGTGATTGGGAAGAGGAAGCGAGTGATTGGGGTGAGGAAGCGAGTGATTGGGGAGAGGCAGCGAGTGATTGGGAAGAGGCAGCCAGTGATTGGGAAGAGGCAGCGAGTGATTGGGGAGAGGAAGCGAGTGATTGGGGAGAGGCAGTGAGTGATTGGGAAGAGGCAGCGAGTGATTGGGAAGAGGCAGCGAGTGATTGGGGAGAGGCAGCGAGTGATTGGGAAGAGGCAGCGAGTGATTCGGGAGAGGAAGCGAGTGATTGGGGAGAGGAAGCGAGTGATTGGGAAGAGGCAGTGAGTGATTGGGGAGAGGAAGCGAGTGATTGGGGAGAGGCAGTGAGTGATTGGGGAGAGGCAGCGAGTGATTGGGGAGAGGCAGTGAGTGATTGGGAAGAGGCAGTGAGTGATTGGGGAGAGGAAGCGAGTGATTGGGGAGAGGCAGTGAGTGATTGGGGAGAGGAAGCGAGTGATTGGGAAGAGGCAGCGAGTGATTGGGAAGAGGCAGCGAGTGATTGGGGAGAGGCAGTGAGTGATTGGGGAGAGGAAGCGAGTGATTGGGAAGAGGCAGCGAGTGATTGGGGAGAGGAAGCGAGTGATTGGGGAGAGGAAGCGAGTGATTGGGGAGAGGAAGCGAGTGATTGGGGAGAGGAAGCGAGTGATTGGGGAGAGGCAGCGAGTGATTGGGGAGAGGAAGCGAGTGATTGGGAAGAGGCAGCGAGTGATTGGGGAGAGGAAGCGAGTGATTGGGGAGAGGAAGCGAGTGATTGGGGAGAGGCAGCGAGTGATTGGGGAGAGGAAGCGAGTGATTGGGGAGAGGAAGCGAGTGATTGGGGAGAGGCAGCGAGTGATTGGGGAGAGGAAGCGAGTGATTGGGAAGAGGCAGCGAGTGATTGGGGAGAGGAAGCGAGTGATTGGGGAGAGGAAGCGAGTGATTGGGGAGAGGAAGCGAGTGATTGGGGAGAGGCAGCGAGTGATTGGGGAGAGGAAGCGAGTGATTGGGAAGAGGCAGCGAGTGATTGGGAAGAGGCAGCGAGTGATTGGGGAGAGGAAGCGAGTGATTGGGGAGAGGCAGCGAGTGATTGGGGAGAGGAAGCGAGTGATTGGGAAGAGGCAGCGAGTGATTGGGAAGAGGCAGTGAGTGATTGGGGAGAGGAAGCGAGTGATTGGGGAGAGGAAGCGAGTGATTGGGGAGAGGCAGCGAGTGATTGGGGAGAGGAAGCGAGTGATTGGGGAGAGGCAGTGAGTGATTGGGAAGAGGCAGTGAGTGATTGGGAAGAGGCAGCGAGTGATTGGGGAGAGGCAGTGAGTGATTGGGAAGAGGCAGCGAGTGATTGGGGAGAGGCAGCGAGTGATTGGGGAGAGGAAGCGAGTGATTGGGGAGAGGCAGCGAGTGATTGGGGAGAGGCAGTGAGTGATTGGGAAGAGGCAGCGAGTGATTGGGAAGAGGCAGCGAGTGATTGGGGAGAGGCAGCGAGTGATTGGGAAGAGGCAGCGAGTGATTCGGGAGAGGAAGCGAGTGATTGGGGAGAGGCAGCGAGTGATTCGGGAGAGGAAGCGAGTGATTGGGAAGAGGAAGCGAGTGATTGGGGAGAGGAAGCGAGTGATTGGGGTGAGGCAGCCAGTGATTGGGAAGAGGCAGCGAGTGATTGGGGAGAGGAAGCGAGTGATTGGGGAGAGGCAGCGAGTGATTGGGAAGAGGCAGCCAGTGATTGGGAAGAGGCAGCGAGTGATTGGGGAGAGGAAGCGAGTGATTGGGGAGAGGCAGTGAGTGATTGGGAAGAGGCAGCGAGTGATTGGGAAGAGGCAGCGAGTGATTGGGGAGAGGCAGCGAGTGATTGGGAAGAGGCAGCGAGTGATTCGGGAGAGGAAGCGAGTGATTGGGGAGAGGCAGCGAGTGATTCGGGAGAGGAAGCGAGTGATTGGGAAGAGGAAGCGAGTGATTGGGGAGAGGCAGCGAGTGATTCGGGAGAGGAAGCGAGTGATTGGGAAGAGGCAGCGAGTGATTGGGGAGAGGCAGCGAGTGATTGGGAAGAGGCAGCGAGTGATTGGGAAGAGGCAGCGAGTGATTGGGGAGAGGCAGCGAGTGATTGGGGAGAGGCAGCGAGTGATTGGGGAGAGGCAGCGAGTGATTGGGGAGAGGCAGCGAGTGATTGGGGAGATTCAGCGAGTGACTGGAGAGATGCAGCGAGTGAAAGCAAGACCTCGAGGCCATGCAATCATGCGTTTCTGTGGAATGTTGGTACAAGGGGAAACAAAGAAATAAAAGACTACAGTTTGGAGCGTTCTGGTTTGTGTATTGATAAGGCGGAGGAAGTGTGCTGATCGGAATGTGGAATCAATCATCCATTGTTTTAATTAAAGTGTCTGTTCAATCATGTCAATCATCCATTGGTTGAACACACTGTATGTACAGAACAGTATAAATGTCTGTGGTCCTGCATGTAAAGTTAGAGTATTACCTGAATGCCCGATTTGATGTCTATCCCTGCGTACGCTTGAATAAATTGATTGAACTGAGTCTCCTCGTGTGGGATGTGAGTTGTCCCACTGGAGGGCCAATCAGTTAGATGAAGAAGAGGAGAAATTACTACACTCAAAGTGTTGTGAATCTTTGGAATTCTCTACCCCAGAAGGTTGTGGCTGCTCCCTCATTGAATACATTCAAGGCTGGTTTAGATAGAGTTTTGCTCTCACAGGGAATTAAGGGATATGGGGAACGGGCAGGAAAGTGGAATTGAAGCGCAAGATCAACCATGATCGTAGTGAATGGCAGAGCAGACTCGATAGATCAAATGGTCTACTTCTACTCCTTTGCCTTGAGTTCTTGTGTTCTTGTATATACTACCATATGTTGATAGATACAATATTAATGGCATATTACATACAAGAGCAAGACTCTTCAAAATTGATGGACAGACTCTCATACAGCACTTTGTGGCCACGTATAGATTCAGTTTCACAGTCGCCGACAGCACCAGAGATTTTGAGCTAAAGCATTCATCTAACTCTCACACAGTACTGTAGACTGATATTTACGTAACTATTCACACACCCACATAGAGCACCAGAAACTTACAGAGATTAAAATTACTGTCACAATGACACATCGGAAGACAGACTGCAAAATATTTTTAAAAAAATCCCAGTTTGACACAAATTAACACAGAGACAAAGAATAGATAAATGACAAGGTACTGACTGACTGACACTTACTGAATCTCTCCATCTCTCTCTCACACACACACACAGGCAGCCTCAAGGAGTATCAGCTTTCGACCGTGACCGCTATTAAATAACAGGAAATATGATACTCATTGAAAATTTGTCAACTGGAAATCAGTAGGAAACTGGGAATGCATTTTTAAGCCACTTTAACGATATGTAACTGAAAGGAACAGACGAGGGGTTCGGTGTAGATGGGGCTGGTATATCAGCTACAGAAAAAAAAATGAACACACACACAAAATCACACAAAAGCATAAAGTAAATAAACAGATGTCCCCCCCAAAGCAGGAAACTACAAGGCAGGTAGCCTAATTTCTGTTCTCGGGAAAATGCTGGAATGTATTCTTAAAGAGGTTACAACAGGGCACCTTGAAAATCTTAAAGTAATCAGGCAGCGTCAATATGGTTTTGTGAAAAGGGAAATCATGTTTGACTTAATTATTGGAGCTTGTTGAGGATCTGTCAAGCAAAGTGAATAAAGGGGAAGATTTGATGTGGTGCACTTAGAATTCCAAACGTCATTTGATAAGGTGCCACACCAAAAGGTTACGATACCAAATAAGAACTCAAAGAACAAAGAACAAAGAAAATTACAGCACAGGAACAGGCCCTTCGGCCCTCCAAGCCTGCGCCGATCCAGATCCTCTATCTAAACCTGTCGCCTATTTTCTAAGGGTCTGTATCTCTTTGCTTCCTGCCCATTCATGTATCTGTCTGGACACATTTAAAAGATGCTATCGTGCCCGCGTCTACCACCACCACTGGCAACGCATTCCAGGCACCCACCACCCTCTGCATAAAGAACTTTCCATGCATATCCCCCCTAAACTTTTCCCCTCTCACTTTGAATTCGTGACCCCTGGTAATTGAATCCCCCACTCTGGGAAAAAGCTTCTTGCCATCCACCCTGTTTATACCTCTCATGATTTTGTACACATCAATCAGGTTTCCCCTCAACCTCCGTCTTTCTAATGAAAATAATCCTAATCTACTCAACCTCTCTTCATAGCTAGCACCCTCCATACCAGGTAACATCCTGGTGAACCATTCTGTGCCATAAACTTTCTATGATTTTTCTGTGTGATTGCCTGGTTCAATCTGCACCTGGCAGACTCTGATACTGTCGTGACTGTGGGATTCATTCTTTAACTCTCAAGCTGTAGTGATGGTGGACATAGACAATGCTGGAGAAGGATCATCGACCTTGAAACGTTCACTGTGTTTCTCTCTCCACAGATGCTGCCAGAGCTGCTGAGCATTCCCACCAAATTCTGTTTTCGTGAGCATTGGGTGTAATTGGAGTGATGTCACAATGTCTTGTGTTTCGTTACCCAATCCGATTCAATGCTTGCCACCATTCACAAGCATGCTTGCAGCGAAAAATGTTTTGGGGCGGCACAGTGGCACAGTGGTTAGCCTCACAGCTCCAGCGACCTGGGTTCAGTTCTAGGTACTGCCTGTACGGAGTTTGCAAGTTCGCCCTGTGACTGTGTGTGTTTTTGCCGGGTGCTCCTGTTGCCTCCAACAGCCAAAGACTTGAAGGTTGATAGATAAATATAGGTTTAATATAAATGGGTGGTTGTTGGTCAGCACAGCCTCGGTGGGCCGAAGGGCCTGTTTCAGTGCTGTATCTCTAATGAACTAAATAAATCTTCTGTGAAATCAGGAAGTTTATTTCCTAAAGACTCTCTGCAGCCACGTTTCTACTGAAAAACTCACCGACTATGTGAAGATGCACAGGGGAAAGTCACCAATCTGTCTGTGAGACAGCGCCCTACTGAAGGGATTCCCTCACACAGTGATTACCTTGTGATTTATGTCCCTTCCTGTCGATAAGTATACTTACCACCATCAAATTAGATCAGAGACAGAAGAAAAAAGAACAGCTACAGTGAAGCACATTGTTTTTCTGAAGTAATTTCTCTCTCTGTTGATTTATGCTCTTGAATTAAATGTTGATTTTCTCCCAGGAAAGCTCAATGTTTTCCTTCCTTTTCAGCTCCTGTGACACATACTGCTATGCCTCATAACACACGGCTACAATCCATCTGCCAGGGCTGTGAAATGGATCCTTGGATCAAATAAAATGGGAATCCAGCCGTCTGTTGAGAGACTGATGTTTATGACATTCGCTATTGAGTGTGTATCAAGTTACAGAAGCTCAAATTTAGCGGTTCAATCCTGAACTCAACAGAAGCACTACATTGTCTGATTGCGACAGGCGATGGTGTATAGTGGTTAACATAGCTGTCGTTTTAAGCAGTTGAATCGGGTTCATTTCCTGGCCATCGCAGCTTCACATGTTTTGATCTCTGTTCTTCTGAGGCTCAAAGGTTTGAATGGAGCCTGAACATTTTGGAATGGATAACGTGTGCAAAGGAAGGAAATCCTTGACGTGGTTTTAATTCCCACGTCACGATAAATCTAACTCGGATTTCCTCCTTTTTATTGTCATTTTTTAGCTGACCTGAACTATATAGTGGAACACCGATAGAATTACATGCGTTCACTAAAATTCATTGACTCTCAGAATCTTGTCCCTTCGCTGCTTCCCGTTCCTTATTTAAATATCCATTTCCCTCCCAGAGGGATTGTTTCATCCTTCAATACGAGCAACACTGTGAAAATCCCAGCGTTGTGCTGAGTTCTTTGTGGGATTATGATTTCTTTATTTGAAGTGAGAGACCAGTCAGAAATACTGTTCAATGAAGAGTAAAATATCACAGGGCATATTTACAAATAGCCAAATAAAGAAGGTAATCTTTTGTTTTTATGAGACATCCATTGATTTATTCTTCAGTATATCAATGTGAAACAATGTGAGAGGAGAACATACGGGCAGAAGTTATTTCCTCACATTGCCTGCTTCTTTAACCCTGACAGACTGTCTGAATTCACTCTGCGATGTTGCAGTTCTCAAACTCGGCCAGTGGATGTCATCAATCTGCGTTACAGCGAAGTTTACAGATCAGAGAGGGTCACAATAGGTACCACATTGTTCAGCTTCCTTTGGACGGCTGGGACTAAGATATTCTAGGAATTGAGACGAGCTGTTATTACATTTTTTTACACCAACGCTGGTTGCACTTTTGTGCTAAATCAGTTGTCTCACACGTGGGAGTGAGATTGAGTCCATATCTGTCAGTCTGTACTTTTGCGTCTCTGTGTCGAATTAATTCTGTGTGTGTCACTCTATGGCACGGCGTGTGTGTGCTGGTTTAATTCTGAACTGTCAGTCTCTGGCACTGCGTGCGTGTCGGATGAAACCTGTCCCTGTCACTCGAATGCGCTGCATTTGTGTGTGTTGGTTTATTTCTCTAACTGTCAGTCTCTAGCAGAGTGTATGTTTGGCGCATGAATGTTTTATGTAACAGTCGCCAGTTCTGTGTGTGAGTGTGTGATACATTCTGTTCCTTCCACTGTCTGCTACAGAAAATGATTTAAATTCACTGTGTACTTGTTACTATTTGGGACTGTATGTCAGTGTGAGATTCATTCTCCATTTGACAGTCTACAATAGTCGTGTCTGAATGTGTGATTCATTCTGACTCTGACAATGTTTGACACTGCATGTGAATGTTGGAATCATTCTGTCTATTAGCCTCTGATGGATTCAATAGGTATCTGTCACTTTGTGTTACTGTATGCGAGGATGAGTTTAATTCTGTCTCTGTCAATCAAAGGCAGCAGATCAAGAGGTTACGAGGTCGGCACAAGGAAGCCTCTTCTGCAATAGCTTTCCAAACTCGAATACTACACACCGAAGTAAACGTTGTTTTCACTCACTGAGCTGCAGGAGATCGGTCACCTCCGGGCTCAGTTCCAATCTCCCTCTGCCTTTTGCACACTCGTCTCCCTCACAGACACGGAATCTAGCAGTTTTGTTATAATGTTCTTTAACGACTCACCAAACAGCAGTAACAAGGCGGCCGTATCCATGTTCCAGTCTGAGCTACGTTGAGACATGACAACTGGAAGGAAGGGTGAGTGTGTCACTTGCTCCAGCTCGCAGAACTTCAAGCCAGGATGCGTTGAGAGAGTAATTGCAGAAGCAGAGGCTGAGAGGAAGTGAGGTTGACCCACAAACAAAGTAACAGCACTCAGTCTTGTACAACCAGAAATGAAATATGGAGTGAAACATTGCAAGTCTTGCGAGGAGAGATTGAGGAAACTAGGACTCAATTCTCCAGAGTTCAGAAGAATTAGAGGTGGTCTCATTGAAGCTCACAAAATTCTTACAGTGAGTAACAGGATAGGATCTTTCTTCTGGCTGGTGAGTCTAGAACCAGTACACAAAGTCTCAGAATAAAGGGTAGGCCATTTAAGACTGAGATGAGGAGGAATTTATTTGCTCAGAGGGTGGTGAATCTGTGGAATTACCTACCACAGAGGACTGTGGAAGCTCAATCATTAGACATGTTCAAGACAGAACCTATAGATTTCTGGGTATGAATGACATCAAGGAATATGGGGTTAGTCTGGCGGGCGGGGGGGGTGGGGGCGGGGATGGCATAGAGGCAGATGATCAGTCATGATCAGTTTGAATGGCCGAGAACGCCCAACAGGCCGAATGACCTTTTCCTGTTTATATTTCCTGTATTCCTATGTTCCTAATTTCCATCAAGGCAGCATTTGAATAGTAAAGAGTGAGTTTGCATAGAGTGGTCATAAAAGGAGAGCAACGAAAGATAGTGTAAAAATTGGGAATTTGGTAAGAGTGAGAATTCTGTGGTGGGTTTGTTGAGCGAATCACAAAGCGAAATTTTGCTTGTTATTTTGAATTTAACCTCGTACTTTAAAAAACCGTGAGAGAAACTGCAATCTAGTTAACAGAAACAGTTAGTTGCCGGTAACTGTCAATCAGCTGTAAGATTGCATGAAGAGGTGTGAGCTGGGAGCTGAATCGTCACTTGTTACTTGTGTGGCTCAGAAAGGTTTATAAAAGTAAATAGTATCTGCTGATACTGAGAGTGATCGCTCAGAGAGGCCCTCAAAGGAGTGCAGTGTAAAACCAGCTTGAGAGTTGGGAATATGCTGAAATTAATTTAAGGACTGATGGACACAAAATCCAGCACACTGTTTGGTTTTATGTCATGAGGGGTAAAAACAGAGCCGATAGAGAGAAACTGTTCCCATTGGTGGACGGGTCCAGAACCAGATCATTTAAATTTAAGGTGATCGAGAAAAGAATCACAAGCGACAGGAGGGAAATCTTCTTTCTCCAGTGAGTGGTTAGGATCTGGAATAAACTGCCTGAGACTGTGGTGGAGTCAAATTCAAGGGTGGCTTTAAAAAGGGAATTGGATAAGCGCCTGAAGATCAAAAGAGATAATTGCAGGGCTAAGGGGAAATGCCAGGGAAGTGGGAGCAGCTAAATTGCTCTTGCAGAGAGCTGGACGGGTTGAATGAACTCCTTCTGTGCTGTCACCTTTCTATGATTCCATGCCCCAAGACTCCATCACCCTTTCTGCTTCTCACGCAAATGCCCAACTCTCAGTCTTGCCCCAGCAGTGCCCAGTCTGACATTAGACATTAGATTGGGAAAGTGAGTGGAACAGTGACAGGGGATCCAGCATAAAGCAAGTGTGGACTGTAGCACGACACTGCACTGAGATACATTCCCGTCTGTGAGCTGTGTTGACACTGGACTGCTATCAGCTGAGGTGGACTGCCCAGAGGGTGTGCGATGAAGTCCTGCGACAATATAATTGACTGAGTAAACCGATTTATTGCTGCGAATTTAAACATAAAGTTTAGCGGTGCAGCACTGCCGTTGCGGTGCAACGCTCCTCTCAAAACTACTTGGAGATGCTGGGGATTGAACCCAGGACTTCATACATGCGAAGCATGCGCTCTACCACTGAGCTACATCCCCAACTCTGACTACAGTGCTTCACAATTGATTCTTTGTATTTATCATGTTCTCAGTCTTCATCAGTATCAGCAGTCTTTCCGCCGTCCTGACACCTGTCCAAATTGCCGATGCCTCTTGTATGAAACAAGGGCAATGAAATGTGTCCTTTACTTTTCTATACATTCCCACAGATGTACTTGGCTTCAGAATGTGGGGTAATTACATATAAAGGAGCAAATTTTCCCCCACTCTGATCCCAGCGCTCACTATTGTAACGCACGAGAGCGTTTCTGTGGAGTTCCGAATCGTCCTTGCAATTATAACGCAAGTTTGAATTCTAAAGCAGTGAAGTTGGGCAAAATCTTTATAAAGGACTGTTTAAGCCCCAGTTCACATGTTGTGTCCAATTCTGGGAACTTTAAAATGGAGTCAAGGCCTAAGAGAGGATTCAGAGGAGCTTTGCCAGAATGGTATCAGGGACGAAAGGCATCAGTTATGTGGAGAGACTGGAGAAACACTGGGTTTTCACTGCGGGGAAGCGGAGTTTAAAGTCAAATTTAATGGAACTGCCCAAGATCATGCAATCTTTAGATGTTATCAGTGAGGAGAAACTGCACCAGTGGCAGAAGTGTGGGAACCAGAGGACACAGATTTCAGGTAATTGACAAAAAGAACCAGAAGAGAACAATTGTGAATTATTGAGATCTGGAATAAACTCTGTGAAAGAGCGGTGGAAGCAGATTCGGTAATAACTTTCAAAGGGTAACTGGATAAATACCTAAAGCGGAAAACCTACAGGGCTACAGGGAATGAACAGGGAGGGAGTGGGATTAATTTAATGACGCTATCTAAGAGCCAGAACAGGAACAATGGGCCGAAAAGACTCCAATCTGTGCTTCATCATTCTCTGGTGTTTTTTATTGAGGGAATTTCAGGGTTTGAACCCGGCCACAATGAAGTTGTTACATAGCCAAATCAATATGACATGTGACTTCTGATAATAATATTTCCAACATGTTAATATATTTGTCTTTCTTGATGATAGAATTTCTGGGGAGACATAGGAACATAGGAATAGGAATAGCCATTCAGCCCATCGAGCCTGCTCCACAATCCAATTTTCCCACACTATCCCCATATCCCTATTTTACGAAATTTGTCAATCTCTGCTTGAAACGTACTCACAGCCAACTGGGGTCGAGAATTCCTAAGATTCACAACGCTCTGAGCAAATAAATGCCTCCTTATCTCTGTCCTAAGTGGCTCCCTACCTATTTTGAAATTGTGTTCCCTGGTTCTAGACTCCCCAACCAGTGGAAACATCTTACCTGCAGCGACCTGTGCATCCCTTTAAGTCTTTTGCAGGTTTCAATGCGATCACCGCTAATTCCTCGAAACTCTAGAGACTGTCGGCCCACTTTTACAAATCTCTCTTCATTGGACAGTCCCGCCATCCTGGGAAAAATTCTGATGAACCTTCGTTGCACTGCCTTTATGGTGATAATATCCTTTTTCGGGTAAAGGGGGTTAAACTGCACACAGTACTCCAAGTGCGGTCTAACCAAAGTTCTGTACAATTGAAGCAAGTCTTCACTACTCCTTTACTCAAATACTGTTGCGATAAAGGCTAACATCCCATTAGCCTTCCCAATTGCTTGCTACACCTGTATGTTCGCTTTCAGTGACTTATTGACAAGGACACCCAAGTCCCACTGCACATTGGAAGAATAGATCCCAATCTGTGCTGTATCATTCACTGATTCCCTGGTGGTTTTATTGAGGGAATTCCAGGATTTGATCCTGAAAACGATGTAGGAATGTTGATTCATATGCAAATCAATATGACATGTGCCCCAGCAGTCTGAAGCCTGGTATCTGAAGTTAGATTAGGAAAGTTAGAGGAAGAGTGACGGGGCATCGAACATGAAGCAAGAGCGGACTCCGAGCATGACACTTGCACCCGATTACATTCCGGTTTGTGAGCAGTGTTGGCACTGGACTGCTATAGGCTGAGGTTTGCTGTCTGGGGAGCGTGGGTCTAGTACCTTAACATCCTTCCGAAAGTGTGGTGCACAGAAATGGACACAATATTCCAGTTGAGGTTGAACCAGTGTTTTATAAAGGTTTATCATAACGTCCTAGCTTTTGTACTCTATGCCTGTATTTATGAAGCCTTCAAGCCAGGAATTCAGTTTCCCTTGTAAACCACTTTCTCAACCAGCCCCGCCACCGTCACCAATTTTTGCACATATACCCCAGGTCCCTCTGATCCTGAACCCCCTTTCGAATTGTGTCCTATATTTTATCTTGCCTCTGCTCGATTTTCAGAATGAAAAAAATCACTTCACACTTCTCTGCAATAAATTTCATCTGCCACTTGCCTTCCTATTTCACCAGCCTGGCCGTGTCCTCTTGAAGATTGTCACTATCCTCCTCACATCTCTCAATACTTCCAAATATTGTGCAATGTATAAATTGTGCAAATGTACTTGTCCACCAAAGTCAACGTCATTAATATGGATAAAGAAAGGCAGGGGTCCTAACACCATGGGGAACCCCATGTTTACCTTCCTCCAGTCCAAAAAAAAACAGCTGTTCACCACTACTCTGTGTCCGAACACTCAGCCAACTTCGTATTCACACGGATACTGTCCCCTTTACTCCATGGGCTCTAACCTTGCTGACAATCCTGTTATGTGACAATTTATTAGATCTTTTTGGATGCTCATGTACACAACAACAAATACATTATCCGTATTCATCTCCTCTGTTGCCCCATCAAAAAATTCCATCAAGCAGCATGAATGTGATGATTCCTCCACCCAAGCTATCAACAACATCCTTCCCACACGCAGTCGATACATTATCACTCCCAGCACACAGATACACTGACAGACCATCAGGTCCACAGTCACAGAGAGCAGGGGTAGGCAGGCTCTTACTGCTCTTACTATTGCGAGGAGAATTGAATACAGAAGTAGGGATGTTATGTTTCAGTTATACAGAGAATCAGTGAAATCACATCCGGAGGACTGTGTACGGTATTGGTTCCCTTATTTAAGGAAGCTGTTCAGAGAAGATTAACAAGACTAATACATGGAATGGGCAGGTTGTCTTAGGAGGAATGGTTGTACAAGTTAGGCTTCCATCCAGTGCCGTTTCGAAAAGTAAGAGCTGACTTGATTGAAGTATAGAAGATTCTGGGGGGTCTTGACAGGGGGGATGTGGAAAGGATGTTTCCTCCTGTGGGAGAATCTAGAACTACGGGTCACTATCTAAAAATAAGGGTCGCCCATTGAAGGCAGAGATGAGGAGATTGTTTTATTTTTTTTTAAATGTCGTGAGTCTTTGTAACTCTCTTCCTCAAAAGGCGGTGGAAGCAGAGTCTTTGCATATTTTTAAGGCAGAGGTAGATATATTCTTGTTACACAAGGGGTTAAAAGTTCATCGGGTGTAGGCGGGAATGTGAAGATGTGGTCACAATCAGATTAACCATGATCTTGTAGAATGGTGGATCAGGCCCGAGTGGCCGCGTGTCCAACTCCGGCTCCTAGTTCATATTTTCCCAAGATCCCAAGTGCTACAGATATATTTTCAATCCAACGGTCAAACACAGCAGAAGTGCAGAAGTTATTGCGGGATTGGGGGATGTTTGGTGGGCGGGGGGTGGGGAGGGGGTGGTGGAAGAGCCATGGCGTTGTGGTCATATCACTAAACTAGTAGTCCAACCATCCAAGCTCATCTCATTGCAACACGGGTTCAAATCGCACACAGCAGCTGGTGGAATTAATGTTCAATTAATCAATAAATTCAATTAATTGACACACAAAATCTAACATTGAAAGGGACTTTCACTAATGTTTCCCTGTGCTCTCTGTCGTTAGCTGGTCTCACCTACATGTGAGTCCAGAACCGCAGCAATGTGTTTGACTCTGAAGTGCATTACTCAGTTGCTGTGCAGTAAGGGATGACCACAAATGCCACCTCCTATAAAATACCTGCTGACAGGTAAATATATAAATCTCAGCCAAAAATCACACGACCTGTCACATTGAAAGACACTGTGCCACGGTAGACTTAACTGCACATTTAATATCAGATAGAATTGACACACTATACATGGTTGAAGGGAACTGAATTTATCCCAATAATACATCGCACACGTATCAGTCTACAAATTTCACTTTGAGTCCGACTGAAAGACGAAATTTCAATCCCATTAGTCCAAACTGAAGCCGACACTCAAGTACATTATTGCAGAGAAAAGAGAGAGAATGATTCCCACACTCATATTCAGTACCACAGACTGGCAGATGCAAAGTGAAGCCATTACTCAAATATCGTTGCGGAGACGGACAGACGCAGAAAGAGTCCCATATTCATATACAGGACCACAGTCTGTCAGATAAAGAATAAATCACCCAATGAAGAACAAATCAATCGAGTCTTGATTAAACTGCATTGCTTGGCTCTTTGTAAATGTGCCCTGTTATATTTTACTCTACATTGTTTACATCAGTTCAAATAAACAAAACATAAATACACGATGATCTGAGCACAACGCTGGACGTTTCACAGAAACCATTACAAGGGGAAAGGGATGAAATACAGACAGAAATAAGATACAAATCAAAGCTCAAAATGCTGGTAAGACCCATCAGCTCCTATAGTTTCTGTATGGGAGGGAAGCTCGGGTTAAGGGTTAAGATCGGTGACACTACTCTGGACCCGAAACGTTAATCCCACCTTCCTCCCTCCACAGATGCTATGTGGCCTGCTGAGTCTTTCCAGCATCTTCTGTTATTATTTCAGTTTTCCGGCGTCTGCAGGATTGATCTTTCTGAAGAAAAACCCACCTCTGGTAGACAATGGACATTTAGATAAGAAACGGGAAGCAGCAGAGGGCAAAAATACTGGAAATGAATGAAGTTCACTAAAGCCGTGCAATTTTATTGCTTTTCTCCTGTACACTTCAGGACAGATAATAAGCAGCAATAGAAAAGCTGAATATGAAGCTAGACGGAATGTGATATGAAAGAGAAAGCATTAAAAAGCTTTATTTTATTCGTGTGAAACACTTTCCCATTATAGACACACAATCCCTGTTGGCAGGATCAAATTTCGTTCAGATCTTGAGTTTCTGATATAAAAGGCATTAAAAGCTGGGGATTTGCGATGGTCAAGGTTCGATCCCGGATCAATTGCTTGGAAGGCAACTATGTGGCACAGTGGCACAGTGGATAGGGCGGCACAGTGGCACAGTGGTTAGCACTGCAACCTCATAGCTCCAGGGACCCGGGTTCGATTCTGGGTACTGCCTGTGTGGAGTTTGCAAGTTCTCCCTGTGTCTGCGTGGGTTTTCTCCGGGTGCTCCGGTTTCCTCCCACAAGCCAAAAGACTTGCAGGTTGATAGGTAAATTGGCCATTATAAATTGTCAGTAGTGTAGGTGGTAGGGAAATATAGGGACAGGTGAGGATGTTTGGTAGGAATATGGTCGTGTGGGATTAGTATAAATGGGTGGTTGATGGTCGGCACAGACTCGGTGGGCCGAAGGGCCTGTTTCAGTGCTGTATATCTAATCTAATCTATGTGCACCACTATTATACCATCGCTTACCTCAGACATTACCTGGAGTATTTTAAACAATATCTATCATTAAATTGTTAAGTTCTTTGCACATGGAGCTGTATTGATTGATGTAAAGATACAAGTTAGTCTCTCTCTGTCCCTCCAGCCCCTCTGCTTTTCTCTCTCCTCCTGCACTGACTGATAGATGAACACTAACTGCTGTCTTAAACACGCCATCTTCAATACCCAGAGATGGAAATGGATAGACGCTGCTTCCATGTCACCGCAACTCAGCCCACTGACAGACAGACACATAAACTCCAGTCCAAACTCACTATCAAATTGTCACTGTGTCAATCCCACAATAGTGCAGCCTTAGCTCCAAGTTAGATACCAGATGGCACTTGTTTGAATCCCAATAATGTACCCTGAGATTCTCATTAAACATCACTCCAACATTTAGACACATTATGGGTTTAAAATTGGTGGTACTAATTCCCATAGTATGCCCTGACATATAAATTAGAAACAAGTCAAATTCAATGTCTGTGATCAGATTGAGATTGAGATCTGGAAATACAGTATACAAACTCAGATACCAGTTTAAAACTTACGCATATAATTTAACTGAAATGTCCATTCCCTTAGTCCAGCCTGATATAAACTGCGAACCAGTTCTGAAACATCATATAGTATCTATGTGAAATATATTGCATTAATTCAATGAGAGCAGGCTGGTATCGACATAACATGTAAGATCTCATTCACAAAAAGAGTGAATGACACAGTATCAATTAAAAACATAGATCCTTAAAAATTCCACGCACAGATATTGGCCATTCGGCCCATTGTGTCCACGCCAGCTGCATAAGTGCTGTCCAGTCTCATCTTACTTTCTGTCTTTTGGTCCATAGCCCTGTATGCTACAATACGTCAAGTGCATGTCTAAGATTGTGTTACATGTCATAAAGGTTTCTGCTTCTACCACCCTTTCAGGCAGTGAGGTCCAGGCCACCCATTGCCCTCTGGGTGAAAATGAATACTCCTGAACTCTCCTCTAATCCTTCTGCCAATTAATTTAAATGTTTGCCCCATTGATATTGACCTTTCTGCAGAGTGAAATAGATCCTTCCTGTCCACTCTATCTTGGCACTTCGTAAGTTTTGAAGACCTCCAATATTCTGCCCCTCCCCCCTCCAAAGTTCCAAAGATAACAGCCCCCGCATACTCAGCATAAGAGTTGTTCTCCATGGAACAGAGAAGACTGAGGGGAGATTTGAAATGTACAAAATTGTGAGGCGCCTGGATAGAGTGAATGTAAAGGACCTATTTACCTTATCAGAGAGGTCAGTGACTGGGGGGCATAGATTTAAATTGCTTGGTAGAAAGAGGAGAGGGAGGATGAGTGTTTTTTTTTCTCCTAGAGCATGGTGTAAGTCTGAAACTCGCTGTCTGACAGGGTATTAAAGGTAGAAAACCTCAATCTATTTAAAAGATGTCTGGATCTGCACCTCAAATGCTCGAACCTGCAGGGCTATGGACCAAATGCTGGATGGTGGGATTAGACTGGATGGCTCGTATTTTGTCCAGCCCAGACACAATGGGACAATGGCCTATTTCTGTGCCATAAACTTTCTATGATTCTATGTTTCGATTTTCTCACAGTTAAAATTATCCAATCCTGCCAATATCCTCACAAATCTCCTCTGTACCGCCTCTAGCAGGATCACATCCTTCCTGTAAAGCAGTGACCAGAAATACTCTAGCTGCACTCCAACTAGTGTTTAGCACTGCTTTAGCATCATGTTCCGACTCTTCGACTCTTTGGCAGTGTGTGAACTTATAAATACAAGCAGAGTTATAATTCTGTCAGTCTCTGGTACAGTATATGTGCATTGAATTAATTTTCTGTTTATCAATCCCTGGCACACTGTGTGGTTGCAGAATTAATGCTGTAACTGACAATCTCTGATAGCGTGTTTGAATGTGGGACATATTTTGCATATGTCAGTCTCTGTTACTGCATGAGACTGAAACCTTCATTCTATATCAGTCAGTCTCTGGGACTGTATGTGCGTGTGAGATTCATTATTTTTCTGTTATTTTCCGATGGTGGCGTGTCAGTGTGTCATTCATTCTGTATCTGACAGACTGTGGTACTATACATGAATGTGAGCCTCATTCTGTGCCTGTCAGTCTTTAGTTCTTATGTGAGTGATGAAATCACTTTGTATTTATCAGTCTGTGGTCGTGTATGTGAATGTGAGCCTCATTCTGTGTCTGTCAGTCTTCAGTTCTATATGTGAGTGATGAAATCACTTTGTATTTATCAGTCTGTGGTAGTGTATGTGAATGTGAGCCTCATTCTGTGTCTGTCAGTCTTCAGTTCTATATGTGAGTGATGAAATCACTTTGTACTTATCAGTCTGTGGTCGTGTATGTGAATGTGAGCCTCATTCTGTGTCTGTCAGTCTTCAGTTCTATATGTGAGTGATGAAATCACTTTGTATTTATCAGTCTGTGGTAGTGTATGTGAATGTGAGCCTCATTTTGTGTCTGTCAGTCTTCAGTTCTATATGTGAGTGATGAAATCACTTTGTATTTATCAGTCTGTGGTCGTGTATGTGAATGTGAGCCTCATTCTGTGTCTGTCAGTCTTCAGTTCTATATGTGAGTGATGAAATCACTTTGTATTTATCAGTCTGTGGTACTGTATGTGAATGTGAGCCTCATTCTGTGTCTGTCAGTCTTCAGTTCTATATGTGAGTGATGGCTTCACTTTGTAGCTATCAGTCTCTGGTACTGTATGTGACTGTGGGACTCACCTAGTTACTTTCACTCTCCAGGTCAATATGTGAGTGATGGCTTCACTTTGTGTCTATCTCTCTTTGGTCCTTTATGTGAAAGTGAGACTCATTCTGTTTCTTTCAGTCTCTAGTTCTATATGTGAATGATGGCTTCGCTTTGTATCTATCAGTCTCTGGTTCTTTATGTGAAAGTGGGACTTATTCTGTGTCTTTCAGTCTCCAGTTCTTTCTGTGAATGATGGCTTCACTTTGGATCTATCAGTCTCTGGTACTGTATATGAATTTGGGACTCACATAGTTCCTTTCAGTATCCAGTTCTATATGTGAGCGATGGCTTCACTTTGCAGATATCAGCCTTTTTAAAAAATTCTTTCATGGGATGTGGGCGTCACTGGCAAAGCCAGCATTTGTTGTCCATCCCTAATTGCCCTTGAGAACTGAGTGGCTTGCCAGTCCATGTCGCAGGGCATTTAAGCGTGAAGCATATTGCTGTGGCTGTGGAGTGGAGTGGGCAGGGGGCGGGGTGCTAGAGTTGTGGGGGAGTTGGTGTTGGGGGGGGGGGCGACGCTGGATTCCACCATGCCAGGTCTTGCCTGCGTTCAAGGGGCCTCGGTGATTGCCAGCCCACCGCTCCCCACCCCCCCCCCCCGCCCCGAACCCGATCGATGGAGCAACAGGGGACCTGAACCAAGAGAACGCAGGTCTGGCAGCATCTGTTTGGAGAGAAGTAGATTTAACGTTTCAGATAGTGACCATTCATTTGAATTGACCTGAAACGTTAACACTGCTTCTCTCTCCAACAGATGCTGTCAGACCTGCACAGTATTTCCAGCATTTCTTGTTTTTACTTCAGATTTCCAGCATCTGCAGTATTTTGCTTTTATTTTGGAGTTTCTGACACTGATGGGCTATTTCTGATAAGAAGAATAAGAGGAGATTTGATCGAAGTGTTGAAACTCAAGAGAGATCCAGACATAGCAAATGGGGAGAAACTGTTCCCATTGGCAGAAAGGTCAACAAGTACATAGTCAATGGTAAAATAAACACAACGGTGGCATGGATGTCTAAATAGACCAATCAGAGCGAGACCCTTAAATAAAACACTGCCATAACTTTCAAACTACCAATCACAATCATCCCCTTAACCAATCCTCCATCATCACAGGGCTGTGGGAGCTCCCTATTTAATCCCAGTGTGGAGGGGTTTGGGGAGATTTCCAGGTCTGAAAGTGATTTGAGGACTGTCTGATCCGGCACATTTCTACTCCAATCATTTTAATACAATTATGCAAGCAGAGCCTAATAACCCAATAACTGACCCACTTGAGTGCTTGTTTCTCTTTTACCACAGAGTGCAGTCAGGCACATAATCTATTTTGACCTTAAAGCAGCAGTTTTAACCATAATGGCGAGAGGTATCCCTTCTGACAGAATTGCAGAACTGTTACAGAGCACAAGAATGCCATTTGCCCCATCGTGCCCACACTGGCTCTCTGAATGAGCAATTGACTTAATGCCAATCGCCCGCCTTCTCCCCATAACCCTGCACTTTCTTCCTGTTCACATAAGAGTCTAATTACCTTTAGAATGCCTCGATTCAACCTGCCTCCACCACACTGTCAGGCAGTGTATTCCAGATCCTAACCACTGCCTGTGTGAAGAAGTTTTTCCTCATGTCGTTGTTGTTTCTTTTACCAATTGCTTTCAATCTGTGCCCTCTCGTTCTCGATCCTTTCATGAGTGGGAAGTTTCCCCCTATCCACTCTGTCCAGATCCCTCATGATTTTGAATACCTCGATCAAATCACCTCTCAGCCTTTTCTTCGCCAAGGAAAACAGTCCCAACTTCTGCAACATATCTTCATCACTGAAGTTCTTCATCCCAGTGCCATTCTCGTGAATCTTTGCTGTACTTCTCCAATGCCTTTACATCTTCTTGGAGGGTATCTTTCTCCTCCCTCGGCCACTCGCTGCAGACCTCGCTGTTCCCCCACTCCCATGTCCGATTGTTCCCCACTCCTCGCTTCATGCCACCCCGGTCTCCAGCTCCCCCCCCCCTGCTCCCCCACCCCAGCTCTTGACAGTACCGCTTCCCTCCTCTCGGCCACTCGCTCCTCCGTCACCCCATCACCCCTCATGGCATGCATTTCTTCTTCGGCAGGCATGCAGAGAACAATTAAACGTGGGAGCGAGTGGCCGAGAGGAGGGAAGCGGCGTGGCCTAGAGCAGGAGCATTGTGGGGAGGAGGGTAAGTGGGAAGCGAGTTGCCGGAGAGCGGGGGGTCGAGGAGCGGGGAACAACCAACCAGGGGAGTGGAGGAGAGAAGCAAGGTCTGGAGCGAGTGATTTAGTTGTGTTGACATATAAAAAGTGGATAATGAATTGCCAGCACATTTTATACTCTGCCCGATTTTATTCTCCATCGATCGGGTTGCCAATTCACTGTCTCCCTAAATATCAGAACATGGAAATTCAATCATAACATTCCTTTTGTACTAAATGGTATTACTGGAATATGAAATGGCTCTGAGGATTACAGTTAGCATCCTATACTCCATACTAGTATATTATTGGACCTCCATCCAACTTCATGTAAGGTGAGCTTGCTGGAACTAACCAGCCGGAAGCATTTCCTGTGATAAATTGAGCAGCGCCATCTTTCATCCTGGTAGTTGCGTGAATTTCACAGACATTTAGGTGTCAGTGGAACAGGCTGCAATTCCTCATGTGCAAATACAGCGCCACCTAACGGTTGCATTGTCAGCAAATGCAGCCTTTACTCACAACATCTTATTGCAGTGTAATACCTCAGAGTGCAATTATTACAGTGCAGAATAAGGGGCAGTTTGAGGGCTCTGCCCGGCTCTCACTTTTCACAAGACGATGCTCACTTCTGATTGGAATCGTCGTTTAACTTTGAGAAAGACAAAACTAAAAATTGATAAAGGGGAGGAAATGGATATGCTAGCTGTATGTAAAATTGATAAGGCACCAGGACCAGACGAGATGCATCGAAGGATACTGAGGGAAGTGATGGTGGAAATTGCTGAGTCACTGATAATAATTTTCCAGTCTTCCTTAGACTGGTGGTGCCAGAGGACTGGAGAATTGTAAACCTTACACCCTACTTCAAAATAGGGTGCAAAGTTAAGCCCAGCACCTACAGGAAGACAAGCTAACTTCGGTGGTGGGAAAGGTTTTAGGAAAATAATTTGTGAAATATTTAATAGTCATTTAAACAAAGGTGGATTAATTAAGGAAAGCCAGGAGGAATTTGTAAAGGGCAAATCGTCTTCAACTAACTTGCTTGAGTTTTTCTAATGAGGTAACAGAGAGGGTTGATGAGGGGAATGTGAAGGATGTGGTGTACATGAACTTCCAAAGGCATTTGATAAAGTGCCACATAACAGGCTTATAAACAAAGTTAGAGTCGAAGGATTAAAAGGGAAATGGCAGGCCGGATATGAATTTAGCTGAGCAACGGGAAGCATAATGTAGTGACGGACAGTTGCTTTTCGGACTGGACGAAGTTATATAGTGGAGTTCCCCATGGGTCAGTGTTGGGACCTTTGCTTTTCCTGATATATATTAACGGCCTATACCTGAATGTACAGGGCGCAATTTCAAAATTTGCGAGTGACACAAAACATGGAAGTATTGTGAACTGTGAGTAGGAGAGTGGTAAACTTGAAAGGGGACACAGACAGGCTGGTGGAATGGGCGGAGAAGAAGCAGGCGATGTTCAATACAGAAAAGTGAGAAGTGACACATTTTTGAAGGAAGAATGAGGAGATGCAATATAAACTAAAGAATACAATTCGAAAGAGGGTGCAAGAACAGTAGGATCTGGGGCTTTAAGGACACGTATCAATGAAAGTGGCACAGCAGGTTGAGAAAGTAGTTAATGAGGTATACAGGATTCTGGGCTTTATAAATAGAGTACAAAATCAAGGAAGTCGTGATAAACTTGTATAAAACATTGATTCGGTCTCAATTGGAGTATTAGTTTCAGTTCCAGACACCACACTTCAGGAAGAATGTTAACCCATTAGAGATGTTGCAGAAAAGATTCGTGAGAATGGTTCCAGGGATGAGGAACTTCAGTTACCTGAATAGAATGGAGAAGCTGGGTCTCTTTTCCTTGGAGAAGAGAAGGTTGAGAGGAGATTTGATCGAGGTATTCAAAATCATGAGGGGTCTGGACAGAAAAGACAGTGTGAAACTGTTCACTTTTGTGGAAGGGTCGAGAATGAGTCGATACCAAGTTAAGGCGATTGCAAAGAAGCAATAGCAACCAGGAGAAAAAACGTTTTCACGTAGAGAGTGATTAGGATCTGGAATTCACTGCCTGAGAGTGTAGTGGAGGCAGATTCAACTGAGGTATTCAAAAGAGAATTGAATAATTATCTGAAGGGAAGAAAAATAGATGGCTATGGGGAAAATACAGGACAATGAGAATAGATAAGATAACTGCCAAGCTTTGCTTGAAATAAAACCAGGCACATTGACTCTGATTGGCAGTGAACTGTCAGTCACCATAAACTGCTGCATTCTCCATGGCAACGTCTCTACCAATTAGAATCCAATTGTCAACCAATCAGAACTCCCTTACATAGTATAAATGTACTGTTTGTCTTTCCATTGGTATTCTATAGATTTGTCCTGATGAGTGAAAGAGGATAATGTTCGACAAATGTCTTTGTTATCAGCAATACTCGAAAAAATTACGAAGTTTATCAAATTGTCTCAAAAGTAAAACTTTATATTAATTCACTTCTGTCCCACATCGGAATTGGCGGGCTTTTATTCTACGATTCGTAAATCGAAACCAATGTCTTAATTGATCGTTTACAACGTGGCTCTCTGATAGGTTGTGAAATCTCCCATTTCAGATCCCGCCAGTCGGCGGTTTGCTGCGCTGGTGATTTTATCACGAAGGCAGTTTTGTGTGGTCACTTGGCTCCCGCTTTGCCCAGTCCTTTGACTCCTTCCCCTCTCCCAGAAATGTTTAGTTTAGATATACAGCACTGAAACAGGCCCTACAGCCCTCCGAGTCTGTGCCGACCATCAATCACCCATTTATACTAATCCTGCACTGATTCCTTGTTCCTACCACATCCCCACCTGTTCCTATATCTCCCTACCACCTACCTATTCTAGGGGTAATTTATAATGGTCAATTAACCTATCAACCTGCAAGTCTTTGGCATGTGGGAGGAAACCGGAGCACCCGTAGGAAACCCATGCAGACACAGGGAGAACTTGCAAACTCCACACAGGCAGTACCCAGAATTGAACCCGAGTCGTTGAAGCTACTGTGCTAACCACTGCGCCACTGTGCCGCCCCTTCACTCGAATCACTATTGAATGAGATGGGAACTTCTGCAGGCTCCTTTTTTTCAATACAGCCTGCCCCGAACTGCCTTCGAATAAGGACAGATAGAGCGCAGGAAGGCGAGTAGACCAAGTGAGGATTAAACAGAGAGCGGGAGAGGAGAGAGACAGTACAGAGAATGGTCTCGGATCGCTCTGCGCCCCCATCTCCAGCTTAAAACGCTTTCTCAATCATGGAACCGAAGTATAAACCCTGACAGACTGGGTCTCCATCGCCAGGTATTTTCAGATGCCCTGGGCTTTTCACTAAGCACGTGTTACAATGAACAGAAAGTATTAGTCCTGTCTCAGGTCAACCTGTCTCCTTCCATTCCAGTCTACAGTCGACTCCAGTTACTGTGCTCTTAACTCCATTGGCTCGAATCTCAACAGGATTCCCGCTTGCACTGACTTCTCCAGAGCAGAGGGAATTTCTCTACAGCTTTTGTATTGGATGTGGGCGTCACTGGCAAGGCCAGTATTTGTTGTTCATCCCTAATTAACAACTGAGTGGCTTGCGAGGCAATTTCATAGAGCAGTTAAGAGTAAACCACGTTGCAGTGGGTCTGGAGTCACATGTATGCCAGACCAGGTAAGGACGGCAGATGTACATCAGTAAAGGGCATTAGTGAACAAAATGTATTTTTTTGCTGACAATTGATGATAGTTTCATGGCACAATTCCTGAGACTAGCTTTCATAGAATCACATAATAGAATCATAGAAAGTTTATGGCACAGAAAGAGACCACTTGGCCCATCGTGTCTGCACCAACGGTGAATCGAGCCACCCAGACTAACCCATCTTCCAGAATTTGTTCCATAGCCCAGCACGTTACAGCTCTCGACGTGCATATTCAGGCACCTTTTGAATGAGTTGAGCGTTCCTGGGTTTCCAACCCTTACAGTCTGCGAGTTCCAGAGCCCCACTACCCACAGGGTGAAAAACATTTCCTCATCTCCCCTCGAATCTTTCTGCCAATCACTTTAAATCTTTGCCCCTCTCGTCATTGACCTATCTTGTCCGATATATAGGCCCTTCACCTCCACTCTATCCAGGACCCTCAAAATTTTGTACATCTCTATCAGATCTCCCCTCAGCCTCCTCTGTTCCAAGGAGAACAACCACTGCCTATCCAATCTTTCATCACAGCTGTATTTTTCCAGTACTGGCAACATCCTCATAAATCTCCTCTCTCCCCTCTCTAGTGCAATTTCTGAAATGAGGTGACAGATTTTTCAGTTCCAGAATTTTTTTTCTGTTAATTTATTGAATTTTAATTCCACCAGCTGCCGTGGTGGGATTTGAAACGATGTGCCCAAAATATTATCTTGGACTTCTGGATTACCAGCTCAGTGACATCAAAGCATGCCCTTCAACAGAGGGAATGGGTGCTCAGTTCTCAGTTCCTCCTCAGGCTTTCAATCTGACTCAAACAAAGCAACTCTCTCTCTCTCTCTCCAACCTTAGCTCCTTCTTCTATTCCCCACCACCACATACACACACACACGCACACACACACACAAACACACACACATTGACCTGAAACGTTAACTCAGGTTCTCTCTCCAGAGATGCTGCCAAACCTGCTGAGTGTTTTCAGCACTTTCTTTCTCCACTTCGCCTTGAATGCTGTTTCCTTCTCCACTTTCTGCCAGCTCGCCATATTCCTTGATTATATGAGAGACCAAAAATCTGTCCATCCCGACCTGAAATGTATTCAATGATAGAGAATCCACAACACTATGGGGTGGAGAATTACAAAGTTTCACAACCTTTGAGTGAAGTAATTTCTCTTCATCCAACTCCTAAATGATCGCCCCATATCCTGAGACTGTGTCCCCCTGTGTTACATTCCTCGACCAGCGGATACCATCTCTTATTGTCTACCCTATCCAGCTCCTTCAGAATCTTGCATGTTTCAATGAGATTGCCTCTCATTCTCTAAACTCCAGACAATATCGAATCAATATACTCAGCCTCCCTTATTAGGGAAACTCCCTCACCCGAAGGTTTACTGAACCTTCACTGAACCACCTCCAATTCAAGTATATCCTTTCTTAAATGTTGAGATGAAAACTGCACACAGTACTCCAGATGTGGTCTCACAAATAGCCTGCACAATTGTAACAAGACTTCTTTATTCCTTTACTCCAACCCCCTTCTAATAAAGGCTGACATGCCATTTTGCCTTCCTAAATGGTTGCTGTGCCTGCACGCTTAATGTCTGTATTCCTGTACAGGCTCACCCAAGACTGTTTGAACAGCAACACTTACAATTTTCAGGGACGGGTTAGGTAGTGAATAATCCGCGCTCTGCTAGACAGTGCACAGTCAGGCACTGACAGTTAGGTTCTGTCCTGATGTCCAGGCAAAACTAGGATGGATAAACTCACCTGCACATCATAGGGGGGAACAATATCTGTCTCACACACAGCACTGATGGTGTGCTCTCAGACACAGTAACTGCCCACCTATCCATACATTCCAGGGAATCACTGCAGGTGAGATACTGCCCCTCCGATCTCCCATCAACTTTCCATCAGCAAAGAGAAAGGCAAGAGTGAGGACAGGAGCAGTCCCAGATTCCAAATGGTACTGCACTTTGAAGAGACAAGCGATGCAGTCTTGCCCCTCACAGATATTGCACCACAGACAGGGACATTATTAATCTCACACTTTGGAAATGTGTCAGAGACAGAGAAATAACAACGTTCCAGATTAACCCTCTCTTGCCTGTTGAGCTGTCTGCAGTCTGGCAGCTGAGGGCAGTTGGTTAATACTCTCAGTGACCGTGTGTATCACTCTGATTGAATTAATCTGATATTTGAGTCATGATGAAAATTTCAAACAAAGTTAACTGTCAGTCACCATAAACTATTGTATTTTCCATGGCAACACCTCTACCAATAAGAGTCCACCTGCCAACCAATCAGCACTTTCTTCTTATACAGTATAATTTCTTGCTTCTCCTTACATTGGTATTCTTGCGGCTTGTCCTGATGAGTGCAAGACGAAAAGCTTTGACAAAATGTCTCTATTTTCAGCAATACTCAAGCTCTGAACAACCAAACGACTAATTTTATCTGCGAATGCTGCCTCATAGATTAACTCCTAAACAATCCCAGCAAACACACTGAGACCCTCTTCCCTCCCAACTATCACCAGGATTGGTTTGAGAAATTTCCCTTCAGGATCACAGTCGGTGAATGGTTACTTACATCAGAAGACACTGAGAGAAACTGAGAGAAGGGATCTATCGAGTTGAATAGTTCTAGATTGTAAAGTCAGTTTCAATTACAAACACTCAGTTGACGGCGGTGAATTCAATTTCAGTCGGAAATTTCGGCGCACACTCCAGTGCCAGTACTGAGGGAGCGCTGCTCTGTCAGAAGTACCGTCTACCAGATCAGATATTAAAATAAGACGCCATCTGCCCTCTCAGGTCGATGTAACAGATCCCATGGCATTAGTCTGAAGAAGAGCAGTAGTGGCAGGTGGGGGATGGGGTCTCCCCGGTATCCTGGGGCCTAATATTTATCATTCATCCAACATTACTGCAGCATATTATCTGGGTTTTGGAATCTGGCTTTTGTGGGATCTTGCTGTGCACAAACTGGCTTCCGATTTTCCCACATCACAACAGCGACTACACTTCCCGTATAACTTCATTGGCTGTTGAGCGTTAGGTGACGCACTGAGGTCGTGAAGGGCTCTATAGAAATGCAAGTCTTCCTTCACTGCTGACAATGCATCATTCCAGGAATACAAAGTCTGAATTTCAAAGATTTAATATTTAAATCACATATACAAAAACCGTGTGCCAACATTATTAACAATATATCAACACTCTTTGCTACTCAAGTCCTTCCCAAAGGAGCTCCCATGGTTTCAGTGTGAGGATTGTGAGTGGATTGTCATCAATCAGGTGTTAATAGTTGCTCATAGTCTGTGGTCCCTCAGAACCCGAGTCTGAGGGGTCTTGCTCACAGTCTGCAGTATCACTGCAGTCCCCAGTGCAGTCTGGTCCAGCCCGCTTCCTGGCCGTGTGGCCGCACTGGGTTGTAGAATGGACACGGGCACGGATGCAATGTCACCCCGAGAGAGGGCAGAATGCACCAGGTGCACGGTGCCAGTCTCATGTGGCCAGGACTCAGCACTGACCGGTGGGAGAGTTGACTGCAGCAGAGCTGTGACACGACCGAAGCCACGGTCAATATATCCAACCAGCCTTTCCAAACCGGAGGAGACGGTACAGGTTAGAGCCTGAAAGGCGCCTGTTTGAGCCTCGATCAACGATGCCAGGTCGGGGACCACCGGATCCTGGACAGGGGGCATCACAGCGGCGTCCGTGGAGCTCACCATAGGCTCCTTGGTGACTGCAAGGTGGTGAGGTATTGTGACAGAGCATCACCCAGTATGGACACAGACTCCTCCATCCTCTCAGACAGGGTGAGGCAGTTCCTGGACAGGTTGTCCAGTGCCTCCAGCAGTTGATGATGCACTTGGAAGATCCTCATTTTAAAGGCTGGGCTGGTGAACTCTCCATCCGTGTGCTCTTCGGCAGAGCTGGAAGCTGAGCTTGCCCTTCGGCCATCCATCTCCTGCACTCTCCTTTCCACCATGGCCAGCTTCTGCTCACCATTCCTGAATGATTCACTCTCCGTGCATCCTGACAACTGGACATCTCTTCCACCAGCGAATCCCGTGTTGATGTACTGGAATCTTGGAGCTGGTGACAAAGCCTTTTCTGTTCGCTGGTCCCCTTCCATCTCATACACAGCGGGACCCAAGTAATGGCTCAGACCTGGAACAGAGGGGAGAGGGGCAAGTGTCAGTGTGTGATGGGAAGGTTAGATAGCAGCAAGATGAGGGGGCAGCACAATGTGAGTGCAGGGCGCCACAACGTCCACGTGATTGTTTAACAGAAGAGAAAGGATTAGAGAATTAGGTCTTCACCCTGTGTCAACCGGCCTCCAACACTGTCATTCTGCATTCTTCTCCAGCTGCCGAGCCATATGATGTCCAGAGCTTCTTGCTCCATCTGGGTGAGTTCCTGAATACAGGTCCTCTTCCTGGGCTTGTGTGCCAGTTTGTCCTGTGGAGAGAGTGGAAGGGAGTTAGTCTCTGCTGTCTGAGGCTGTAATCTGAAGAGGTGTTGGGGAAACTCCAGATAAAGGAAGAAAACGTGCATTTTTATAGCACCATTCAGGACTCAAGATGTCCCGAACAGTCTGGAGCCAATGGAGGACCTTGGAAATCTCGTCTCTGCTGTAATGTATGAAATGCGGCAGCCAATTTGCCAACAGCGTGGTCCCACTTTGAGATCAATGATCAGGTAATGTGTTTCAGTGCAGTTTGTTGAGGGATAAATGTTGGCCAAGGGAGCCCAGGTGAACTCTCTTGTTCATCTTCAAAATAGTGCAATGGGATTGTTTACACCAACTGAGAGGACAGGACCATGGTCTGACATCTTACCTAAAAGGAAACACCAGTGTTAACCTAGATGCTGCTCTCAATTCTGTGGAATAGGACTGTAATCCACCATTTCTAACGCTAAGGTGACCTACTGTACCATGGCAGATACTAGCAAAGATAAGGGCTTGCATTTATATAGCAACTTTGAAGACCAAATGACGTTGTAAAATGCTTTATCGCCAATTAAGTACTTTGAAGTGTATACGCTGTTGGAATAGAAGAAAAGCGGCAGTCAATTTGTGCACAGAAGATCCCAATTACAGCAATGTGATTCTGACCCGATCATCTGCTTTTGTGGTGTTGATTGAGGGATTAATATTGGGAAGAATTGTCCCTCTGCTCTTCCTCCACATCGTGGCCATGGGATCTTTTACATCCACCTGAGAGGGCAGACGGGATCTCTCTTTGTCATTTCATCGGAAACGTGGCACCTCTGACTGACTTACAATTGTATGGGGACCCGGTGAGACCGCACCTGGAGTACTGTGTGCAGTTTGGTCTCCGTACCTAAGGAAGGATATACTTCCCTGGAGGTAGTTCTGGGTTGGTACCTCGGATGAGAGGGTTGCCCTACGGTGAGATGCTGAGCAAATTGTGCTCATACTCTAGGCAGTTTAGAAGAATGAGAGGGGGTGGCTCACATTCGTACCAATGGCATAGGTAGAAAAAGGGATGAAGTCCTGTAACAAGAATTTAGGGAGCTAGGTAGCAGATTAAAAAGCAGGACCTCATAGGTTGCAATCTCTGGATTACCCCTGGTGCCATGTGCTACTGAGTATAGGAATAGAAGGATAGAGCAGATGTATGCGTGGCTGAAGAGATGATGCAGGAGGGAGGGCGTTAGTTGGCTGGATCTCTCGGTCTGTTTCCAGCGAAGGTGGGACCTGAACAAGTTGGATGAGTTGCACCTGAACCGAAATGGGGCCAACATCCTTGCTGGGAGATTTGTTAGTGCTGTTTTCTTTTTTTCTTTGTGGGGGGGGGGGGGAGGCGGTGCTGGCTAAATTAATTTGGCAGGTGATGTGATACAGAGTGGAGGGACAGTAGTGGTGATACAAGTCAAATATAGAAGAGCAATTGAGTCAGACTGGAAGGCAGTGCAAATATAGACCTGGTATGGCACAAGCGAATAATGCAAGGCTGGATTGCCTCTGTTTTAAAGCAAGGAGTCTTACTAGTAAGGCTGATGAATTGCGTGCGTTGATTAACACATGGGAATATGATATTATTGATATCACTGTGACATGGTTGAGGGAAGGGCAGGACAGGCAGCTCAATATTCCAGGGTATAGAATCTTCAGGCGTGACAGGGGAGGGTGTGAAAGAGGAGGTGGCATTGGACTGTTGAACAGGAAGTCAATTACTGCAGTAAGGAAGGATGATATCTTGGAGGGTTCCTCAAAAGCGCAGGGTCAATAACCAGTGGGCATAGATTTAAGCTAAGGGGCAGGAGGTTTAGACAAGATTTGAGGGAAGAAACATTCACCCAGAGGATGGAGAAATCTGGAAAACACTGATTGAAGGGGTGGTAGAGGCAGGAAACCTGACAACATTTAAGCAGTATTTAGATGAGCACTTGAAACGCCATAGCATTAAGGCTACGGGCCAAGTGCTGGAAAATGGGATTAGAATAGATAAGTGCTTGATGGCTGGCACAGACATGATGGGTCGAAGAGCCTGTTTCTGTGCTGTATAAATCTATGATCTCATTGAAACATATATAACTCTGAAGGGGTTTGCTAAGGCAGACACTGAGAGGGGTTATCCTTCAACTGGGGAATCTAGACACAGGGACACAGCCTCAGTATTAGTGGCCAATCCTGCAGGACTGAAAGGAGGAGAAATGTATTCACTCAGAGGGTGTGAAACATTAGAATTCTACATCTCAGAAGGTTGCAGATGCTTTATCTTTGTGTATTAACAAGACTGTGATTGATACTTTTGTAAACTCTCAGGGAATCGAGGAATATGAGGAGCAGGTGGAAAATGGAGCTGAGGTAGAAGATCAGCCATGATTGTATTGATGGTTGGAGCAGACTTCAGGGGCCTTATGGTATATACCTGCTCCTCATGGCCTTAGCAGCACTTGCTCATTGATGGGTCAAGTTAGTTTGTTGTGCTCAGGTCCTGGAGTGGAACCTGAAATCACAGAGTTGTGACTGAGAGGTCACAGTGTTACCAACAGAGCCGCAGAGCCATGTACCACAATGATAGTAGGAATGAGGGTCTTCAGTTAATGTGGAGAGACTGGAGAAGCTGGGATTGTTCTCCTTAAAGCAGGGGAATATAATGGGAGATTTAATAGAGGTGTTCAAATTGGGCGGGTTTTTATACAGTCAATAAGGAGAAACTATTTCTCTGCTCCTGTTCAAATCCAGCAGTAAGATCGTACATGTCACACGTGACTTGTTTAACCCAATCATGTTAAGGACGCACTTCTGACAGTGTCGCAGTCCCTGAGCAGTGACCGGGAGTCTTACCCTTGCAGTGCGGGTGATGTCGTTGAACTTCTTGCGGCACTGCCCCCCTGTCCGGATGACATCAGTCCTGGCATTCACATTGAGGGCCACCTCCTCCCAGGCCTGGCGTAGTGTCTGTCTGGGCATCTTCCTCCCGTCCGAGGGGACTTCCTTGCGGGACCTCACCTGTTCCACCAGAATCTCCACTGCTGCATCGCTGAATCTCGGAGCTTTCGATTCCGACATGTTTCAGGGACGGAGGCGGCGAAGAAGCAGCGACTGCAGACAAAGTGAAGGATGAGAGAGAGGTTTAAAGAGCGCCGGGCCCGCCGGAAATCCCAGCCGCCGGAAATTCCCAACCTTCCAGCTGGGCGAGCAGTCCGTCACTGCACCGCAGGCTGGCTCATTGTCCCAATCCCATACAAAGACTTGCCGCCAGTCAAAGTGATTCCTGCCAATGACAGGAGCTTTCAACACTCCCGCCTGATATCCACCCGCAGTCAAAATGCTCCCTGGCTCTGACAGCAGCGGTGCTGCTCGAGAAAGAGCTGTGTTAAAGCAGCACAAACACAGTTTGAAATGCAACCCCCACCTCTTATTTAATGTTGAATTCCTTGCTTTAACATTTGCAGCACATCACACAGACAGTATTCTGTCGGTATTCTGTTCAGTACAAACTTGCTGACTGATTTATTTGAACAGGAGATAAATACACCAAACACAGATTGTAAATAGGTGATTAATTCTGCATCTGTGACTAACTGTATTGTGTATAAGTGCAATATTAACTCTGTATCTGTCAGTATCTGGTTTTGTGTGTGAATGTGCTATGAATTTTCTCTCTGTCACTATCTGGGACTATGTGTGAATGCGGCATTAATTCTGACTCACATCAAAACAGAAGGAAATACTCAGCAGGTCTGGGAACATCTGTGGAGAGAACAACAGAGTTAATGTTTCAGGTTTGCGACTTTTCATCAGAACTGTTAAAGGTTAGAAATGTAACAGGCTATGAACAAGTGTAAAGTGGGCGGGGTGGAGGGGAAGAAGAACACAAGGGAAGGTGTGTGAGAGGGCTGAGGACAGGAGAGAGTAAATGATACAGAGGTCATGGAACAAAGGCAAAGGGAGTGTCATTAGTTGCATTAAAAGACAAAGCATTAGTCTGGAGAGAGTGTTAATGACAGACTAATGAACAGATCTGTCCAAATGCAGAAATCTGAAAGAAAAAGTTTAATGCAGGCCCATGGTTAAAATAAAGTACAAAAGACAGTCATACTCTGAAGTTTTTGAACTCAATGTTGAATCTAGAAGGCTGTCGAGGGACATTCTGTTCCTGTCACCCTCTGGTACTCTGAGTGCATATGGGATTAATTCTGTCTGTCACTCCCTTGTACAGTTTGTGAATGTGGGATTAATTCTGCATCTGTTTCGCTTTGGTACAGTGTGTGAGTGTGGAGTTAAGTCTGCATCTGTCAGATTCTCTTACTGTATATGAGTGAGGGAATAATTCTTCAGCTACCTCGCTTTGATACAGTCTATGAGTTTGGGATTAATTCTGTATCTTTCAGATTCTGTTCCTGTGTATGTGTGCAGGATTAATTCAGTCTCTGTCATTCTCAGTTCCTTTGTCAGAGTGTGGGATTCACTCTCTTTCTGACAGTTCCAGATACTGTGTGTGAGTGTGGGATCAGTTGTATTTCTATCACTGTCTGGTGCAGTGTGAGTGTGGGATTCACTCTGTGTCTGTTTCTCTCTGATCCTGTGTGTGTGAGTAGGATTAATTCAGTCTCTGTCATTCTCAGTTCCTTTGTCTGAATGTGGGATTCACTCTCTTTCTGACAGTTCCAGATACTGTGTGTGAGTGTGAGATCAGTTGTGTGCAGTGTGAGTGTGGGATTCACTCTGTGTCTGTCACTCTCTGGACATTGTCTGTCTGAAACTTCCTGATACTATGTATCAGGGACGGAGACACTCTCTATCTGTACGTCTCTGCTACAGATTGTGAGTGTGGGATTCATTTGACCCTCTCCGGAACTGTGTGTGATGTAATCATTCTATATTTGGTCAGTCTCTGGTATTCTATGTTATTATAGGGTACATAATGTATCTGTCAGTCCCCGATACAATATGGTTTTGGGATTCGTTCTGCATCGATCTGACTGTGTTACTGTATATGATTGTGGGATTCATTCTGTACTTGTCTGTTGTGGTATTGTGTGTGCATGGGAATTATTCTGTCTCTCTTTGCCTCTGATATTGTAAGTTTGTGTTTAATTCTGCACTTGATACAATATGTCAGTGTAGCATATTTTTTGGCTGTTGTTGTTTGCAACAATCTCTGGCATAACAGGTAACTCAGAGTAATATGCAGAGACCCAGACTAATGTTTGCGGACATGGGATCAAATCCCACCACAGCAGGTGGTAAATACTGCGCAATCGCGGGAGTATTTGTATTTTCTCAGCTCAGTAAATGTTATACACTCTGAGGTTGGCGCTCCTGAAGCTCAGGTTGCTCCACTCAAACAGTGAACATTTGATGGGAGGTTCAATGGTGAGGTTGATATTCAGGAAGGGTTTACATGCATTCTATAAGGAGAAAAGGTTTCCCCTGGCAGGTGGATCAGTAACAATAGAATTACAGTATTAAAATATGGTTACAGTATAGAAGGAGGCCATTCAGCCCGTCGAACCAGTGCCCGCTCTCTACAAGAGCATGTCAGCTAATCCCACTCCCCTGTCTTTTCCTTGTAACCCTGCATTTTTTGCCTTCAGATAATGATCCAATTTCACTTCAAAAACCACGATTGGATCTGCCTCCACCACAATCTCAGGCAGTGTATTCCAGATCCTAACCACTGACTGGACAGGAAAAGTTTCCCTTTTCCCTCATGTCGCCTCTGGCAGTTTTGCCAACCACTGTAAATCGGTGCCCTCTGGTTTTTGACACTTCTCCAAATGAGAACAGTTTCTCCCCATCTACTCTGTCCAGATCCCTCATGATTTTGAAAACCTCTATTCACTCTCCTCCCAGCCTTCTCTTCTTGAAGGAGAACAGACGCAGCTTCTCCAATCTATCCATGGATCTGTCCAAACGCAATACTTTAATACTTCAATACTGACTTAATTGGCTGCAAAGCACTTTGGAACATTCTAAGGTCTTGATCGGCGCTACATAAATGCCAGTGTTTCTTTGGTTTCAAAGTTTATCCATGTGTCCGCTTGCACCCAGGTTTATTGGGAAGACTGAAACGATTGTTTTTGATGCACACTCCAAACTCCATTCCCCAGCCACCAACTCCATTCCTCTCCCTGACAAATGTCTGTTGTGTGTAACCTTGGTGTCATATTTGTCCCTGAGATGAGCTTCCGACCACACATCACTAAGCATGCCCAATTCCACCTCCATAACATCACCTGACATTGTCCCTGTCTCAGCTCATCTGTTACTGAAACCCTCATTCATGCCTTCGTTACCTCTAGACTTGACAATTCAACACACTCCTGGCTGCTCTCCCACATTCGACACTTCCCACACATGACGTCATCCCAAACTCTCCTGACATGTACTAAACTCACACCGAGTCCAGTTTATCCCTCACCCCGTGCTCTCTGAACTTCCCTGGCACCCGGTCCAGCAAAACATCGATTGCAAAATTCTCATTTTTGTTTTCAAATCCCTCCTTGTCCCCTCACCCCCTCCCTATCTCTGTAACCTCCTCCAGCCGGGACAATTCTTATCCTCCTGTTCAAATCCCTCCATGTGCCCAACCCCCTCCCGATCTCTGTAACCTCCTCCAGCCTGGACAATTCTGATCCTCCTCTTCAAATCCCTCCATGTCCCCTCGCCCCCTCCCTTTCTCTGTAAACTCCTCCAGCCCGGACAATTCTTATCCTCCTCTTCAAATCCCTCCATGTCCCCTCGCCCCCTCCCTTTCTCTGTAACCTCCTCCAGCCAGGACAATTCTTATCCTCCTCTTCAAATCCCTCCATGTGCCCAACCCCCTACCCATCTCTGTAACCACCTCCAGCCCGGACAATTCTTATCCTCCTCTTCAAATCCCTCCATGTGCCCTCGCCCCTTCCTATCTCTGTAACCTCCTCCTGCCAGGACAATTCTTATCCTCCTGTTCAAATCCCTCCATGTCCCCTCGCCCCCTCCCTATTTCTGTAACCTCCTCCAGCCGGACAATTCTTATCCTCCTCTTCAAATCCCTCCATGTCCCCTCGCCATCTCCCTATCTCTATAACCTCCTCCAGCCCGGACAATTCTTATCCTCCTGTTCAAATCCCTCCATGTCCCCTCGCCATCTCCCTATCTCTGCAACCTCCTCCAGCCCGGACAATTCTTATCCACCTGATCGAATCCCTCCATGTCCCCTCGCCCCCTCCCTTTCTCTGTCACCTCCTCCAGCCAGGACAATTCTTATCCTCCTCATCAAATCCCTCCATGGATCCTCGCCCCTCTGCCTATCTCTGTAACCTCCTCCAGGCTGGACAATTCTTATCCTCCTCTTCAAATCCCTCCATGTCCCCTCGCCCTCTCCCTATCTCTGTAACCTCCTCCAGCAAGGACAATTCTTATCCTCCTGTTCAAAACCCTCCATGTGCCCTCGCCCCTCCCTATCTCTGCAACCTCCTCCAGCCCAGACAATTCTTATCCACCTGATCGAATCCCTCCATGTCCCCTCGCCCCCTCCCTATCTCTGTCACCTCCTCCAGCCAGGACAATTCTTATCCTCCTCATCAAATCCCTCCATGGATCCTCGCCCCTCTGCCTATCTCTGTAACCTCCTCCAGCCAGGTCAATTCTTATCCTCCTGTTCAAATCCCTCCATGGTTCCTTGCCCCTCCCTATCTCTGTAACCACCTCCAGTTGGACAATTCTCATCCTCCTGTTCAAATCCCTCCATGTCCCCTCGCCCCCTCCCTATCTCTGTAACCTCCTCCAACCCAGACAATTCTTATCCTCGTCTTCGAATCCCTCCATGTGCCCTCGCCCTTTCCCTATCTCTGTAACCTCCTCCAGCCCGGACAATTCTTATCCTCAAGTTCAAATCCCTCCATGTGCCCTCGCCCTCTCCCTATCTCTGTAACCTCCTCCAGCCCGGAGAATTCTTATCCTCCTGTTCAAATCCCTCCATGTGCCATCGCCCTCTCCCTATCTCTGTAACCGCCTCCAGCCCGGACAATTCTTATCCTCCTGTTCAAATCCCTCCATGTCCCCTCGCCATCTCCCTATCTCTATAACCTCCTCCAGCCCGGACAATTCTTATCCTCCTGATCAAATCCCTCCATGTCACCTCGCCCCCTCCCTATCTCTGTAACCAACTCCAGCCCGGACAATTCTTATCCTCCTGATCAAATCCCTCCATGTCCCCTCGCCCCCTCCCTATCTCTGTAACCTCCTCCAGGCTGGACAATTCTTATCCTCCTCTTCAAATCCCTCTATGTGCCCTCACCCCTCCCTATCTCTGTAACTTCCTCCGGCCAGGACAATTCTTATCCTCCTGTTCAAATCCCTCCATGTCCCCTCACTCCCTCCCTATCTCTGCAACCTCCTCCAGCCCAGATAATTCTTATCCTCCTGTTCAAAACCCTCCATGTGCACTCGCCCCCTCCCTATCTCTGTAACCTCCTCCAGCCAGGTCAATTCTTATCCTCCTGTTCAAATCCCTCCATGGTTCCTTGCCCCTCCCTATCTCTGTAGCCACCTCCAGTTGGACAATTCTCATCCTCCTGATCAAATCCCTCCATGCCCCCTCGCCCCCTCCCTATCTCTGTAACCTCCTCCAACCCAGACAATTCTTATCCTCCTTATCAAACCCCTCCATGTCCCCTCGCCCCCTCCCTATCTCTGCAACCTTCTCCAGCCAGACAATTCTCACCGTCCTGATCAAGTCCCTCCATGTCCCCTCGCCCCCCTCACTATCTCTGGAACCTCCTCTAACCCGGCAATTTTTATCCTCCTGATCAAATCCCTCCATGTCCCCTCGCCCCCTCCCTACCTCTGTAACCTCCTCCAACCCAGACAATTCTTATCCTCCTTATCAAACCCCTCCATGTCCCCTCGCCCCCTCCCTATCTCTGTAACCTCCTCCAACCCAGACAATTCTTATCCTCCTAATCAACTCCCTCCATGACCCCTCACACCCTCCCTATTTCTGTTAGCTCATCCAGCCCGGACAATTCTCATCCACCTTATCAAACCCCTCCATGTCCCCTAGCCCCCCTCCCTATTCCTGAAAGCTCCTCCAGCCCTCGCAATCCACATCCTCCTGTTCAAATTAATCTCTCCATGGCCCCTTGCTCCTCTCCCAATCTCTTAACCTCCCACAGCATCAACGAATCTCATACTCCTGTTCAAATCCGTCCATGACACCTCGCCCCCTCCCTATCTCTGTAACCTACTCCAGCCCGGACAATTCTTATCCTCCTGTTCAAATCCCTCCATGTCCCCTCGCCATCTCACTATCTCTATAACCTCCTCCAGCCCGGACAATTCTTATCCTCCTGATCAAATCCCTCCATGTGCCCTCGCCCTCTCCCTATCTCTGTAACCTCCTCCAGCCCGGACAATTCTTATCCTCCTGTTCAAATCCCTCCATGTCCCCTCGCCATCTCCCTATCTCTATAACCTTCTCCAGCCCGGACAATTCTTATCCTCCTGATCAAATCCCTCCATGTCACCTCGCCCCCTCACTATCTCTGTAACCTCCTGCAGCCCGGACAATTCTTATCCACCTGATCAAATCCCTCCAAGTCCCCTCGCCCCCTCCCTATCTCTGTAACCACCTCCAGGCCGGACAATTCTTATCCTCCTGTTGAAATCGCTCCATGTCACCTCGCCCCCTCCCTTTCTCTGTAACCTCCTCCAGCCAGGACAATTCTTATCCTCCTCATCAAATCCCTCCATGGATCCTCGCCCCTCTCCCTATCTCTGTAACCTCCTCCAGGCTGGACAATTCTTATCCTCCTCTTCAAATCCCTCCATGTCCCCTCGCCCTCTCCCTATCTCTGTAACCTCCTCCAGCCAGGACAATTCTTATCCTCCTGTTCAAAACCCTCCATGTGCCCTCGCCCCTCCCTATCTCTGTAACCTCCTCCAGCCCGGACAATTCTTATCCTCCTGTTCAAACCCCTCCATGTCCCCTCGCCCCCTCCCTATCTGTGTAACCTCCTCCAGGCTGGACAATTCTTATCCTCCTCTTCAAATCCCTCTATGTGAACTCGCCCCTCCCTATCTCTGTAACCTCCTCCAGCCCAGACAATTCTTATCCTCCTGTTCAAATCCCTCCATGTCCCCTCACCCCCTCCCTATCTCTGCAACCTCCTCCAGCCCAGATAATTCTTATCCTCCTGTTCAAAACCCTCCATGTGCACTCGCCCCCTCCCTATCTCTGTAACCTCCTCCAGCCAGGTCAATTCTTATCCTCCTGTTCAAATCCCTCCATGGTTCCTTGCCCCTCCCTATGTCTGTAACCACCTCCAGTTGGACAATTCTCATCCTCCTGTTCAAATCCCTCCATGTCCCCTCGCCCCCTCCCTATCTCTGTAACCTCCTCCAACCCAGACAATTCTTATCCTCGTCTTCAAATCCCTTCATGTGCCCTCGCCCTTTCCCTATCTCTGTAACCTCCTCCAGCCCGGACAATTCTTATCCTCAAGTTCAAATCCCTCCATGTGCCCTCGCCCTCTCCCTATCTCTGTAACCTCCTCCAGCCCGGACAATTCTTATCCTCCTGTTCATATCCCTCCATGTGCCATCGCCCTCTCCCTATCTCTGTAACCTCCTCCAGCCCGGACAATTCTTATCCTCCTGTTCAAATCCCTCCATGTCCCCTCGCCATCTCCCTATCTCTATAACCTCCTCCAGCCCGGACAATTCTTATCCTCCTGATCAAATCCCTCCATGTCACCTCGCCCCCTCCCTATCTCTGTAACCACCTCCAGCCCGGACAATTCTTATCCTCCTGATCAAATCCCTCCATGTCCCCTCGCCCCCTCCCTATCTCTGTAACCTCCTCCAGGCTGGACAATTCTTATCCTCCTCTTCAAATCCCTCTATGTGCCCTCACCCCTCCCTATCTCTGTAACTTCCTCCGGCCAGGACAATTCTTATCCTCCTGTTCAAATCCCTCCATGTCCCCTCACTCCCTCCCTATCTCTGCAACCTCCTCCAGCCCAGATAATTCTTATCCTCCTGTTCAAAACCCACCATGTGCACTCGCCCCCTCCCTATCTCTGTAACCTCCACCAGCCAGGTCAATTCTTATCCTCCTGTTCAAATCCCTCCATGGTTCCTTGCCCCTCCCTATCTCTGTAGCCACCTCCAGTTGGACAATTCTCATCCTCCTGATCAAATCCCTCCATGCCCCCTCGCCCCCTCCCTATCTCTGTAACCTCCTCCAACCCAGACAATTCTTATCCTCCTTATCAAACCCCTCCATGTCCCCTCGCCCCCTCCCTATCTCTGCAACCTTCTCCAGCCAGACAATTCTCACCGTCCTGATCAAGTCCCTCCATGTCCCCTCGCCCCCCTCACTATCTCTGGAACCTCCTCTAACCCGGCAATTTTTATCCTCCTGATCAAATCCCTCCATGTCCCCTCGCCCCCTCCCTATCTCTGTAACCTCCTCCAACCCAGACAATTCTTATCCTCCTTATCAAACCCCTCCATGTCCCCTCGCCCCCTCCCTATCTCTGTAACCTCCTCCAACCCAGACAATTCTTATCCTCCTAATCAACTCCCTCCATGACCCCTCACACCCTCCCTATTTCTGTTAGCTCATCCAGCCCGGACAATTCTCATCCTCCTTATCAAACCCCTCCATGTCCCCTAGCCCCCCTCCCTATTCCTGAAAGCTCCTCCAGCCCTCGCAATCCACATCCTCCTGTTCAAATTAATCTCTCCATGGCCCCTTGCTCCTCTCCCAATCTCTTAACCTCCCACAGCATCAACGAATCTCATACTCCTGTTCAAATCCGTCCATGACACCTCGCCCCCTCCCTATCTCTGTAACCTCCTCCAGCCCGGACAATTCTTATCCTCCTGTTCAAATCCCTCCATGTCCCCTCGCCATCTCCCTATCTCTATAACCTCCTCCAGCCCGGACAATTCTTATCCTCCTGATCAAATCCCTCCATGTGCCCTCGCCCTCTCCCTATCTCTGTAACCTCCTCCAGCCCGGACAATTCTTATCCTTCTGTTCAAATCCCTCCATGTCCCCTCGCCATCTCCCTATCTCTATAACCTTCTCCAGCCCGGACAATTCTTATCCTCCTGTTCAAATCCCTCCATGTCACCTCGCCCCCTCCCTATCTCTGTAACCTCCTGCAGCCCGGACAATTCTTATCCACCTGATCAAATCCCTCCATGTCCCCTCGCCCCCTCCCTATCTCTGTAACCACCTCCAGCCCGGACAATTCTTATCCTCCTGTTGAAATCCCTCCATGTCACCTCGCCCCCTCCCTTTCTCTGTAACCTCCTCCAGCCAGAACAATTCTTATCCTCCTCATCAAATCCCTCCATGGATCCTCGCCCCTCTCCCTATCTCTGTAACCTCCTCCAGGCTGGACAATTCTTATCCTCCTCTTCAAATCCCTCCATGTCCCCTCGCCCTCTCCCTATCTCTGTAACCTCCTCCAGCCAGGACAATTCTTATCCTCCTGTTCAAATCCCTCCATGTCCCCTCACCCCCTCCCTATCTCTGCAACCTCCTCCAGCCCAGATAATTCTTATCCTCCTGTTCAAAACCCTCCATGTGCACTCGCCCCCTCCCTATCTCTGTAACCTCCTCCAGCCAGGTCAATTCTTATCCTCCTGTTCAAATCCCTCCATGGTTCCTTGCCCCTCCCTATCTCTGTAGCCACCTCCAGTTGGACAATTCTTATCCTCCTGTTCAAATCCCTCCATGTGCCCTCGCCCCTCCCTATCTCTGTAACCTCCTCCAGCCCAGACAATTCTTATCCTCCTGTTCAAATCCCTCCATGTCCCCTCGCCCCCTCCCGATGTCTGTAACCTCCTCCAGGCTGGACAATTCTTATCCTCCTCTTCAAATCCCTCTATGTGCCCTCGCCCCTCCCTATCTCTGTAACCTCCTCCAGCCTGGACAATTCTTATGCTGCTGTTCAAATCCCTCCATGTCCCCTCACCCCATCCCTATCTCTGCAACCTCCTCCAGCCCAGATAATTCGTATCCTCCTGTTCAAAACCCTCCATGTGCACTCGCCCCCTCCCTATCTCTGTAACCTCCTCCAGCCAGGTCAATTCTTATCCTCCTGTTCAAATCCCTCCATGGTTCCTTGCCCCTCCCTATCTCTGTAGCCACCTCCAGTTGGACAATTCTCATCCTCCTGTTCAAATCTCTCCATGTCCCCTCGCCCCCTCCCTAATTCTGTCACATCCTCCAGCCGGACAATTCTTATCCTCCTCTTCAAATCCCTCCATGTGCCCTCGCCCCTTCCTATCTCTGTAACCTCCTCCAGCCGGGACAATTCTTATCCTCCTGTTCATAACCCTCCATGTGCCCTTGCCCCTCCCTATCTCTGTAACCTCCTCCAGCCCAGGCAATTCTTATCCTCCTGTTCAAATCCCTCCATGTCCCCTCGCCCTCTCCCTATCTCTGTAACCTCCTCCATGCTGGACAATTCTTATCCTCCTGTTCAAATCCCTCCATGTGCCCTCGCCCCTCCTTATCTCTGTAACCTCCTCCAGCCCAGACAATTCTTATCCTCCTGTTCAAATCCCTCCATGTCCCCTCGCCCCCTCCCGATCTCTGTATCCTCCTCCAGGCTGGACAATTCTTATCCTCCTCTTCAAATCCCTCTATGTGCCCTCGCCCCTCCCTATCTCTGTAACCTCCTCCAGCCTTGACAATTCTTATCCTCCTGTTCAAATCCCTCCATGTCCCCTCACCCCCTCCCTATCTCTGCAACCTCCTCCAGCCCAGATAATTCTTATCCTCCTGTTCAAAACCCTCCATGTGCACTCGCCCCCTCCCTATCTCTGTAACCTCCTCCAGCCAGGTCAATTCTTATCCTCCTGTTCAAATCCCTCCATGGTTCCTTGCCCCTCCCTATCTCTGTAACCTCCTCCAACCCAGACAATTCTTATCCTCCTTATCGAACCCCTCCATGTCCCCTCGCCCCCTCCCTTTCTCTGCAACCTTCTCCAGCCAGACAATTCTCACCCTCCTGATCAAGTCCCTCCATGTCCCCTCGCCCCCCTCACTATCTCTGTAACCTTCTCCAACCCAGACAATTCTCATCCTCCTGATCAAATCCCTCCATGTCTCCTCGCCCCCCTCCCGATCTCTGTAACCTCCTCCAACCCGGCAATTTTTATCCTCCTGATCAAATCCCTCCATGTCCCTTCTCCCCTCCCTATCTCTGTAACCTCCTCCAACCCAGACAATTTTTATCCTCCTGATCAAATCCCTCCATGTCCCTTCGCCCCCTCCCTATCTCTGTTAGCTCATCCAGCCCGGACAATTCTCATCCTCCTTATGAAACCCCTCCATGTCCCCTTGCCCCCGTCCCTATTCCTGAAAGCTCCTCCAGCCCTTGCAATCCACATCCTCCTGTTCAAATTAATCTCTCCATGGCCCCTTTCTCCTCTCCCAATCTCTTAACCTCCTACAGCATCAACGAATCTCATACTCCTGTTCAAATCCGTCCATGACACCACGCCCCCTCCCTATCTCTGTAACCTCCTCCAGACCCGACGATTCTCATCCTCATTTTCAAATCCCTCCATGACTCCTCTCCCCCTCCTTATCTCATATCCTCCTCCAGCCCCACAACCCCTCGACAGATCTGTGTTCCTCTAATTCTGACCTCTTGACCATTCCCCAATTTTAATTTCTCCACCTTTAACACACGCCTTCAAACCTACATTCGATTTTTAGATTTCGAGATACCGCACTGAAACAGGCCCTTCGGCCCACCGAGTCTGTGCCGACCATTAACCACCCATTTATACTAATCTGACACGAATCCCATATTCCTATCACATCCTCACCTGTCCCTGTTAAACCTACAAGCTGTTGATCACCTGTCCCTAATGTCTCCTTATGTTACTGACTGCTACATATAGTGTTATAGCGACCACACTGAAGCGCTTGGGGATATTTTATTATGTTGGAGGCGTTAGGTAAATGCAAATCTGATGTTTTTGTTAAACCTGTACAGTGCGCTTGCTTGATGTAGCTCCGCCGCCCCCACCCCGCCTCAGCTGATGAATGAAGGGAAACGCGCATGCGTGCTGTCCACAGAATCAGCAGCAGCAGACGGTATGAAACAGTGGCGAATTGAGAAATCCCGCTGCCCGGGGGGAATGGACCAAATTGCAGCCTCCTTCCAGCCTCACATGGCACTGGGAGAGTGTGTTCACAATGGCTCAGGTCAGCATTGAGTCCGGGGCAAGTTCTGGAGGGGAGGTGGGGCTGAATTGGAAGAGGCAGAATGGAGCAAGAAATGGTCCCAGAGCAGAGAGCGGGCGGGGCTGGGGGAAGGGGATTCTCGGACTGTGTGTGTGTGGGTGTGTGTGTGTGAGTGTGTTTCTGTGTCTGTCTGAGTGTGTCTGTGTGCATGTGTGAATAAAGGCTAAATGAGTGAACATGAAATTTGACATGGAATATAATATGGAGAAATGTGAGGTTATCCACTTTGGGAGAAAAAGGAGAAAAACAGAATAGTTTATAAATGGTCAGACGTTGGGAAGTGTTGAATTACAAAGGGAATTTTTCATGAGACACTGCAAGCTAACATGCAGGTATTACAAGCAATTAAGGTACATGGTATGTTGGCGTTTACTGAAAGAGGATTTGAGTATCGGAGTAAAGATACCTTACTGCAGTTACATGGAGCCTTGGTGAGACCGCACCTGCAGTATTGTGCGCAGTTTTGATCTCCTTAAATGTAAAAAAGTATACTTGCCATAGATGGAGTGTAAATGAAGGTTCCTCAAGCGAAATCCTGGGATGGAGGGATTTCCCTATGAGGAGAGATCAAATAGACTGGGCCTTTATTGACTTGGGTTTAGAAGAATGAGAGGTGATCTCATTCAAACATACACAATTCTTACAGGGCTCGACAGGGTTGATGCAGGAAGGATGTTTCCCCTGACTGGGAATCTAGAACCAGGGGACACAGTCTCAGAATAAGGAGCAGGCTATTTAGGATTGCGATGAGGAGGAATTTCTTCACTCAGAGGCTGGTGAATCTTTGGAATTCTCTACCCCAGAGGCTGTGGAGACTCAGTCATTGAGTATGTTCAAGACGGAGATTCATAGATTTTTACAGATTAAAACATCAAGGGTTACAGGGATAGTGCAGGAAAATGGTGTTGAAGTAGATCAACCATGATCTCATTGAATGGTGGAGAGGGCTCAAAGGGCTGAATGACCTACTCCTGTGCCTAGTTCCTATGTTCTTGTGCTGTGGTCAGGGTAAGGGGGAACAAAACTGTGCTGCTGTACTGCAGTGCTGTCCAAAACTGACACTTTGTATCACCGGGTTCCCACTGTGGAAATGACAATGATGAAACTGTAAAGTTCGAACCCTCACCTGTTCTTGTCTTACAGGGAATACTTCTCCTTTGTGCAGGAACCGGAATAGATGTGATGTTTTCCTGGACCAAGGAACCGTGCAGCCCAGCTCCTTCTAACACACACTAGGTACGTGATCATTCCCACAGTGTAATGGCACAGAGAGCTCACCAGTTCCACTGTCAGGGACACCAGAAGGAATCAGTCTCACACTGATCCCAAGATCCAGACACATATTTTCAGTCCCAACAATGTAAAGAGAGCAGGAGAAATCGACATTGTATCCAGTTCAAACCAATTCAGTAATGATGACAGGGAGAGACATGAATCCCAGGTCAACTCTCAGATTTAATTCGTCATAGAGTCATATACAACACAGAGGAGGCTATTCGGACCATTGACTGCATGTTTACTCTCCACAAAGCAATACAGTCAGTCCCACTCCCCGGCTCGATCCTCGTAGCCTTGCAAGTCGATTTCTCTCAGGTGACCATCCAACATCCTACTGAAGTCAGTGATTGTCTCCACTTCCACCACACTTGTGGACAGTGAGTTCCAGGTCATTACCACCCACTGTGTAAAACAGTGTTTCCTCATATTTCCCCTGAATCTCTGGTCAAAAACATTCAATCTGTGTAACCTAGTCCTTGTATCATTTGTTAATGGGAACAGTTTTTCCCTTTCCAGCTTGCCTGTTAAAATCTTGTACACTTCAGTTAAATCTCCCCTCAATCTCCTTTGTTCTGAGGAGAACAAGGCCAGATTTTCCAGCCTAACCTTGTAACTAAAATCCTCCATCCCTGAAACCATTCTGGTAAATCTCCTCTGCAGTCTCTCAAGGACCCTCCCATCCATGCTAAGGTATGGTGACCAGAACTGGACACAGTACTCCAGTTGGGGTCTAACCAGAGCTTTATAAAGGGTCAGCGTAACTTCCCTGCTTTTGAACTCAATGCCTCTGTTTATAAAGCCCAAGATCCCATATGCTTTATTATCCAATCTCTCAATATGTCCTGACAGTTACAAAGATCTATGCACTTGCACCCTCAGGACCCTCTATTCCTGCAAACTCTTTAGAACTGTGCCAATAATTATATATTGCCTCTCCCTATTCCTTCTGCCAAAATGCATCACCTCACACTTGTCAGTATTAAATTCCATCTGCCACCTCTCTGCCCATTCTACTAGCCTGTCTATGTCCTGTTGCAGGCGGTTCATATCATCCTCACTGTGTGCCTCACCTCCATGTTTGGTGTTGCCATCAAATTTTGGAATAGACTCTGTGCAGGCTGAGCTACAAATTAAATATTAGATAGATCTGACAAACTGTCTCCGATTGAGAGGTATAGAATTCATCCCAGGAAGGTGCGCTCGGACTCAAATTAAGAAAATAACACTTAACCTGTGTATCAGTAGAAACAATATTCATCCCAATCGTACAACCTTACACCCAACTTAGATGCAAGTCCATAATTCTGTGCAGTATCAGATTGAGTGATGCTGTAAAATAGTGAAACCCCGAGGGACAACTTTGATCACAGTTCAGCATTCATCCACATTATACAGCTGCAAGATGCAGTATCAATTGTTTTCGGCCCAGAGCTGCACATTACATCCCATTTCAAACTGAAAGTTACAGTGTCAATTCCATCACTGGAGACTGAGCTCCAGGAGACAAGCCAGTCCAAAAACCTCATGCACTATCATTAGTGCTGTAAAGGATGGGTTAAAATTATGTATCACTGGTGTGTTTACAGGAGATTGGGTCAATAGTAGTTAAAAACACGTTCATATTAGTTAATTAAAACTGACAGCATCAAGCCCTGTGTAGTCATAATTTAAATTAAATGTCAAGTAAATACCTACTGAGGTATTAATGTTAAATATATTCGAGAGACCAAAGTGAGATGCAAATGAAATACATTCGACAAAAGAACAGCAGATGTACAAACATTCCCCGTAGCCCTGCAAGTCTATTTCTCTCAGGTGACCATCAGGGAATGACAGATCCCTCATTCAAACAGTACCACAGACTAATATGTAAAGACTGAATGCCACACTCACACACTACTGAGATAGACAAAATAAACAACACATTCACAAACAGTACCAGAGACTGCAAAGTACAGAATTAATCCCAATTGTACCCAATAACAGATTCTGACAGAGAATGTATTTCTCTCTCTCACTGAAAACACACACACACACATTCAGATGTCGTACGAGAGACTTACAGATCAAGAAGATAGTGCCCAGCAACATCAAACTACAGAGACTGACAAATGCTGAATGAATCCCACATTCACAAACAATACCAGACACTGAGAAATACAGAATTAAACTCCAAGTTATACACAGTAACAGAGAATGACACAAACAGCATTAATCACTCACTCATACTTTAGTACAAACTGACACAGGCAGAAAAAATACAACACACATAAACAGTACCAGTGACTGAGAGATACAAAATGAACCCCACATTCACAAACAGTAGCAGAGACAGACAGGGAAAGAATCCAACACTCTCATCGAGTAATGAACACTGAGAATGAATCCAAAACACACACGCGCGCGCGTACACACACACACACACTTTACCATAGATAGACAGATACAGATTGCATTTGACACAAACAGTAGCATAGACTGGTCTATATAAAAATAGAAAATACATCCCATGCTCACATACTGTAACACAGACTGACAGTAACAATACCAATCCCACACATGTATATAATACCAGAGACTGACAGATGCAGGTAAAATAAATATACCCACACAGGACCAGATAGTGTGTGATACAGAATTAATCTCTCATTCATATTGTATCAGAGTGTCAGAGGCAGAATGAATCTCACACTTACAAACTGCACCAGGGACTGAGAGATCCTGAATCAATTTCTCTCACACAAAGATACAATAGCAGAGACAGTCAGATACAGAATGAATCCGGAGTCCCACAGAGTGGCAGATACAGATTGAAACACTCACCAACATACTATAGCAGATCAGAGTGAATATAGAATGAATTCCACCCACACAAAATACCAAAGAGAGATCCAGAACTAATCCCACACTCACACACAGTAACAGACACTGAAAGATACAGAAGTAATCCCACACTCACACACAGTAGCAGACACTGAATGATGCAGAATTAATCCCACACTCACACACAGTAACAGACACTGACAGATATAGAACTAATCCCACACTCACACACAGTAACATACACTGACAGATACAGAATTAATCCCACACTCACACACAATAACAGACACAGATAGATACAGAATTAATTCGAAACTCACACACAGTAACAGACACTGGCAGATAAAGAATTAATCCCACACTCACACACAATAACAGTCACAGATAGATACAGAATTAATTCCACACTCACACACAATAACAGTCACAGATAGATACAGAATTAATTCCACACTCACACACAATAACAGACACAGATAGATACAGAATTAATCCCACACTTACATGCAGTAACACATACAATGTGAGTGTGTGGGATTATTTCAGTGCCTGTCAGTGTCTGTTACTGTGTGTGTGTGTGTGTGGGATTAATTCTGTGTCTGTCAGTGTCTGTTACTGTGTGTGAGTGTGGGATAAATTCTGTATCTGTCAGTGTCTGTTATTGTATGAGAGTGTGGGATTAATTCTGTATCTGTCAGAGTCTGATACTGTGTGAGAGTGTGGGATTAATTCTGTATCTGTCAGAGTCTGATACTGTGTGAGAGTGTGGGATTAATTCTGTATCTGTCAGTGTCTGTTACTGTGTGTGAGTGTGGGATTAATTCTGTATCTGTCAGTGTCTGTTACTGTGTGTGAGTGCGGGATTAATTCTGCATCTGTCAGTGTCTGTTACTGTGTGTGAGTGTGGGATAAATTCTGTATCTGTCAGTGTCTGTTATTGTATGAGAGTGTGGGATTAATTCTGTATCTGTCAGAGTCTGATACTGTGTGAGAGTGTGGGATTAATTCTGTATCTGTCAGTGTCTGTTACTGTGTGTGAGTGTGGGATTAATTCTGTATCTGTCAGCGTATGTTACTGTGTGTGAGTGCGGGATTAATTCTGCATCTGTCAGTGTCTGTTACTGTGTGTGAGTGCGGGATTAATTCTGTATCTGTCAGTGTCTGTTATTGTATGAGAGTGTGGGATTAATTCTGTATCTGTCAGAGTCTGATACTGTGTGAGAGTGTGGGATTAATTCTGTATCTGTCAGTGTCTGTTACTGTGTGTGAGTGCGGGATTAATTCTGCATCTGTCAGTGTCTGTTACTGTGTGTGAGTGTGGGATAAATTCTGTATCTGTCAGTGTCTGTTATTGTATGAGAGTGTGGGATTAATTCTGTATCTGTCAGAGTCTGATACTGTGTGAGAGTGTGGGATTAATTCTGTATCTGTCAGTGTCTGTTACTGTGTGTGAGTGTTGGATTAATTCTGTATCTGTCAGTGTCTGTTACTGTGTGTGAGTGTGGGATTAATTCTGCATCTGTCAGTGTCTGTTACTGTGTGTGAGTGTGGGATTAATTCTGTATCTGTCAGTGTCTGTTACTGTGTGTGAGTGTGGGATTAATTCTGTATCTGTCAATGTCTGTTACTGTGTATGTGTGTGGGATTAATTCTGTATCTGTCAGTGACTTTCACTGTGTGTGAGTGTGGGATTAATTCTGTATCTGTCAGGGTCTGTTACTGTGTGTGAGTGTCGCATTAATTCTGTCTCTGTCAGTGTCTGTTACTGTGTGTGAGTGTGGGATTAATTCTGTATCTGTCAGTGTCTGTTACTGTGTGAGAGTTTGGGGTTAGTTCTCTATCTGTCATTCTCTCGTCCAGTATGTGGTTTGGTTCTAAGTCTCCAGCTCTCATAATCTGTTACTGTGTGTGATTGTGAAATTAGTTCTGGATCTCTCTCTGGTATTTTCCGTGAGTGGAATTCATTCTATTTTCACTCTGCTCTTCCATAGTATATTCGTGAGTGTTTCAATCTTTATCTGCCACTCTGTGGCAATTGTGCATCTGTCAGTCTCTGGTATTATATACATGTGTGGAATTAATATTGTTACTGTCAGTCTCTGTTACAGGATGTGAGCATGGGATGTATTCTATATTTGTCAGTCTCTGCTACTCTGTATGGTTGTAGGATTCAATCCATATCTGTTGGCCGATGGTACTCTGTGTCTATGTGTGTATGTGTGTGTGGCAGAAACTATATTTCATGCCAATGTCTCCCTTACTTAATGTGAATGTGGGGTTCTTTCTCTATCTCTCTGTCACTGGTACTGTTTAAGTGTATTGGATATTTTCTGCCTGTGTCAGTTTGTGCTAAAGTATGAATGATTGATTAATGCTGTTTGTGTCATTCTCTGTTACTGTGTATAGGTTTGAGTGTAATTCCTTATTTCTCAGTGTCTGATATTGTTTGTGAATGTGGGATTCAATCAGGATTTGACAGTCTCTGTTGTTTGATGTCAGTGTGTGCTATCTTCTTTATCTTTAAGTTTCTGGTACTGCATCTGAAGGTGTGTGAGTGTGTTCAGTGAGAGTGAGAGATAGTGATAGAGAGGAATTCATTCTCTGTCAGAATCTGGTATTGTGTACAAGTGGGATTAATTCTGTATTTTTCATTGTCTTGCACTGAATGTGAATGTGTGGCCCATTTTGTCTCTCTCAGTTGAGTGTGAGTGTGGCATTCTGTCTGTACCTATCAGTCTGTGGTACTGTTTGAATGAGGGATCTGACATTCCCTGCTACTGTGTGTAAGCATGTGATTCATTCTGTATTTGTCTGTTTGTGGTACTGTATGGGACTGTGAGATTTAGTCAGTATCTGTCAGTCTCTTGTACGTTTGTGCATCTGATGTTCATTTGTCATTTGTATTTCATTTGCATCTCACTTCTGGTCTCTGAAATAATATATTTAACATTAATACCTGAATCTACAGTGATGGAATTGACACTGTATCTTTCAGTTTGAAATGGGATGTATGTGTAGCTCTGGGCCGAAAACAATTGATACTGTATCTTGCAGCTGTATAATGTCGATGAATGCTGAACTGTGATCAAAGTTGTCCCTCGGGGTTTCACTATTTTACAGCATCACTCAATCTGATACTGCACAGAATTTTGAACTTGCATCTAAGCTGGGTGTGAGGTTATACTATTGGGATGAATATTGTTTAAACTCACACTGCAGGTTAAGTGGGTGACATTTTAATTTGTGTCCTGGAGCATCTTCGTCGCATGAATTCTATACCTTTCAATCGAGTACAGTGTGTCAGATCTATCTAATATTTAATTTGTAGCTCAGCCTGCACAGAGTCTATTTCAAAATTTGCTGACAACACCAAACATGGAGGTGAGGCAAACAGTGAGGATGAAATGAACCGCCTGCAACAGAACATAGAGAGGCTAGTAGAATGGGCAGAGAGGTGGCAGATGGAATTTAATACTGACAAGTGTGAGGTGATGCATGTTGGCAGAAGGAATAGGGAGAGGCAATATATAATTATTGACACAGTTCGAAGGAGTTTGCAGGAATAGAGGGTCCTGAGGGTGCAAGTGCATAGATCTTTGTAACTGTCAGGACATATGGAGAGATTGGATAGTAAAGCATATGGGATCTTGGGCTTTATAAACAGATGCATTGAGTACAAAGGCAGGGCGATTATGCTGAACCTTTATAAAGCTCTGGTTCGACCCCAACTGGAGTAGTGTGTCCAGTTCTGGTCACCATACCTCAGCATGGATGGGAGGGTCCTTGAGAGGGTGCAGAGGAGATTTACCAGAATGGTTCCAGGGATGGAGGATTTTAGTTGCAATGTTAGGTTGGAAAAGCTCGGCTTGTTCTCCTCAGAACAAAGGAGATTGAGGGGAGATTTAACAGAAGTGTACAAGATTTTAACAGGCAAGCTGGAAAGGGAAAAACTGTTGCCATTAACAAATGGTACAAGGACTAGTTTACACAGATTGAATGATTTTGACCAGAGATTCAGGGGGAATATTAGGAAACACAGTTTTACACAGGGGGTGATAATGACCTGGAACTCACTGCCAACAAGGGAGGTGAAAGTGGAGACAATCACTGACTTCAGTAGGATGTTGAATGGTCACCTGAGAGAAATAGACGTGCAGGTCTACGGGGATCGAGCAGGGGAGTGGGACTGACTGTATTCCTTTGTGGAGAGTAAACATGGAGTCAATGGGCCGAATAGCCTCCACTGTGCTGTAAATGACTCTATGACTTTATTTAAATCTGGTAGTTGACCTGGGATTCATGTCTCTCCCTGTCAGCATTACTGAATTGGTTTGAACTGGATACAATGTCTGTCTCTCCTGCTCTATTTACCTTGTTGGGATTGAAAATGTGTGTCTGGATCTTGCGATCAGTGTGAGACTGATTCCTTCTGCTGTCCCTGACAGTGGAACTGGTGAGCTGTCTGTGCCTTTACACTCTGGGAATGATCACGTACCTACTGTGTGTTAGCAGGAGCTGGGCCGCACCATTCCTTGGTCCTGGGAAACATCACATCTATTCTGGTTCCTGCACAAAGGAGAAGTATTCCTTGTAAGACAAGAACAGGTGAGGGTTAGAACTTTACAGTTTCATCATTGTCATTTCCACAGTGGGAACCCGGTGATACAAAGTGTCAGTGTTGGACAGCACTGCAGTACAGCAGCACAGTTTTGTTCCCCCTTATCCTGTCCACAGCACAAAAACATAAGAACTAGGAACAGGAGTAGGCCATTCAGCCCATCAAGCCCTCTCCACCATTCAATGAGATCATAGTTGATCTACTTCAACACCATAACCCTGCACTATCCCTATAACCCTTGATGTTTTTAGTATATATAAATGTATCGATCTCCATCTTGAACTTACTCAATGACTGAGCCTCCACAGCCCTCTGGGTAGAGAATTCCAAAGATTCACCAGCCTCTGAGTGAAGAAATTCCTCCTCATCTCAGTCCTAAATGGCCTGCTCCTTATTCTGAGACTGTGTCCCCTGGTTATAGATCCCCAGTCCGGGGAAAGATCCTTCCTACATCTGCCCTATCGAGCCCTGTAAGAATTTTGAATGTTTGAATGAGATCACCTCTCATTCTTCTAAACTCCAGAGAATAAAGGCCCAGTCTGTTTAATCTTCCCTCATAAGGCAATCCCTTCATCCCAGGAATTAGTTTGGTGAACCTTCATTGCACTCCCTCCATGACAAGTATACCTTTTTATAGGTAAGAGAGCAAATCTGCACACAATACTCCAGGTACAGTCTCAACAAGGCTCTATCTCATTGCAGCAAGACATCTTTAATCCTATACTAATCATCTGTCAGATCATTAGTCTACAGTAATGCAGATTCCCAGTGCTGACTGATCAATAGTTGACAGTACTGCAGATTCCCAGTGCTGTCTGATCAATAGTCTACAGTACTGCAGATTCCCGGTGCTGTCTGATCATTAGTCTACAGTACTGCAGATTCCCAGTGCTGTCTGATCATTAGTCTACAGTACTGCAGATTCCCAGTGCTGTCTGATCATTAGTCTGCCGTACTGCAGATTCCCAGTGCTGTCTGATCAATAGTTGACAGCACTGCAGATTCCCAATGCTGCCTGATCAATAGTCTACAGTACTGCAGATTCCCGGTGCTGTCTGATCATTAGCCTACAGTACCGCAGATTCCCGGTGCTGTCTGATCATTAGTCTGCAGTACTGCAGATTTCCAGTGCTGTCTGATCATTAGTCTACAATACTGCAGATTCCCAGTGCTGTCTGATCAATAGTCTACAGTGCTGCAGATTCCCGGTGCTGTCTGATCATTAGTCTACAGTACTGCAGATTCCCGGTGCTCTCTGATCATTAGTCTACAGTACTGCAGATTCCCACTGCTGTATGATCAATTGTCTACAGTACTGCAGATTCCCGGTGCTGTCTGATCATTAGTCTACATCACTGCAGATTCCCAGTGCTGTCTGATCATTAGTCAACAGTACTGCAGATTCCCAGAGCTGTCTGGTCAATAGTTTACAGTACTGCAGATTCCCGGTGCTGTCTGATCATTAGTCGACAGTACTGCAGATTCCCGGTGCTGTCTGATCATTAGTCTACAGTACTGCAGATTCCCGGTGCTGTCTGATCATTAGTCTACAGTACTGCAGATTCCCGGTGCTGTCTGATCATTAGTCTGCAGTACTGCAGATTCCCAGTGCTGTCTGATCATTAGTGAACAGTACTGCAGCTTCCCGGTGCTGTCTGATCATTAGTCTACAGTACTGCAGATTCCCGGTGCTGTCTGATCATTAGTCTACAGTACTGCAGATTCCCGGTGCTGTCTGATCATTAGTCTGCAGTACTGCAGATTCCCAGTGCTGTCTGATCATTAGTCTACAGTACTGCAGATTCCCGGTGCTGTCTGATCATTAGTCTGCAGTACTGCAGAGTCCCAGTACTATCTGATCATTAGTCTACAGCACTGCAGATTCCCAGTGCTGTCCGATCATTAGTCTACAGTACTGCAGATTCCCAGTGCTGTCTGATCATGAGTCTACAGTACTGCAGATTCCCGGTGCTGTCTGATCATTAGTCTACAGTACTGCAGATTCCCGGTGCTGTCTGATCATTAGTCTACAGTACTGCAGATTCCCGGTGCTGTCTGATCATTAGTCTACAGTACTGCGGATTCCCGGTGCTGTCTGATCATTAGTCTGCAGTCCTGCAGCTGCCTGGTGCTGTCTGATCATTAGTCTACAGTACTGCAGATTCCCGGTGCTGTCTGATCATTAGTCTGCAGTACTGCAGATTCCTGGTGCTGTCTGATCATTAGTCTACAGTACTGCAGATTCCCGGTGCTGTCTGATCATTAGTCTGCAGTCCTGCAGATTCCCGGTGCTGTCTGATCATTAGTCTACAGTGCTGCAGATTCCCGGTGCTGTCTGATCATTAGTCTACAGTACTGCAGATTCCCGGTGCTGTCTGATCATTAGTCTTCAGTACTGCAGATTCCTGGTGCTGTCTGATCATTAGTCTACAGTAGTGCAAATTCCCTGTGCTGTCTGATCATTAGTCTACAGTACTGCAGATCTACAATGCTGTTTGATTGAAGCCTTCTGGTTGATCAGCATACACATAATGGCCAGCACCTCAAATAGCCTACAAAACAAAACAAAACATATATGTTAATGTTGACAAAGTCTGTTGAACAATTTATCGCATTAACATTTAATACAATTTTACATAAAGCTTCCTATCACTTTTTTTTCAACTAAAAATATTCTTACCCTAGATTATTTGATGTCATGCGTGAATCTCAACCCTCCAAAGCTTTCAGATTGTCCATCTATCCTTTGAGATCTTTGTAAGTTTTTGTAGTACTGCCAGATAAACAATCAGCAAGTACTGCTTGTTCATTGCTTTTACACACTGGACTGCCCTGTTCCTCAAAAAATTACAGTTCAGTCCTCGAAGAGATAAAACATCCCAGAAACCCTGATGTTAACAAAGAACTAAGAACAGTACAGCACAGGAACAGGCCATTCGGCCCTCCAAGCCTGCACCGATCTTGATGCCTGCTGAATCTAACACCTTCTGCACTTCCCTCTATTCCCTTCCTATTCATATATTTGTCAAGATGGCTCTTAAACGTCGCTATCGTATCTGCTTCCACCACCTCCCCTGTCAGCAAGTTCCAGGCACTCACCACACTCTGCGTAAAACATTTGCCTCGCACATCACCTCTAAACTTTGCCCCTCGCACCTTAAATCTATGTCCACTAGTAACTGACTCTTCCACCCTTGGAAAAAGCTTCTGACTATCCACTCTGTCCATGCGTTCATAACTTTGTAAACCTCTATCATGTCGCCCCTCCACCTCCGTCGTTCCAGTGAAATCAATCCGAGTTTTTCCAACCTCTCCTCATAGCTAATGCCCTCCAGACCAGGCAACACCCCGGTAAACCTCTTCTGTACCCTCTCCAAAGCCTTCACGTCCTTCTGGTAGTGTGGCGACCAGAATTGCATGCAATATTCTAAGTGGGTCCGAACTAAGGTTCTGTACAGCTGCAACATGACTTACCAATTTTTATACTCTATGCCCCGACCGATGAAAGCAAGCATGCTGTATGCCTTCTTGACTACCTTATCCACCTGCGTTGCCACTTTCAGTGACCTGTGGACCTATACGCCCTGATCTCTCTGCCTGTCAATGCTCCTAAGGGTTCTGCCATTTACTGTATACCTCCCACCTGCATTAGACCTTCCAAAATGCATTACCTCACATTTGTCTGGATTAAACTCCATCTGCCATTTCTCCACCCAAGTCTCCAACCGATCGATATCCTGTTGGAACCTCTGACAATCCTCATCATTATCCGTAACTCCACCAACCTTTGTGTCGTCCGCAAACTTACTAATCAGACCAGCTATATTTTCCTCCAAATCATTTATATATACTACAAACAGCAAAGGTCCCAGCTCTGATCCCTGCGGAACACCACTAGTCACATCCCTCCATTCAGAAAAACACCCATCCACTGTTACCCTCTGTCTTCTGTGACTGAGCCAGTTCTGTATCCATCTTGCCAGCTCACCTCTGACCCCGTGTGACTTCACCTTTTGCACCAGTCTGCCATGCGGGACCTTGTCAAAGGCTTTACTAAAATCCATATAGACAACCTCCACTGCCCTTCCCTCATCACTCATCTTCGTCACTTCCTCAAAAAAGTCAATCAAATTAGTAAGACACGACCTCCCCTTCACAAAACCATGCTGTCTCTCGCTAATAAGTTTGTTTGTTTCCAAATGGCATTAAATAATGTCCCCAAGAATCCTTTCCAATAGTTTCCCTACCACTGACGTCAGGCTCACCAGCCTAGAATTTCCTGGATTATCCTTGCCACCCTTCTTAAAAAAAGGAACAACATTGGCTATTCTCCAGTCCTGTGGGACCTCACCTGTAGCCATTGAGGATGCAAAGATTTCTGTCAAGGCCCCAGCAATTTCTTCCCTTGCATCCCTCAGAATTCTACGGTAGATCCCATCAGGCCCAGGGGACTTATCTAACTTAATGCTTTGCAAGTATTAAAATGCAGAACAAATAATCTAACAGTGATCAAATACAGTTATGTATTTATTGAACATCTTTCTTCCAACTCCTTGAGTACATAAAATTAAAGATCCCAACTCTAGGAACCAAAATAAGTTTTTCTTGATAACTTATAAATACACACAGTATTTATCTTTTCTGTCAGAAATATCAGCCTGTCTCTTCTGAGACTTTCAAACAACTTCTTGACTCCCTCATGATTTTTACGCAGTCTTCTCATGAGATTATCCATTTTCTCTCCACAAAGAAAGACTTGCTCTTCTCGAGCACCTTTCACAATCTCAGGACGTCCCAAACCACATTCCACCCAATGAAGATCTTTGTGAATTGTCATCACTGTTGTACAGTAGGAAACACAACAGCCATTGCCCACAACAAGTTCCCACAATCAGCACTGTGATAATAACCAGATAAAACAGAAACAAATCGTGTCAAACCATAGTTTCGTTTAGTTTAGTGATGCACCACTGAAACAGGCCCTTCGGCCCACCGAGTCTGTGCCGACCATCAACCACCCATTTATACTAATCCTACATCCCGACCACCTACCGAGACAAGGGGCAATTTATAATGGCCAATTAACCTACCAACCTGCGTGTCTTTGACATGTGGGAGGAAACCGGAGCACTCGGAGAAAACCCATGCAGACACAGGGAGAACTTGCAAACTCCACACAGACAGTACCCAGAATTAAACCCGGGTCGCTGGAGCTGTGAGGCTGCGGTGCTAACATCTGCGCCACTGGACCGCACAAATAGATTAAAATAGATTAAAAAGAAAACTAATAACCTACTCCAACGAGGCACCCAATCAGCAGTGAGGTGAACATTGGATGTGGTAGTCTCAGTTACAGACATAACAGGTCAGTCGTCCCATTCACAGACATAGCAAGTAAGTAGTCTCAGCTACAGGCAGAGCAATTAAGTAGTCTCAGTTACAGACAGAGCAATTACGTAGTCTCAGTTCCGGGATAGCAAGTAAGTAGTCTCAGTTACAGACAGAGCAATTAAGCAGTCTCAGTTACAGACATAACAAGTAAGTAGTCTCAGTTACAGGCAGAGCGATTAAGTAGTCTCAGTTACAGAGATAGCAAGTAAGTAGTCTCAGTTACAGAGATAGCAAGTAAGTAGTCTCAGTTACAGACAGAGCAAGTAAGTAGTCTCAGTTACAGAGATAGCAAATAAGTAGTCTCAGTTACAGACAGAGCAAGTAAGTAGTCACAGTTACAGAGATAGCAATTAAGTAGTCTCAGTTACAGACAGAGCAAGTAAGTAGTCTCAGTTACAGAGATAGCAAGTAAGTAGTCTCAGTTACAGAGATAGCAAGTAAGTAGTCTCAGTTACAGACAGAGCAAGTAAGTAGGCTCAGTTACAGACAGAGCAAGTAAGAAGTCTCAGTTGCAGACAGGGCAAGTAAGTAGTCTCAGTTACAGACAGGGCAAGTAAGTATTCTCTGTTACAGACAGGGCAAATAAGTAGTCTCAGTTACGGACACAGCAAGTCAGTAGTCTCAGTTACAGAGATAGCAAGTAAGTAGTCTCAGTCACAGACAGAGCAAGTAAGTAGTCTCAGTTACAGACAGAGCAAGTAAGTAGTCTCAGTTACAGAGATAGAAAGTAAGTAGTCTCAGTTACAGACACAGCAAGTCAGTAGTGTCAGTTACAGAGATAGCAAGTAAGTAGTCTCAGTCACAGACAGAGCAAGTAAATAGTCTCAGTTACAGACAGAGCAAGGATGTAGTCTCAGTTACAGAGATAGAAAGTAAGTAGTCTCAGTTACAGACACAGCAAAAAAAAACAAAAGGTCTTATAAATTGTCATGTAAAAAAAGAATACAGTCAACAGTGGAAGGCTGCAGGACCGTCCTCCACTGGTTGATTGTCCTTCCAGCTACGCTGAAGTTCCTCTCCCTGATGCTACAGCTCGCCGGAATGCAAAGTATACTTCTAGCCAGCCTGGTCAATTTAGGGTATGTACCACTGTGTTCCTTCCACCAGCCCAACAGATCACGTTCGTTTTCCATCGCCAACACAGCAGGTCTCTGTGCTGTGTACTGCTGCACTTCATCATTTGTGTCTATTTCGTCATGAACATTCTCCCATTCAGCAAATGCAGTCACTGTTTTTTTGGCAGCTGTAGGTTCATTATCAACCACTGCCGTTTCCTTCACCGGGTCTTCTGTTTTAATGTTGTTGATAAGTCTGCGCACTTCAGAATAAACTACTTCCCTGTCATGGCTGGATAACATTCGTAGCTGATTAAATTTAGGCCAGAGGAACGTTGCTATTTTGTGCTCGTCATTTATTTTAACTTTCTTCAGAAGCCACCGTCTGTGCCGTTCCCTGACAACTGCTTGCATTGGAGTATCTGAAGAATGTGGCATACAGGGACGTTTAAGTTTCTCAAACCACGGAATTACCAGGTTCAATGTAGGATATTGGTCTCCCTCCATTTCCCTCTGAGCTTCATAAAATTGTCGGAGGAAATCCACCAAAAACTGCAAGACATCAGGGGTGATATTTTCCAGCCTGGAGCTTTCCCCATGCTGTTCCAGTTTCTCGTGCAGCTCATGATAAATATCCTGAATTGAATTCAGTGTCAGATACACAGCACTGTACCTCGTTTCTTCTATTGGATTTAAAGTTTTAGAAAACTGTGCAGCAAGACCAGACTGTTTAATATATGTCACCAAGTCTTTGGCATGATGTATAGTTTCTACAACATCCGGAGCTTCAGAAGCGAATTCCTTTGGATCAAGTGAATGTAGAAGGACCGTGTTATATACATGGCACTGACAATCCAGACGTCGACATGGTCTAAGATCAAACACTATGTTGGTGCCTTGATCTGTCACCCAGACGAGTTTATATAAATTTGCTGTGTCGAATCCAAATGTATTCACGAGCAGAATTAAAATCTCCTGACTGATGTTTTTACCAGTTTTGACGTCCTCCAGTGGAAACATTGCTGTTGTTAAAACTTTGGCATGAAGTTTAAAATCTACTGTGATGTAATGACAAGTTATCGACATCTAATGGATTTTATTGTAGTCGTCCGTCCACATGTCAGTTGTCATTCCCACATTTACATCCTTCAGTATGTCAGTAATCTGAGAAATTAGTTCTTTTCTCTTTTCTTTGGCCACATCACGACACCTTCGTGAAACTGTCCTGGATTTGGTAACACACTTGATGCTGATACTTGACCATATGTTGCACCCTCATTGATAAGCTCTTGTGCTAGCTCAACAAACCCTTCACCAGAGACAGTTTGGAAAAATCGAGTATCTTTGCAACAGAAACTCACGCATTTGTCTATAATTTCTGATTTCTTGTGAGTGGGTATGCTTTTTTTTGTCCGTGCAAAGGAAGTTAAGTCTGACCGACTTGGCCCTGCTGTGGGTCGAGTACATCCTTTTACAGTGTGCCGCTGCAAAGATGAATTTCCTGTCTTTTTGCTGTGATACTTTAGTAGAAGTTTGCAAGATTTACATTGTACAAATCCACTTGAACTTTTACTATTGCGGAAAACAACAACATTGACATGTTCCCACACAGAAGATTTACGTTTTCCAGCTCCAGGACTTTCCACTGCTAAACATTCTCCAGCAGACAGCACTTGTTTTACATCCATAGTGTACAGTAATGTAAAATCACCTTTGGACACATGTAGTCGGGTCTAGTCGTGTTTGGGTCAGGCAGCCAGGCGTTAAGTCAGATTTATACTTCCAAGTCCGATTGTTGAAGGGAAAACAAGCAGACACTGTTTAAAATGTGTCCTTAATCTTCTCACCTAGTCATTAAACAATCGCCGCATCGTTAGTGCGGCCTTTTTTTTCTGCTGTTCACTGTCCAATAACAATGAACAGTGAGACTCTGGATCTGAACCAGGAACATTAATTACAGTTTGGAGACAGAAAGCAGCAATGATTTTCAATAGTGAGTACTTCTCATTCTGTCTCTCTCACCCTGTCCAGACACTGCCTGAGAAATACCTCTCTCTTCCCCCCGACTCACTCCATGTCCCAGGACCAGTACCTGCTAAAGGCCTGCGACCAGACCCGAACCCGACAGGACCTGACGACATGTGTCGGGTTTGGGTCGGTCACTCTTCCGGGTCGAGCTCTTGGGCTCGGGTCTGACAAACACAGCATTAATCGGACTCGAAAGGTTGTTTAAAAAGATGAAGATTGGAGCCACGAAGTCAGTGATTGTTTGGTCATGAGTTAAAAAGAAACCCATGGAGTTGTGTCCAGACAGGTTGTGCCACACTGTACCAGTATCTGTATTGCTTAAACTAAACACAGCAATTGCCCGGAGGCTCAGTAAGTATCATTTTCCATTACCTGGACTCCTGCTTTACAGGTTGAAATACTTGCTGCAAGTTTATTCAGTGAGCAGCTGAGATGCAAAGAGCAGGAATGTTCTGAGTGATTATTACAAAATGATTATAAAATATACAGTATTTATATTAAAAATATAACCTGTTCACTGTCAGGACTCTAGTCTGGAAACACACACATTACCTGTCCGAACCACAGTGGACCCGAACCCGACCCGACCATCCCTTCACTTCCCTTCCTGACACCCAACATGCAAGAAGCTGCAGCGCATGCGTGGAGGGCAAAGTGAAGGCACCGGCTCACTGCGCAGACTCAGTTCCAACCCAGACTCCCAGCTCCGGTCAGTTTATTTAAATTTCAATACTGACCAGCAGAGACTGACCGAGTGTGTCCGACCCGAACCCAAACTGGACCCGAGTCCGAAAGCCGGAGCCGCAAGCTGGGACCGAGCCGAGGCGGACACATGTGCTCGGGTCCCGCTCGGGTTGGAGTCGGGTATCCAGGCCTCCAGTGCACATTCCACACAGTCCCCGACTCCCGCTGAACTTCCCCGCTATTCAATGTTAATCTCTGAACACATCTCCAGACTCGCTCCCCAAACCTGGTGTTGCTGCTGGAAGCAGATGTTGTTTGTTCACTTACCCCGGGACCCGGATGTCTCCATTCGCAGCTGATTTAAACAATCTTCCGCTCACTCACTGAATGACGCTCAGAGACAGTGTTGGGGGCAGGGGAGCACATGCGCTCTTCTCCTCATGATGACGTCACAGTGGGCGGTGTTATATCGCGCGTGCGCAGCTCTCTGCAACAAAAATCAATGGGAACTTTCCCCATTTCACCCTCATCAATGTGTGAACAATGAAACTGAACATGGGGTTAGGGTGGAGGGAGTGTGGGGAGGGGTGGAGGGAATCTATAACCTAGAAAGCCGGGAGCTGATCCCATTTAGATGTTCAAATTGCCGTCTCTCCCTGCAGGGTGTTTGTTATTATTGAGACCCCCCTCTCAAAACAGTCCGACAGAAACATGGGAGGAAGGAGGGAGTCGGTGTGTTTGCTGGTACCTTGTAGAATTCATTTCAGCCAGCAAAGGTTTGTCTAAGCGGAGTGAAACCCGAGGTCAATGTGAGTAATACCGAATGGCGATCTTCATCGTTTCATTCTAAACAAGAGAGACACGGAGCTGCCGCGATTATTCCGGACACACAAACACAGTGACAATAGAGCCCGTCCCAGAGTTTCAGCTCCACTTTGTTAAATGTCCTCATGTACACAGTCATTGCTGTGAATTTTCAGGGCTCAGTTGCGGATGTCCAGTCCTGTATCCCTTAAACACACGGAGCAAGGAGATCCTCACACGCCATTTTGAAAGATTTATGGACAGGAATTTTTCTAAACTTTGGCTGAGTCGATCATAACCTGCTGTTCAATCATTGTATTATTCAAACAATTAATGAGACATTCTGTTCACTACTTGGGTCTTGAACTCGGTTTGAGCAGATCAACAAGTGAAAGGTTCAGCATTTTTCCAGATATAACAGACAGAGCTGGATAGAGGGACTCAGGGTTGATCCTGCACACACAGGGCAGTTTGAGTGACAGTCACACAGGGACGGGAAATGGTCTCGATTCCGTTGCCTACTCACCCAACAAGGACAGTTCGGGACTGACTAAACATCCAACTCACTATAATTCAGTACTGGAGAAAGACAGAGGCTTGTCCACTCCATCTTTCCTCACTGTATCTGCTACATTATGTGAGGGAAAGTGTTCCAGTATCTCTCACTCTCAGACAGCAACTGACATGTGTTCAGACAGTCAGTGTTAGTCTTTCACTTACCATGAATAGGTGCCTCCCCAAGAACCTGCAAATCCAATATCCCGAAGCAGCTGTTCTACTCAGAACTTGGTCATGGTAGGAGAACCCCAGGAGGACAGGAGAAACACTTCAGAGATGTCCTCAAATCATCCCCCATTTGGGAAGACATTTTATACTTCAGGGATATTTATCAGGAACATGCAAAGGCGAACTCGAGGCAGCGAAGACAGCGAAGGGAGCATCACACCTCCGATGCAGTCATTTACCTGACCCTTCCAGCACCATCTGACTCTGATATGACAGGGTCTGCAGATCATGCATTGGACTTAGCAGCCATTTCAGAACCCATCAAACTGGAGTGGAAAAAAGTCATCCCTGATCGCGAGAGACTGTCTGAGATGGAAGAGAATAAATAGGCCAATATAATGATCAGCAACAATAATGAACTGGATGGGGAGGAGATCGAGAGCAGGGAGATAGAATAGGGAGGGGAAGTGTCCTGTGATGTTTATATAATGTAACACATTGACAGAGATCCTGTTCTATTTGGGTAAAGACTTACTCAAGATAGAAAAATGTAAACTAGTCTCTCGATGACATACTATTATTTCCAAACTCAAACAGGGCCAGATTATGAAGAAATGCTGTATTTCTCACTGAACCACTTTTACCTGTTGGACTCTCTGCAGATTCGCAGGACAAGGCCATTCCGATATATTTTCAATCACTAAGAGATTCATTTTGATGACATTAAGCAGAGACTATCAGATGTTTAACTTTCATCCCTCAAACACTCGGATTCACTTTTACACTTCGACGAGATCCGTTTGGACAGTTTAGGAGCCGCCCCCTCACCCCTTCCTCCGCTTTATTCCGTCCATCTTCCAATCTCAGTGTCACACACGTTACCATTAATTTGCTTTTGATCAATACAATTCAAAGGTTTGCAGAGACAATCATTGAAATAATGATGACAGTGATTTGTACAAAATATCCCATATCCACCCTATCACCATGATTACAACCAGGCAGAACCAGGGGAAGGAAAAATCTGGTAACAAAGACCATTATTTTTGACAACAGTGGTGAGTTAATAAAGGACAACCAGTACGGATTTGCTCAGGGCAAATCATGTGCGACTAACATGATTGAATTCTTGTGGTTGAAGTTACTGAAGGTAGTACAGTAATTATTGGATATATGCTCTTCCAAAGGCATTCAATCAAGTAGTGAATAACAGACTTACATGGAGAATAGAAATGCATGTTAAAATTGACACTGGTATCCTGAGATGGTAGTTGGTTAAAGCATAGGAGGCTATTCCGTGACCGTGTCTTATTTACACCTTCTCCTTTGTTATCTCTTGCCCCACCCCCGCTTTACTTGCTTATAACCTTTTACAATTCAAATATTTGCTCGTTCTGAAGTAGGGTCACCGACCTGAAATGTTAACTCTGCTTCTCTCTCCACAGATGCTGCCAGACCTGCTGAGTTTTTCCAGCATTTCTTGTTTTTATTTCAGATTTCCAGCATCCGCAGTATTTTGCTTTTATTTTAGAGTTTAGTCGTGAACTGATACTTTTTACTTACTGGGGCAGAACTATGCAGTGGACTGACGCAGAAAACTGTGCGAAGAACAATGTTTTTATCGGGCCCACAATGTCGACGTTTGAGGAGGACAAAATACATAGCAATGTATGCAAATAGTAAAGAGCTGTAAGTTTCAGGTAGATGTTACCTGAACAGAAATGAGACAGAGAATACCCAAGCCATCGCACCTTTAGATTCATGACCAAGATATACCTACAAGTTACAAACTCAAGTTATGTGACCAAGTCAGAGAGTTTATTAGGTTTAACTAAGATGCACAAAGTTAATACTTAACAAGGCAATAGATATTCAGTAAAACACAACACCCATTATTGTTTCTGTGCTTGCTGCGGCACGGACTTCTCTCCTTCTTCTTCCTTTGCTGTGTTTTCTTGACTGTGTTCTACCTTCTCCTTCTAAGTGCTAACGATCTTCTATTGACCCCTCTCATTGCACAAACTGACAGATACAGAGTAAAATCAACCTTCACATACCAGGAACTGATAGATACAGAGTAAAATCAACGTGTACACACCAGAAACTGACAGGTACAGAGTAAAATCAGCATTCACATCCCAGGAACTGACAGGTACAGTGTAAAATCAACATTCACATACCAGGAACTGACAGGTACAGAGTAAAATCAACATTCACATACCAGGAACTGACAGGTGCAGAGCAAAATCAACATTCACACACCAGGAACTGACAGGTACAGAGTAAAACCAACATTCACATACCAGGAATTGACAGGTACAGAGTAAAATCAACATTCACATACCAGTAACTGACAGGTGCAGAGCAAAATCAACATTCACATACCAGGAATTGACAGGTGCAGAGTAAAATCAACATTCACATACCAGGAACTGACAGGTACAGAGCAAAATCAACATTCACATGCTAGGAACTGAAAGGTGCAGAGTAAAATCAACATTCACATACCAGGAATTGACAGGTACAGAGTAAAACCAACATTCACATACCAGGAACTGACAGGTGCAGAGTAAAATCAACATTCACATACCAGGAACTGAAAGGTGCAGAGCAAAATCAACATTCACATGCTAGGAACTGACAGGTGCAGAGTAAAATCAACATTCACATACCAGGAACTGACAGGTGCAGAGTAAAGTTAACATTCACATACCAGGAATTGACAGGCACAGAGTAAAACCAACTTTCACACACCAGGAATTGACAGGTACAGAGTAAAATCAACATTCACATACCAGGAACTGACAGGTGCAGAGCAAAATCAACAGTCACAGACCAGGAATTGACAGGTGCAGAGGAAAATCAACATTTACATACCAGGAACTAACAGGAACAGAGTAAAATCAACATTCACATACCAGGAACTGACAGGTGCAGAGTAAAATCAACATTCACATACCAGGAACTGACAGGTGCAGAGTAAAATCAACATACTCATACCAGGAACTGACAGGTGCAGAGTAAAATCAACATTCACATACCAGGAACTGACAGGTGCAGAGTAAAATCAACATTCACATACCAGGAACTGACAGGTGCAGAGTAAAATCAACATTCACATACCAGGAACTGACAGGTGCAGAGTAAAATCAACATTCACATACCAGGAACTGACAGGTGCAGAGTAAAATCAACATACACATACCAGGAACTGACAGGTGCAGAGCAAAATCAACATTCACATACCAGGAACTGACAACTGCAGAGCAAAGTCAACAGTCACATACCAGGAATTGACAGGTGCAGAGTAAAATCAACATTCACATACCAGGAACTGACAGGTACAGAGTAAAATCAACATTCACATACCAAAAACTGACAGGTGCAGAGTAAAATCAACATTGACATACCAGGAACTGACAGGTGCAGAGTAAAATCAACATTCACATACCAGAAACTGACAGGTGCAGAGTAAAATCAACATTCACATACCAGGAACTGAAAGGTGCAGAGTAAAATCAACATACACATACCAGGAACTGACAGGTGCAGAGTAAAATCAACATTCACATACCAGGAACTGACAGGTGCAGAGTAAAATCAACATTCACATACCAGGAACTGACAGGTGCAGAGTAAAATCAACATACACATACCTGGAACTGACAGGTGCAGAGTAAAATCAACATTCACATACCAGGAACTGACAGGTGCAGAGTAAAATCAACATACACATACCAGGAACTGACAACTGCAGAGCAAAATCAACAGTCACATACCAGGAATTGACAGGTGCAGAGTAAAATCAACATTCACATACCAGGAACTGACAGGTACAGAGTAAAATCAACATCCACATACCAAAAACTGACAGGTGCAGAGTAAAATCAACATTGACATACCAGGAACTGACAGGTGTCAGAGTAAAATCAACATTCACATACCAGGAACTGACAGGTGCAGAGTAAAATCAACATTCACATACCAGGAACTGAAAGGTGCAGAGTAAAATCAACATACACATACCAGGAACTAACAGGTGCAGAGTAAAATCAACATTCACATACCAGGAACTGACAGGTGCAGAGTAAAATCAACATTCACATACCAGGAACTGAAAGGTGCAGAGTAAAATCAACATACACATACCAGGAACTAACAGGTGCAGAGTAAAATCAACATTCACATACCAGGAACTGACAGGTGCAGAGTAAAATCAACATTCACATGCCATGAACTGACAGGTACAGAGTAAAATCAACATTCACATGCCATGAACTGACAGGTACAGAGTAAAATCAACATTCACATACCAGGAATTGACTGGTGCAGAGGAAAATCAACATTCACATGCCATGAACTGACAGGTACAATACAGATCGTTGGCCGGTAGTTATTTTAAGGCAGGGAATTAACAAGTGATGCAATGATCGAACCGATATATTAACGTTCCTGTCGGAGATCTCGAAGTTACCTTTAGCTGAAATGTGAGCAGTTGGTATTCAAATAACTGCAGTAAATCGATTCTTTCAGAGAGGCTGTCAGTGGATGTTAAAAGAGCCGATGTGCTTGGTGCTTTATTTTTGTACATTGTGGAGATCTGCAAGGAGCTGTTGTGCTTGGTCACCGCAATGTCCAATCGCAGGTCAAATTTATGTTGCAGTATTTTACAAAGGAAAAAAATGTCAAAGCCATTACAGAATAGAAGTTGATAAAATATTCTCATCATCCAATCAGATTCATTCTCCTGCTTGATCGGCGTCGCCCTGCAGCAAGTTTGTTTCCTTCAAGTGTTTCTCCAATTTCCTTTTGAAATCATTGATTGTCTCTGCTTCCACCACACTTGTGGACATACATTGCAGTTGCAATGTAGCAGGTAAAGCAAAAAGTGCTTCCTCACATTTCCATGCAAATCTTTCCCAAAACCATCAATCTGTGTCTCCTAGTCCTTGTACCATCAACTAATTGGAAGAGGTTCTCCTTGTCTTACTTACCTACACCTGTATCAAATTTCCCCTCAATCCACATTGCTGTAAGGAGAACAACCACTTACTTAGATAACACAATCCAGAGCCATCTATCCAAGCTTTTCAATAACAAAAGAATAGTAGTGTTGTAAGTAGCATAGATAGGAGCATCGTCATCACACTTAGACAGGGGTCAACAGAAGATCGTTGGTACTTCAAAGGAGAAGGTAGAATACAGTCAAGAAAACACAGCAAGGGATGAAGAAGGAGAGAAGTCCGTGCCGCAGCAAGCACAGAAACAAGAACGGGTGTTGTGTGTTGCTGCATATCTATTACCATTGTTAAGTATTAACTTTGTAGATCTTAGTTAAGTCTAATAAACTCTCTGACTTGGTCACATAACTTGAGTTTGTACCTTGTAGGTCTATCTTGGTCAGCAATCTAAAGATGAGACGGGTTGGGTATTCTCTGTCTCACCTCTGTTCAGGTAACATCTACCTGAAACTGACAGTTCTTTACTATATGCATACATTGCTATGTATTTTGTCCTCCTCAAACTTCGAAATTGTGGGCCCGTTAAAAACATTTTTCTCCGTACAGTTTTCTGCGTCACCTCACTGCATAGTTCTGCCCAGTAAGCAAAAAGGATCAGTTCACTACGAAACTCTAAAAGAAAAGCAAAATGCTGCGGATGCTGGAAATCTGAAATAAAAACAAGAAATGCTGGAAATACTCAGCAGGTCTGGCAGCATCTGTGTAGAGAGAAGCAGAGTTAACGTTTCAGGTGAGTGACCTTTGATCAGAATATTTGCAGCACTGTCTGTTTTTATTTCAGATTTCCAGCATTCACAGTATTGTGTTTTTATTAACATGAACGGATTGCTCAGCTGCAAGTTGAAATCATTGTACAACATTCTATTAATCAAAACGCCGGAGTGATGCAGCGCAGTAAGCGATGGTGGTATAGTGGTGAGCATAGCTGCCTTCCAAGCAGTTGGCCCGGGTTCGATTCCCGGCCATCGCAATCTTAAATTGCAGGTTTGCTTTCTGTTGCAGTATTTTGCAAAGGAAAAAATTTCAAAGCCTTGACAGAATTGAAGTTGATAAAATATTCTCATCATCCAATCAGATTCATTCTCCTGCTTGATCAGCGTCGCCTTGGAGCAAGTTTGCTTCCTTCAAGTGTTTCTCCAATTTCCTATTGAAATCATTGATTGTCTCTGCTTCCACCACACTTGTGGACAGACAGTTGCAGCCGGTATAACAAAACGTGCTTCCTCACATTTCCCTGCATCTCTTTCCCAAAACCATCAATCTGTGTCTCCTAGTCCTTGTACCATCAACTAATGGGAACAGGTTCTCCTTGTCTAACTTACCTACACCTGTATCAAATTTCCCCTCAATCCACATTGCTGCAAGGAGAACAACCACTTACTTAGATAACACAATCCAGAGCCATCTATCCAAGCTTTTCAATAACAAAAGAATTGTTGTGTTGTAAGTAGTCTAGATAGGAGCATAACATCAAGAGACTTTGATAGATCAACTGATTGTCTCTGCCCAACGCACCAGATTTTCTGTATCACCTGAACACTGCTCACCGCTGTGTAAAGTTTAGAGTATTTTCATGGCTTACATTTATGCAAGAACTGCAATGTCAAGGTTGGATTGTAAAGCATGACGGTCATCTTCACTGAACTACGTCAAAATGTCATGTTGAGAGTGGTGTCAGTGTGGAAGATGCACGTAGCCATAGGAAAAAAAAGGCAAGTCATGTAGCTGGAGGGGGATCCACAATGTGGGGGCGATGGACCGTGACATATTTTACGTTTGTGACAAATAAGAACAACTAAAATAATTGGATTAATGATATGCTTTGTACATCAATATATTGAAGTCTGTTTGATCTGTTGCTTGCTTTATTATGAAATTTGTTTTCAAGGCTATACTTTGTTTAAACCTTTGTGTGAGAACAATGGGACAGACACCAGCACTCCTTGCAGGGAGAGAGAAGAGATAAAGGCAGAATTAAAGAAAAAAATGTCTGGGATCAGCAAGAATGTAAACTTTAGGATCTTTGCTAAAATAGAAAGAATCGGGAAGCATCTGTAATGTGTGTAGATTCAACTATTAACTAACTAGTGTCAAACAATGATGTCATCCTGGACCAATTAGAAAACTTAGAACAATTCAAAACTTATATGGTAACATCCTTGCACCACAAAAAGGATAAAAGAAAGGGTATTCCAGGACATCGTCATCACACTTAGACAGGGGTCAACAGAAGATCGTTGGTACTTAAAAGGAGATGATAGAATACTGTCAAGAAAACACAGCAAGGGATGAAGAAGGAGAGAAGTCCGTGCCGCAGCAAGCACAGAAACAAGAACGGGTGTTGTGTGTTGCTGCATATCTATTACCATTGTTAAGTATTAACTTTGTACATCTTAGTTAAGCCTAATAAACTCTCTGACTTGGTCACATAACTTGAGTTTGTACCTTGTAGGTCTATCTTGGTCAGGAATCTAAAGGTGAGACGGGTTGGGTATTCTCTGTCTCACCTCTGTTCAGGTAACATCTACCTGAAACTTACAGCTCTTTACTATATGCATACATTGCTATGTATTTTGTCCTCCTCAAACTTCGGAATTGTGGGCCCGTTAAAAACATTGTTCTCCGTACAGTTTTCTGTGTCACCTCACTGCATAGTTCTGCCCAGTAAGTAAAAAGGATCAGTTCACTACGAAACTCTAAATCAAAAGCAAAATGCTGCGGATGCTGGAAATCTGAAATAAATACAAGAATTGCTGGAAATACTCAGCAGGTCTGGCAGCATCTGTGTAGAGAGAAACGAGTTAACGTTTCAGGTGAGTGACCTTTGATCAGAATATTTGCAGCACTGTCTGTTTTTATTTCAGATTTCCAGCATTCACAGTATTGTGTTTTTATTAACATGAACGGATTGCTCAGCTCCAAGTTGAAATCATTGTACAGCATTCTATTAATCAAAACTCCGGAGTGATGTAGCGCAGTAAGCGATGGTGGTATAGTGGTGAGCATAGCTGCCTTCCAAGCAATTGACCCGGGTTTGATTCCCGGCCATCGCAATCTTAAATTGCAGGTTTACTTTCTGTTGCAGTATTTTGCAAAGGAAAAAATTTCAAAGCCTTGACAGAATTGAAGTTGATAAAATATTCTCATCATCCAATCAGATTCATTCTCCTGCTTTATCAGCGTCGCCCTGGAGCATGTTTGCTTCCTTCAAGTGTTTCTCCAATTTCCTATTGAAATCATTGATTGTCTCTGCTTCCACCACACTTGTGGACAGACAGTTGCAGCCGGTATAACAAAAAATGCTTCCTCACATTTTCCTGCATCTCTTTCCCAAAACCATCAATCTGTGTCTCCTAGTCCATGTACCATCAACTAATGGGAACAGGTTCTCCTTGTCTAACTTACCTACCCTGTATTAAATTTCCCCTCAATCCACATTGCTGTCAGGAGAACAACCACTTACTTAGATAACACAATCCAGAGCCATCTATCCAAGCTTTTCAATAACTGAAGAATAGTTGTGTTGTAAGTAGTCTAGATAGGAGCATAACATCAAGAGACTTTGATAGATCAACTGATTGTCTCTGCCCAACGCCCAGATTTTCTGTATCACCTGAACACTGCTCACCGCTGTGTAAAGTTTAGAGTATTTTCATGGCTTACATTTGTGCAAGAACTGCAATGTCAAGGTTGGATTGTAAAGCATGACGGTCATCTTCACTGGACTACGTCAAAATGTCATGTCGAGAGTGGTGTCAGTGTGGAATATGCACGTAGCCATAGGAAAAAAAAAGGCAAGTCATGTAGCTGGAGGGGGATCCACAATGTGGGGGCGATGGACCGTGACATATTTTACGTTTGTGACAAATAAGAACAACTAAAATAATAGGATTAATGATATGCTTTGTGCTTAAATATATTGAAGTCTGTTTGATCTGTTGCTTGCTTTATTATGAAATTTGTTTTCAAGGCTATACTTTGTTTAAACCTTTGTGTGAGAACAATGGGAGAGACACCAGTACTCCTTGCAGGGAGAGAGAAGATATAAAGGCATAATTAAAGAAAAAAATGTCTGGGATCAGCAAGACTGTAACCTTTAGGATCTTTGCTAAAATAGAAAGAATCGGGAAGCATCTGTAATGTGTGTAGATTCAACTATTAACTAACTAGTGTCAAACAATGATGTCAACCTGGACCAATGAGGACACTTAGAACAATTCAAAACTAATATGGTAACATCCTTGCACCACAAAAAGGATAAAAGAAAGGGTGTTACAGGACATCGTCATCACACTTAGACAGGGGTCAACAGAAGATCGTTGGTACTTAAAAGGAGAAGATAGAATACAGTCAATAAAACACAGCAAGGGATGAAGAAGGAGAGAAGTCCGTGCCGCAGCAAGCACAGAAACAAGAACGGGTGTTGTGTGTTGCTGCGCATCTATCACCATTGTTAAGTATTAACTTTGTAGATCTTAGTTAAGCCTAATAAACTCTCTGACTTGGTCACATAACTTGAGTTTGTACCTTGTAGGTCTATCTTGGTCAGGAATCTGAAGGAGAGACGGGTTGGGTATTCTCTGTCTCACCTCTGTTCAGGTAACATCTACCTGAAACTTACAGCTCTTTACTATTTGCATACATTGCTATGTATTTTGTCCTCCTCAAACTTCGAAATTGTGGGCCCGTTAAAAACATTGTTCTCCGGACAGTTTTCTGCGTCACCTCACTGCATAGTTCTGCCCAGTAAGCAAAAAGGATCAGTTCACTACGAAACGCTGAAAGAAAAGCAAAATGCTGCGGATGCTAGAAATCTGAAATAAAAACAAGAAATGCTGGAAATACTCAGCAGGTCTGGCAGCATCTGTGTGGAGAGAAGCAGAGTTAACGTTTCAGGTGAGTGACCTTTGATCAGAATATTTGCAGCACTGTCTGTTTTTATTTCAGATTTCCAGCATTCACAGTATTGTGTTTTTATTAACATGAACGGATTGCTCAGCTCCAAGTTGAAATCATTGTACAGCATTCTATTAATCGAAACGCCGGAGGAATGCAGAACAGTAAGCGATGGTGGTATAGTGGTGAGCATAGCTGCCTTCCAAGCAGATGGCCCGGGTTTGATTCCCGGCCATCGCAATGTTAAATTGCAGGTTTGCTTTCTGTTGCAGTATTTTGCAAAGGAAAAAATTTCAAAGCCTTGACAGAATTGAAGTTGATAAAATATTCTCATCATCCAATCAGATTCATTCTCCTGCTTGATCAGCGTCGCCCTGGAGCAAGTTTGTTTCCTTCAAGTGTTTCTCCAATTTCCTATTGAAATCATTGATTGTCTCTGCTTCCACCACACTTGTGGACAGATAGTTGCAGCAGGTATAACAAAAAGTGCTTCCTCACATTTCCCTGCATCTCTTTCCCAAGACCATCAATCTGTGTCTCCTAGTCCATGTACCATCAAATAATGGGAACAGGTTCTCCTTGTCTGACTTACCTACACCTGTATCACATTTCCTCTCAATCCACATTGCTGTATGGAGAACAACCACTTACTTAGATAACACAATCCAGAGCCATCTATCCAATCTTTTCAATAACAAAAGAATAGTTGTGTTGTAAGTAGTCTAGATAGGAGCATGACATCAAGAGACTTTGATCGATCAACTGATTGTCTCTGCCCAACGCACCAGATTTTCTGTATCACCTGAACACTGCTCACCGCTGTGTAAAGTTTAGAGTATTTTCATGGCTTACATTTATGCAAGAACTGCAATGTCAAGGTTGGATTGTAAAGCATGACGGTCATCTTCACTGAACTACGTCAAAATGTCATGTTGAGAGTGGTGTCAGTGTGGAAGATGCACGTAGCCAAAGGAAAAAAAAGGCAACTCATGTAGCTGAAGGGGGATCCACAATGTGGGGGCGATGGACCGTGACATATTTTACGTTTGTGACAAATAAGAACAACTAAAATAATAGGATTAATGATATGCTTTTTACATCAATATATTGAAGTCTGTTTGATCTGTTGCTTGCTTTATTACGAAATTTGTTTTCAAGGCTATACTTTGTTTAAACCTTTGTGTGAGAACAATGGGAGAGACACCAGCACTCCTTGCAGGGAGAGAGAAGAGATAAAGGCAGAATGAAAGAAAAAAATGTCTGGGATCAGCAAGAATCTAACCTTTAGGATCTTTGCTAAAATAGAAAGAATATGGAAGCATCTGTAATGTGCGAAATTTCAATTATTAACTAACTAGTGTCAAACAATGATGTCAACCTTGACCAATTAGGACACTTTGAACAATTCAAAACTAATATGGTAACATCCTTGCACCACAAAAAGGATAAAAGAAAGGGTGTTACAGGACATCGTCATCACATTTAGACAGGGGTCAACAGAAGATCGTTGGTACTTAAAAGGAGAAGATAGAATACAGTCAAGAAAACACAGCAAGGGATGAAGAAGGAGAGAAGTCCATGCCGCAGCAAGCACAGAAACAAGAACGGGTGTTGTTTGTTGCTACATATCTATAACCATTGTTAAGTATTAACTTTGTACATCTTAGTTAAGCCTAATAAACTGTCTGACTTGGTCACATAACTTGAGTTTGTACCTTGTAGGTCTATCGTGGTCAGGAATCTGAAGGTGAGACGTGTTGGGGATTCGCTGTCTCACCTCTGTTCAGGTAACATCTACCTGAAACTTACAGCTCTTTACTATTTGCATACATTGCTATGTATTTTGTCCTCCTCAAACTTCGAAATTGTGGGCCCGTTAAAAACATTGTTCTCCGTACAGTTTTCTACGTCACCTCACTGCATAGTTCTGCCCAGTAAGCAAAAAGGATCAGTTCACTACGAAACTCTAAAAGAAAAGCAAAATGCTGCGGATGCTGGAAATCTGAAATAAAAACAAGAAATGCTGGAAATACTCAGCAGGTCTGGCAGCATCTGTGTAGAGAGAAGCAGAGTTAACGTTTCAGGTGAGTGACCTTTGATCAGAATATTTGCAGCACTGTCTGTTTTTATTTCAGATTTCCAGCATTCACAGTATTGTGTTTTTATTAACATGAACGGATTGCTCAGCTGCAAGTTGAAATCATTGTACAGCATTCTATTAATCAAAACGCTGGAGGGATGCAGAACAGTAAGCGATGGTGGTATAGTGGTGAGCATAGCTGCCTTTCAAGCAGTTGGCCTGGGTTCGATTCCTGGTCATCGCAATACTAAATCGCGTGTTTACTTTATGTTGCAGTATTTTCCGAACGAAAAAGTTTCAAAGCCTTGACAGAATTGAAGTTGATAAAATATTCTCATCATCCAATCAGATTCATTCACCTGCTTGATCAGCGTCGCCCTGGAGCAAGTTTGTTTCCTTCAAGTGTTTCTCCAATTTCCTATTGAAATCATTGATTGTCTCTGCTTCCACCACACTTGTGGACAGATAGTTGCAGCAGGTATAACAAAAAGTGCTTCCTCACATTTCCCTGCATCTCTTTCCCAAAACCATCAATCTGTGTCTACTAGTCCTTGAACCATCAAATAATGGGAACAGGTTCTCCTTGTCTAACTTACCTATACCTGTATCAAATTTCCCCTCAATCCACATTGCTATATGGAGAACAACCACTTACTTAGATAACACAATCCAGAGCCATCTATCCAAGCTTTTCAATAACAAAAGAATAGTTGCGTTGTAAGTAGTATAGATAGGAGCATAACATCAAGAGACTTTGATAGATCAACTGATTGTCCCTGCCCAACGCATCAGATTTTCTGTATCACCTGAACACTGCTCACCGCTGTGTAAAGTTTAGAGTATTTTCATGGCTCACATTTACGCAAGAACTGCAATGCCAAGGTTGGATTGTGAAGCATGACGGTCATCTTCACTGATCTACGTCAAAATGTCATGTTGAGAGTGGTGTCAGTGTGGAAGATGCACGTAGCCATAGGAAAAAAAAGGCAAGTCATGTAGCTGGAGGGGGATCCACAATGTGGGGGCGATGGACCGTGACATATTTTACGTTTGTGACAAATAAGAACAACTAAAATAATAGGATTAATGATATGCTTTGCACGTCAATAGAGAGAAGTCTGTTTGATCTGTTGCTTGCTTTATTATGAAATTTGTTTTCAAGGCTATACTTTGTTTAAACCTTTGTGTGAGAACAATGGGAGAGACACCAGCACTCCTTGCAGGGAGAGAGAAGAGATAAAGGCAGAATTAAAGAAAAAAATTTCTGGGATCAGCAAGAATGTAACCTTTAGGATCTTTGCTAAAATAGAAAGAATCGGGAAGCATCTGTAATGTGTGTAGATTCAACTATTAACTAACTAGTGTCAAACAATGATGTCAACCTGGACCAATTAGGACACTTAGAACAATTCAAAACTAATATGGTAACATCCTTGCACCACAAAAAGGATAAAAGAAAGGGTGGTACAGGACATCGTCATCACACTTAGACAGGGGTCAACAGAAGATTGTTGGTACTTAAAAGGAGAAGATAGAATACAGTCAAGAAAACACAGCAAGGGATGAAGAAGGAGAGAAGTCCGTGCCGCAGCAAGCACAGAAACAAGAACGGGTGTTGTGTGTTGCTGCATATCTATTACCATTGTTAAGTATTAACTTTGTAGATCTTAGTTAAGCCTAATAAACTCTCTGACTTGGTCACATAACTTGAGTTTGTACCTTGTAGGTCTATCGTGGTCAGGAATCTAAAGGTGAGACGTGTTGGGGATTCGCTGTCTCACCTCTGTTCAGGTAACATCGACCTGAAACTTACAGCTCTTCACTATATGCATACATTGCTATGTATTTTGTCCTCCTCAAACTTCGAAATTGTGGGCCCGTTAAAAACATTGTTCTCCGTACAGTTTTCTGCGTCACCTCACTGCATAGTTCTGCCCAGGAAGCAAAAAGGATCAGTCCACTACGTAACTCAAAAATAAAAGCAAAACACTGCGGATGCTGGAAATCTGAAATAAAAACAAGAAATGCTGGAAATACTCAGCAGGTCTAGCAGCATCTGTGTAGAGAGAAGCAGAGTTAACGTTTCAGGTGAGTGACCTTTGATCAGAATATTTGCAGCACTGTCTGTTTTTATTTCAGATTTCCAGCATTCACAGTGTTGTGTTTTTATGAACATGAACGGACTGCTCAGCTGCAAGTTGAAATCATTGTACAGCTTTCTATTAATCAAAACGCCGGAGGAATGCAGAACAGTATGCGATGGTGGTATAGTGGTGAGCATAGCTGCCTTCCAAGCAGTTGGCCCGGGTTCGATTCCCGGCCATCGCAATCCTAAATTGTGTGTTTACCTTATATTGCAGTATTTTACTAACAAAAAAGTTTCAAAGCCTTGACAGAATTGAAGTTGATAAAATATTCTCATCATCCAATCAGATTCATTCTCCTGCTTGATCAGCGTCGCCCTGGAGCAAGTTTGTTTCCTTCAAGTGTTTCTCCAATTTCCTATTGAAATCATTGATTGTCTTTGCTTCCACCACACCTGTGGACAGATAGTTGCAGCAGGTATAACAAAAAGTGCTTCCTCACATTTCCCTGCATCTCTTTCCCAAAACCATCAATCTGTGTCTCCTAGTCTTTGTACCATCAAATAATGGGAACAGGTTCTCCTTGTCTAACTTACCTATACCTGTATCAAATTTCCCCTCAATCCACATTGCTGTATGGAGAACACCACTTACTTAGATAACACAATCCAGAGCCATCTATCCAAGCTTTTCAATAACAAAAGAATAGTTGTGTTGTAAGTAGTATAGATAGGAGCATAACATCAAGAGACTTTGATAGATCAACTGATTGTCTCTGCCCAACGCACCAGATTTTCTGTATCACCTGAACACTGCTCACCGCTGTGTAAAGTTTAGAGTATTTTCATGGCTTACTTTTACGCAAGAACTGCAATGTCAAGGTTGGAATGTAAAGCATGACGGTCATCTTCACTGAACTACGTCAAAATGTCATGTTGAGAGTGGTGTCAGTGTGGAAGATGCACGTAGCCATAGGAAAAAAAAGGCAAGTCATGTAGCTGGAGGGGGATCCACAATGTGGGGGCGATGGACCGTGACATATTTTACGTTTGTGACAAATAAGAACAACTAAAATAATAGGATTAATAATATGCTTTGCACGTCAATAGAGAGAAGTCTGTTTGATCTGTTGCTTGCTTTATTATGAAATTTATTTTCAGGGCTATACTTTGTTTAAACCTTTGTGTGAGAACAATGGGAGAGACACCTTGCAGGGAGAGAGAAGAGATAAAGGCAGAATTAAAGAAAAAAATGTCTGGGATCAGCAAGAATGTAACCTTTAGGATCTTTGCTAAAATAGAAAGAATCTGGAAGCATCTGTAATGTGTGTAGATTCAACTATTAACTAACTAGTGTCAAACAATGATGTCAACCTGGACCAATTAGGACACTTAGAACAATTCAAAACTTATATGGTAACATCCTTGCACCACAAAAAGGATAAAAGAAAGGATGGTGCAGGACATCGTCATCACACTTAGACAGGGGTCAACAGAAGATCGTTGGTACTTAAAAGGAGAAGATAGAATACAGTCAAGAAAACACAGCAAGGGATGAAGAAGGAGAGAAGTCCGTGCCGCAGCAAGCACAGAAACAAGAACGGGTGTTGTGTGTTGCTGCATATCTATTACCATTGTTAAGTATTAACTTTGTACATCTTAGTTAAGCCTAATAAACTCACTGACTTGGTCACATAACTAGAGTTTGTACCTTGTAGGACTATCGTGGTCAGGAATCTAAAGGTGAGACGTGTTGGGTATTCGCTGTCTCACCTCTGTTCAGGTAACATCTACCTGAAACTTACAGCTCTTTACTATATGCATACATTGCTATGTATTTTGTCCTCCTCAAACTTCGAAATTGTGGGCCCGTTAAAAACATTGTTCTCCGTACAGTTTTCTGCGTCACCTCACTGCATAGTTCTGCCCAGGAAGCAAAAAGGATCAGTTCACTACGAAACTCTAAAATAAAAGCAAAATACTGCGGATGCTGGAAATCTGAAATAAAAACAAGAAATGCTGGAAATACTCAGCAGGTCTGGCAGCATCTGTGTAGAGAGAAGCAGAGTAAACGTTTCAGGTGAGTGACCTTTGATCAGAATATTTGCAGCTCTGTCTGTTTTTATTTCAGATTTCCAGCATTCACAGTATTGTGTTTTCTGAACATAAACGGACTGCTCAGCTGCAAGTTGAAATAATTGTACAGCATTCTATTAATCGAAACGCCGGAGAGATGCAGAACAGTAAGCGATGGTGGTATAGTGGTGAGCATAGCTGCCTTCCAAGCAGTTGGCCCGGGTTCGATTCCCGGCCATCGCAATCTTAAATTGCAGGTTTACTTTATGTTGCAGTATTTTACAAACGAAAAAGTTTCAAAGCTTTGACAGAATTGAAGTTGATAAAATATTCTCATCATCCAATCAGATTCATTCTCCTGCTTGATCAGCGTCGCCCTGGAGCAAGTTTGTTTCCTTCAAGTGTTTCTCCAATTTCCTATTGAAATCGTTGATTGACTCTGCTTCCACCACACTTGTGGACAGACAGTTGCAGCAGGTATAACAAAAAGTGCTTCCTCACATTTCCCTGCATCTCTTTCCCAAAACCATCAATCTGTGTCTCCTAGTCCTTGTACCATCAACTAATGGGAACAGGTTCTCCTTGTCTGACTTACCTACACCTGTATCAAATTTCCCCTCAATCCACATTGCTGGAAGGAGAACAACCACTTACTTAGATAACACAATCCAGAGCCATCTACACAAGCTTTTCAATAACAAAAGAATTGTTGTGTTGGAAGTAGTATAGATAGGAGCATAACATCAAGAGACTTTGATAGATCAACTTATTGTCTCTGCCCAACGCACCAGATTTTCTGTATCACCTGAACACTGCTCACCGCTGTGTAAAGTTTAGAGTATTTTCATGGCTTACATTTATGCAAGAACTGCAATGTCAAGGTTGGATTGTAAAGCATGACGGTCATCTTCACTGAACTACGTCAAAATGTCATGTTGAGAGTGGTGTCAGTGTGGAAGATGCACGTAGCCAGAGGAAAAAAAAGGCAAGTCATGTAGCTGGAGAGGGATCCACAATGTGGGGGCGATGGACCGTGACATATTTTACGTTTGTGACAAGTAAGAACTACTAAAATAATAGGATTAATGATATGTTTTGGACATCAATAGATTGAAGTCTGTTTGATCTGTTGCTTGCTTTATTATGAAATTTGTTTTCAAGGCTATACTTTGTTTAAACCTTTGTGTGAGAACAATGGGACAGACACCAGCACTCCTTGCAGGGAGAGAGAAGAGATAAAGGCAGAATTAAAGAAAAAAATGTCTGGGATCAGCAAGAATGTAACCTTTAGGATCTTTGCTAAAATAGAAAGAATCTGGAAGCATCTGTAATGTGTGTAGATTCAACTATTAACTAACTAGTGTCAAACAATGATGTCAACCTGGACCAATTAGGACACTTAGAACAATTCAAAACTTATATGGTAACATCCTTGCACCACAAAAAGGATAAAAGAAAGGATGGTGCAGGACATCGTCATCACACTTAGACAGGGGTCAACAGAAGATCGTTGGTACTTAAAAGGAGAAGATAGAATACAGTCAAGAAAACACAGCAAGGGATGAAGAAGGAGAGAAGTCCGTGCCGCAGCAAGCACAGAAACAAGAACGGGTGTTGTGTGTTGCTGCATATCTATTACCATTGTTAAGTATTAACTTTGTACATCTTAGTTAAGCCTAATAAACTCACTGACTTGGTCACATAACTTGAGTTTGTACCTTGTAGGACTATCGTGGTCAGGAATCTAAAGGTGAGACGTGTTGGGTATTCGCTGTCTCACCTCTGTTCAGGTAACATCTACCTGAAACTTACAGCTCTTTACTATATGCATACATTGCTATGTATTTTGTCCTCCTCAAACTTCGAAATTGTGGGCCCGTTAAAAACATTGTTCTCCGTACAGTTTTCTGCGTCACCTCACTGCATAGTTCTGCCCAGGAAGCAAAAAGGATCAGTTCACTACGAAACTCTAAAATAAAAGCAAAATACTGCGGATGCTGGAAATCTGAAATAAAAACAAGAAATGCTGGAAATACTCAGCAGGTCTGGCAGCATCTGTGTAGAGAGAAGCAGAGTAAACGTTTCAGGTGAGTGACCTTTGATCAGAATATTTGCAGCACTGTCTGTTTTTATTTCAGATTTCCAGCATTCACAGTATTGTGTTTTCTGAACATAAACGGACTGCTCAGCTGCAAGTTGAAATAATTGTACAGCATTCTATTAATCGAAACGCCGAAGAGATGCAGAACAGTAAGCGATGGTGGTATAGTGGTGAGCATAGCTGCCTTCCAAGCAGTTGGCCCGGGTTCGATTCCCGGCCATCGCAATCTTAAATTGCAGGTTTACTTTATGTTGCAGTATTTTACAAACGAAAAAGTTTCAAAGCCTTGACAGAATTGAAGTTGATAAAATATTCTCATCATCCAATCAGATTCATTCTCATGCTTGATCAGCGTCGCCCTGGAGCAAGTTTGTTTCCTTCAAGTGTTTCTCCAATTTCCTATTGAAATCGTTGATTGACTCTGCTTCCACCACACTTGTGGACAGACAGTTGCAGCAGGTATAACAAAAAGTGCTTCCTCACATTTCCCTGCATCTCTTTCCCAAAACCATCAATCTGTGTCTCCTAGTCCTTGTACCATCAACTAATGGGAACAGGTTCTCCTTGTCTGACTTACCTACACCTGTATCAAATTTCCCCTCAATCCACATTGCTGGAAGGAGAACAACCACTTACTTAGATAACACAATCCAGAGCCATCTACACAAGCTTTTCAATAACAAAAGAATTGTTGTGTTGGAAGTAGTATAGATAGGAGCATAACATCAAGAGACTTTGATAGATCAACTTATTGTCTCTGCCCAACGCACCAGATTTTCTGTATCACCTGAACACTGCTCACCGCTGTGTAAAGTTTAGAGTATTTTCATGGCTTACATTTATGCAAGAACTGCAATGTCAAGGTTGGATTGTAAAGCATGACGGTCATCTTCACTGAACTACGTCAAAATGTCATGTTGAGAGTGGTGTCAGTGTGGAAGATGCACGTAGCCAGAGGAAAAAAAAGGCAAGTCATGTAGCTGGAGGGGGATCCACAATGTGGGGGCGATGGACCGTGACATATTTTACGTTTGTGACAAGTAAGAACTACTAAAATAATAGGATTAATTATATGCTTTGGACATCAATAGATTGAAGTCTGTTTGATCTGTTGCTTGCTTTATTATGAAATTTGTTTTCAAGGCTATACTTTGTTTAAACCTTTGTGTGAGAACAATGGGACAGACACCAGCACTCCTTGCAGGGAGAGAGAAGAGATAAAGGCAGAATTAAAGAAATAAATGTCTGGGATCCTAAAGAATGTAAACTTTAGGATCTTTGCTAAAATAGAAAGAATCGGGAAGCATCTGTAATGTCGGTAGATTCAACTATTAACTAACTAGTGTCAAACAATGATGTCAACCTGGACCAATTAGAACACTTAGAACAATTCAAAACTAATATGGTAACATCCTTGCACCACAAAAAGGATAAAAGAAAGGGTGTTACAGGACATCGTCATCACACTTAGACAGGGGTCAACAGAAGATCGTTGGTACTTAAAAGGAGAAGATAGAATACAGTCAAGAAAACACAGCAAGGGATGAAGAAGGAGAGAAGTCCGTGCCGCAGCAAGCACAGAAACAAGAACGGGTGTTGTGTGTTACTGAATATCTATTACCATTGTTAAGTATTAACTTTGTACATCTTAGTTAAGCCTAATAAACTCTCTGACTTGGTCACATAACTTGAGTTTGTACCTTGTAGGTCTATCTTGGTCAGGAATCTAAAGGTGAGACGGGTTGGGTATTCTCTGTCTCACCTCTGTTCAGGTAACATCTACCTGAAACTTACAGCTCTTTACGATATGCATACATTGCAATGTATTTTGTCCTCCTCAAACTTCGAAATTGTGGGCCCGTTAAAAACATTGTTCTCCGTACAGTTTTATGTGTCACCTCACTGCATAGTTCTGCTCAGTAAGCAAAAAGGATCAGTTCACAACGAAACTCTAAATTAAAAGCAAAATGCTGCGGATGCTGGAAATCTGAAATAAAAACAAGAAATGCTGGAAATACTCAGCAGTTCTGGCAGCATCTGTGTGGAGAGAAGCATAGTTAACGTTTCAGGTGAGTGACCTTTGATCAGAATATTTGCAGCACTGTCTGTTTTTATTTCAGATTTCCAGCATTCACAGTATTGTGTTTTTATGAAGATGAACGGACTGCTCAGCTCCAAGTTGAAATCATTGTACAGCATTCTATTAATCAAAACGCTGGAGTGATGCAGCTAAGTAAGCGATGGTGGTATAGTGGTGAGCATAGCTGGCTTCCAAGCAATTGGCCCGGGTTCGGGTTCCCGGCCATCGCGATCTTAAATTGCGGGTTTACTTTCTGTTGCAGTATTTTACAAACGAAAAAGATTCAAAGCCTTGACAGAATTGAAGTTGAGAAAATATTCTCATCATCCAATCACATTCATTCTCATGCTTGATCAGCGTCGCCCTGGAGCAAGTTTGTTTCCTTCAAGTGTTTCTCCAATTTCCTATTGAAATCATTGATTGTCTCTGCTTCCACCACACTTGTGGACAGATAGTTGCAGCAGGTGTAACAAAAAGTGCTTCCTCACATTTCCCTGCATCTCTTTCCCAAAACCATCAATCTGTGTCTCCTAGTCCTTGCACCATCAACTAATGGGAACAGGTTCTCCTTGTCTAACTTACCGACACCTGTATCAAATTTCCCCTCAATCCACATTGCTGTAAGGAGAACAACCACTTACTTAGATAACACAATCCAGAGCCATCTATCCAAGCTTTTCAATAACAAAAGAATAGTTGTGTTGTAAGTAGTCTAGATAGGAGCATACCATCAAGAGACTTTGATAGATCAACTGATTGTCTCTGCCCAACGCCCAGATTTTCTGTATCACCTGAACACTGCTCACTGCTGTGTAAAGTTTAGAGTATTTTCATGGCTTACATTTATGCAAGAACTGCAATGTCAAGGTTGGATTGTAAAGCATGACGGTCATCTTCACTGAACTACGTCAAAATGTCATGTTGAGAGTGGTGTCAGTGTGGAAGATGCACGTAGCCATGGGAAAAAAAGGCAAGTCATGTAGCTGGAGGGGGATCCACAATGTGGGGGCGATGGACCGTGACATATTTTACGTTTGTGACAAATAAGAACAACTAAAATAATAGGATTAATGATATGCTTTGTACATCAATATATTGAAGTCTGTTTGATCTGTTGCTTGCTTTATTATGAAATTTGTTTTCAAGGCTATACTTTGTTTAAACCTTTGTGTGAGAACAATGGGACAGACACCAGCACTCCTTGCAGGGAGTGAGAAGAGATAAAGGCAGAATTAAAGAAAAAAATGTCTGGGATCATAAAGAATGTAAACTTTAGCATCTTTGCTAAAATAGAAAGGATCGGGAAGCATCTGTAATGTGTGTAGATTCAACTATTAACTAACTAGTGTCAAACAATGATGTCAACCTGGACCAATTAGAACACTTAGAACAATTCAAAACTAATATGGTAACATCCTTGCACCACAAAAAGGATAAAAGAAAGGGTGTTACAGGACATCGTCATCACACTTAGACAGGGGTCAACAGAAGATCGTTGGTTTTCAAAAGGAGAAGATAGAATACAGTCAAGAAAATTCAGCAAGGGTCGAAGAAGGAGAGAAGTCTGTGCCGCAGCAGGCACAGAAACAAGAACGTGTGTTGTGTGTTACTGAATATCTATTACCATCGTTAAGTATTAACTTTGTACATCTTAGTTAAGCCTAATAAACTCTCTGACTTGGTCACATAACTTGAGTTTGTACCTTGTAGGTCTATCTTGGTCAGGAATCTAAAGGTGAGACGGGTTGGGTATTCTGTCTCATCTCTGTTCAGGTAACATCTACCTGAAACTTACAGCTCTTTACTATTTGCATACATTGCAATGTATTTTGTCCTCCTCAAACTTCGAAATTGTGGGCCCGTTAAAAACATTGTTCTCCATACAGTTTTCTTCGTCAACTCACTGCATAGTTCTGCCCAGTAAGCAAAAAGGATCAGCTCACTACGAAATTCTAAAAGAAAAGCAAAATGCTGCGGATGCTGGAAATCTGAAATAAAAACAAGAAATGCTGGAAATACTCAGCAGGTCTGGCAGCATCTGTGTAGAGAGAAGCACAGTTAACGTTTCACGTGAGTGACCTTTGATCAGAATATTTGCAGCACGGGTTTGATTCCCGGCCAACGCAATCTTAAATTGCTGGTTTACTTTATGTTGCAGTATATTACAAACGAAAAAGTTTCACAGCCTTGACAGAATTGTCGTTGATAAAATATTCTCATCATCCAATCAGATTCATTCTCCTGCTTGATCAGCGTCGCCCTGGAGCAAGTTTTTTTCCTTCAAGTGTTTCTCCAATTTCCTATTGAAATCATTGATTGTCTCTGCTTCCACCACACTTGTGGACAGACAGTTGCAGCAGGTATAACAAAAAGTGCTTCCTCACATTTCCCTGCATCTCTTTCCCAAAACCATCAATCTGTGTCTCCTAGTCCTTGCACCATCAACTAATGGGAACAGGTTCTCCTTGTCTAACTTACCTACACCTGTATCAAATTTCCCCTCAATCCACATTGCTGGAAGGAGAACAACCACTTACTTAGATAACACAATCCAGAGCCATCTATCCAAGCTTTTCAATAACAAAAGAATTGTTGTGTTGTAGGTAGTATAGATAGGAGCATAACATCAAGAGACTTTGATAGATCAACTGATTGTCTCTGCCCAACGCACCAGATTTTCTGTGTCACCTGAACACTGCTCACCGCTGTGTAAAGTTTAGAGTATTTTCATGGCTTACATTTATGCAAGAACTGCAATGTCAAGGTTGGATTGTAAAGCATGACGGTCATCTTCACTGAACTACGTCAAAATGTCATGTTGAGAGTGGTGTCAGTGTGGAAGATGCACGTAGCCAGAGGAAAAAAAAGGCAAGTCATGTAGCTGGAGGGGGATCCACATTGTGGGGGCGATGGACCGTGACATATTTTACGTTTGTGACAAATAAGAACAACTAAAATAATAGGATTAATGATATGCTTTGTACATCAATATATTGAAGTCTGTTTGATCTGTTGCTTGCTTTATTATGAAATTTGTTGTCAAGGCTATACTTTGTTTAAACCTTTGTGTGAGAATAATGGGAGAGACACCAGCACTCCTTGCAGGGAGAGAGAAGAGATCAAGGCAGAATTAAGGAAAAAATGTCCGGGATCAGCAAGAATGTAACCTTCAGGATCTTTACTAAAATAGAAAGAATCGGGAAGCATCTGTAATGTCTGTAGATTCAACTATTAACTAACTAGTGTCAAACAATGATGTCAACCTGGACCAATTAGGACACTTAGAACAATTCAAAACTAATATGGTAACATCCTTGCACCACAAAAAGGATAAAAGAAATGGTGTTACAGGACATCGTCATCACACTTAGACAGGGGTCAACAGAAGATAGTTGGTACTTAAAAGTAGAAGAGAGAATACAGTCAAGAAAACACAGCAAGGGATGAAGAAGGAGAGATGTCTGTGCCGCAGCAAGCACAGAAACAAGAACGGGTGTTGTGTGTTGCTGCATATCTATTACCATTGTTAAGTATTAACTTTGTACATCTTAGTTAAGCCTAATAAACTCTCTGACTTGGTCACAAAACTTGAGTTTGTACCTTGTAGGTCTATCTTGGTCAGGAATCTAAAGGTGAGACGGGTTGGGTATTCTCTGTCTCACCTCTGTTCAGGTAACATCTACCTGAAACTTACAGCTCTTTACTATTTGCATACATTGCTATGTATTCTGTCATCCTCAAACTTCGACATTGTCGGCCCTATCGAAGTAATGTTCTTCGTACAGTTTTCTGCGTCACCCCACTGCATAGTTCTGCCCAGTCAGCAGAAAGGATCAGTTCACCACTAAACTCTAAAATAAAAGCAAAATACTGCGGATGCAGGAAATCTGAAATAAAAACAAGAAATGCTGGAAATACTCAGCAGGTCTGGCAGCATCTTTGGAGAGTTAACGTTTCAGGTCAGTGACCCTACTTCAGAACGAGCAAATATTAGAATTGTAAAAGGTTATCAGCAAGTAAAGTGGGGGTGGGGCAAGAGATAAGAAAGGAGAAGGTGTAAATAAGACAAGGTCACAGAAGAACCTCCTATCCTTTAACCAACTACCATCTCAGGATGCCAGTGTCAATTTTTACATGAATTTCTATTCTCCATGTAAGTCTGTTATTCACTACTTGATCGAATGCCTTTGGAAGAGCATATATCCGATAATTACTGTACTACCTTCAGTAACTTCAACCACAAGAATTCAATCATGTTATTCGCACATGATTTGCCCTCAGCAAATCCGTACTGGTTGTCCTTTATTAATTCACCACTGATGTCAAAAATAATGGTCTTTGTTACCAGATTTTTCCTTCTCCATTCCAGAACAGGAGTGTAATCCTTCAGTCACCTGGCACATCTTCCATATTCAAAGATTTTGCTCAGAGCTTCTGCTATGTCCCCCAGTAATATGGGATACTTCCTTTCTGGACTTATTAACTTAAAGAGATGTCAACCTATCCAGAACTTTTTCATCCTATCCAATAACTCTGCACCCCTCCTATATCGGGATATTAACTTCACCCCTTTCTTTTGTGAACATACATCTAACACACTATTTCATGAACAAAAACAAGAAATGCTGGAACCACTCAGCAGGTCTGGCAGCATCTGTGGAAAGAGAAGCAGAGTTAACGTTTCGGGTCAGTGACCCTTCATCCCTTCATCTGGTTACAGAATGCTGTGGAAGAGGCTTTCTGTCCGCTGGCTATACAATGTTTCAAAAAGGATAGAGAGTAAACCCGAATAGATGGCGGAATGTGAAAGCGAATCTGTAACTTGTTATCAAATGCAGAAAAATACAATATGAATAAAAAATATTTGCGGTGAAACCAAGTTACCGAAAAATGTGGTGATCTATATTGAACCCGCTCTGTATTTTACAAATATATTGGCGGGCTTTTCAAATTTGAGAAATCATTTGCAGTCTGACAATTTCGCGCCGTTATTTTCCGCCCTCATCTCCTTGGCGTCTCCGGATTGGTGAATTCAGCAGTTCTCTGATTGGTCACATGACGAGCACAATGACACCCAGTGCAGAGTGACCAATCACCAGTGCCCCCGACACCATTCCTCCCGAAGGTATAAATGGGACTATTGTGGGCGGTTCTCAGCATTCTTCCTGAAAGTGTTTGTCAGATTGATGAAATATCTGGAAGAGGGAAGACCGGTGGTAAAGCTCGGTCCAAGGCCAAGTCTCGCTCCTCCCGGGCTGGACTGCAGTTCCCGGTGGGCAGTGTTCACAGGTTCCTTAAAAAGGCGTGTGTGTGCCGGAGCACCGGTCCATCTGGCTGCTGTGCTCGAGTATCTGACAGCTGAAATCCTCGAGCTGGCCGGCAACGCGGCCCGGGACAACAAGAAGACCCGCATCATCCCCAGACACCTCCAGCTGGCCGTCCGCAACGACGAGGAGCTCAACAGGCTGCTGGGAGAGGTGACCATCGCTCAGGGCGGGGTGCTGCCTAATATTGAGGCTGTGCTGCTGCCCAAGAAAACCAGCGCTCTGAGCACCAAGAGAAAGTGAAGCTGCCTGACTTAAGTCTGCGAACCCAAAGGCTCTTTTCAGAGCCACCCACTTTATCTGTTAAAGGGCTGTTTGCTGTCTGAGAAGGCAATTTTATAATGCTAGCGCTGCTTTGTATTGGCATAGAAAGAGGGCACTTGCCCCATCGTGTCGGTACCGGCCGAAAAACGACACACCTATTCTAGTCCCACCTTCCAGCATTCAGTCCGTCGCCCTGCAGATTACAGCACTTGAGATGCATATCCAGATTCCCTTTGACTGAGTTGGTGGTCTCTGCCTCAACTATCATTTCAGGCAGTGAGTTCCAGACCCCCACCACCCTCTGGGTGAAAATACAATTCTCGTTTTCCCTCTAATTTTTCTACCTATCTCTTTAAACATATGCCCCATAGTCACTGACCTCTCTGCTAAGACCCTTCACCTCCACTCTCTCCAGTCCCGCCAAAATGTTGTGCATTTCAATCAGATCTCCCCTCAGCCTTCTCAGTACTGGATTCGGGCATTTAACTGCTCGCCTCTTGCAATATTTGTCAGGCATTTTAGCAAATCTACCTTTTACACAAAACGAAAGCTTTTACACAATGATCGGCTCTCCAATAAAATGATCTGCTCTAGACCACAGTTCTCTGACAACAGGAGATCGCTGCTCTTTGTTTTGCCGATTTGGTGGCTCTTAAAAGAGCCGTTGTGTTATTTGATGCCAAACTCAGTTCGGGGCGGGGTGAGTTTAGACGCGCTCCCCGCGGATACGGCGGGCCAGCTGGATGTCTTTGGGCATGATGGTGACTCGATTGGCGTGGATGGCGCACATGTTGATGTCCTCAAAGAGCCCCACCAGGTAAGCCTCGCTGGCCTCCTGCAGGGCCATGACGGCCGAGCTCTGGAAGCGCAGGTCTGTCTTGAAGTCCTGCGTGATCTCCCGCACCAGGCGCTGGAAGGGCAGTTTGCGGATGAGCAGCTCGATGGATTTCTGGCAGTGGCGGATCTCCCGCAGAGCCACAGTGCCGGGTCTGTAACGGTGAGGCTTCTTCACTCCACCCGTGGCTGGAGCGCTCTTGCGGGCCGCTTTGGTAGCCAGCTGCTTGCGGGAAGCTTTCCCTCCGGTCGATATGCGCGCTGTCTGCTTGGTTCTGGCCATTATGGTAGAAGATGTGGAACAAAGACACTGTAAATGTTGAGACTGCTCAGGGACTGTCTATTTAAGACAGTAGAGGGACCGCCCTAGTGTTGTGATTGGATGCAGCCCCGTCCATCAGTCAAGTTTGAAACCAGCTCTGGGAAGTAGAAGGGCGGCGGGAAATGCTGGGCCCTGATTGATTGAACTGCAACAGAAATGTAATCAATTTCAAAAAGCCCGCCAATTTCCGATTAGCAAACAAGGCCAAGATTAAAATAAACTAATTTGGCCGGATGAATTATGAAATCTGACTTTTTGTATCTTCATTTATATCGGCTGAGATCCCCCATCTGTCTTACAACTCGGTTTGAATCGGCCTTCACGAATACATTATCAAATGCAACCATTTAATTCATGACACACTGAATCAACACGGAACAGAAACATACAGTAAAACATACAGTCTCAAGGTGAGACGGGTTGGGTATTCTCTGTCTCACCTCTGTACAGGTAACATCTACCTGAAACTTACAGCTCTTTACTATTTACAAACATTGCTATGTATTTTGTCCTCCTCAAACTTCCAAATTATGGTCCTTTGAAAGCAATGTTGTTAATAAAGGTTTCTGTGTCAGCCGACTGCATACTTCTTCACATTAAAAAGACATCAGTTCACTACTACACTCTGTCTCCGATCCTTTCGCCAACTACCATCTCAGCATACCAGTATCAATATTTAACATGAACTTCTATTTTCTGTGTAACTCTGTTCTGTACTACTTGATCGAATGCCTTTCAAAAAGCAGATATCCAATATCTACAGTACTACCTTCAGAAAAGTCAACGCCAAGAATTCAATCAGGTTATTTGCACATGATTTGTCCTTAGCAAATCGGTACTGCTTGTCACTTATTAACTCATCATTCTTCAAGTTGAAGTTCATTTGATCCTTGACACTTGTCTCCAATTGTTTTCGACCACTGATGATAAAATTAATTGGTATGCAGTCACCAGCGTTTTCCTTCCCATTTCTGGAACAGGAGTGTAACATTTGCACTGTTTCATTCGACTGGAACTACTTCAATATCCAAACATTGTCGTCAGGACTTCTGTTATCTCCCTCAGCAATCTGAGATGCTTTCGCTCTGGACTCATTAACTTAAAGTGATGCCAATCTATTGAGAACCTCCTTTCTGTCTATTTTCATTCTATCCAATATCTCTGTACCTCTCCTCTACCGAGACATTAACTTCATCCTTGCTTTTGTGAACAGACATATAACGCTCTCATTCATTACCTTTTCCAACACAAGGAGATTTCATTTCTTTCTCCCGAAAAGCTCCGTAATTTCTTGCACTATCATTTTACATTTTTCTTTACGTATAAATTATTTTTGTTTCTCTTGGTTGCTACTTATTAATATTTTCTTATACTCTTTTAGAAACATGTTTTGTTTTTCTACCTGTACTCTCACTATTCTGTCTGGTTGGAATTATGGTGATGTCGAGGATATGGGATATTTGTACAAATCACTGCCATTATTATTTAAGTGATTGGCGCTGCAAACAATCTTTGAGTCATATTGATCAAAATCAAATAATTGGTAAGGTGTGTGACGCTGAGACTGGAAGGTTGTCTGAATAAGGCAGGGGAGCGGGTGAAGGGGCGGCTCCTCATTTGGCCAAAACAATCTGGTAGAAGTGTAAGAGTGAGTCCGACTATTTCCAGGATGAAGGATAAATATCTGATAGTCTCTGTTTAATATCATCGGAATGAAACTCTTGGTCACGGAAATGATACCTGAAAGGCCTTGTGCTGTCAATCTGCCGAGTGTACGGGAGGGAAGGATGGAGTGGAAGAGCCTCTGTATTTCTCCAGGACTGAATTGCAGTGGGTTAGATGTTTAATCAGTTTCTAACTCTACCTGTTGGGTGAGTAGGCCACAGAAACAATACCAGTTCCCATCCCTGTGTGACTGTCACTCCTTCTGTTGTGTGTGTGCAGGATTAAACCCTGAGTCCCTCTATCCAGCTCTGGATGCTATATCTGGAAAGAAGCTGAATCTTTCAGTAGTTGGTCTGCTCAAACCCAGTTCAAGGCCCGATAGTGAACAGAATTTCACATTAATTGTTTGAACAATACTATGTTTGAACAGCAGGTTATGATCGACTGGATCAAAGGCTGGAAAAATTCCTGTCCATCAATCTTTCAAAATGGAGTGTGAGGATCTCATGGTTCCGTGTGTTTAAGGGATAGAGCCCTAGACATCGGCAACTGAGCCCTGAAAATTCACAGCAAAGACTGTGCACATAAGGACATTTAACAACCGGGAGCTGAAACTCTGGGACGGGCTCTATTGTCACTGTGTTTGTGTGTCCGGTATAATCGCGGCAGCTCCGTGCCTCTTGTTTAGAATGAAACGATGAAGATCACCATTCGGTATTACTCACATTGACCGCGGGTTTCACTCCGGTTAGACAAACCTTTGCTGGCTGAAATGAATTCTACAAGGTCCCAGCAAACACACCGACTCCCTCCTTCCTCCCATGTTTCTGTCCGATTGTTTTGAGAGGAGGGTCTCAATAATAACAAACACCCTGCAGGGAGAGACGGCAATTTGAACATCTAAATGGGATCAGCTCCCGGCTTTCTAGGTTATAGATTCCCTCCACCCCTCCCCACCCTCCCTCCACCCTAACCCCATGTTCACTTTCATTGTTCAAACATTGATGAGGGTGGAATGGGCAAAGGACCCATTGAATTCTGTTGCAGCGATCTGCGCTCGCGCGATGTAGCCCCGCCCACTGATGACGTCACAATGATGGGAAAAGCGCATGTGCTCCCCTTCCCCCAACACTGTCTCTGAGCGTCATTCAGTGAGTGAGCGGAAGATTGTTTAAATCAGCTGCGAATGGATACATCCGGGTCCCGGGGTAAGTGAACAAACAACATCTGCTTCCAGCAGCAACACCAGGTTTGGGAGCGAGTCTGCAGATGTGTTCAGAGATTGACATTGAATAGCGGGGAAGTTCAGCGGGAGTCGGGGACTGTGTGGAATGTACACTGGAGGCCTGGATAGCCGAGTCCAACCCGAGCGGGACCCGAGCACATGTGTCCGCCTCGGCTCGGTCCCAGATTGCGGCTCCGGCTTTCGGGCTCGGGTCCAGTTCGAGTTCGGGTCGGACACACTCGGTCAGTCTCTGCTGGTCTGTCTTGAAATTTTAAAAAACTGACCGAAGCTGGGAGTCCGGCTCGGAACTGAGTCTGCGTAGTGAGCCGGTGCCGTCACTTTGCCGTCATCACGCATGCGGTGTAGCATCTTGCATGTTGAGTGTCAGGAAGGGAAGTGAAGGGATGGTCGGGTCGGGCTCGGGTCCGCTGTGGTTCGCTCAGGGACTGTGTGTGTGTGTGGACCAGAGTCCTGTAAGTGAACAGGTTATATTTTTAATACAAATACTGTATATTTTATAATCATTTTGTAATAATTAATCACTCTTTGCATTTCAGCTGCTCACTGGATAAACTTGCAGCAAGTATTTCAACCTGTAAAGCAGGAGTCTGGGTAATGTACAATGATATTTACTGAGCCTTCTGGCAATTGCTGTGTTTAGTTTAAGCAATACAGATACTGGTACAGTGTGGCACAACCTGTCTGAACACAACTCCATGGGTTTCTGTTTAACTCATGACCAAACAATCACTGGCTTCGCGGCTCCAATCTTCATCTTTTTAAACAACCTTTCACGTCCGATTAATACTGTGTTTGTCCGACCGGAGCCCAAGAGCTCGACCCAGAAGAGTGACCGACTCAAACCTGACACATGTCGTCAAGTCCTGTCGGGTTCGGGTCTGGTAGCAGGCCTTTAGCAGGTACTGGTCCTGGGACATGGAGTGAGTCCGGGGAAAGAGAGAGGTATTTCTGAGGCAGTGTCTGGGCAGGGTGAGAGAGACAGAATGAGAAGAAGGCACTATTGAAAATCATTGCTGCTTTCTGTCTCCAAACTGTCATGAATGTTCCCGGTTCAGATCCAGCGTCTCACTGTTCATTGTTATTGGACAGTGAACAGCAGAAAAAAATGGCTGCACTATAACGATGCGGCGGGTTTTTAAAGACTAGGTGAGAAGTTTAAGGACACATTTTAAACAGTGTCTGCTTGTTTTCCCTTCAACAATAGGACTTGGAAGTAGAAATATGACTTAAAGCCTGGCTGCCTGACCCAAACACGACTAGACCCGACTACATGTGTCCAAAGGTGATTTTACATTACTGTACACTATGGATGTAAAACAAATGCTGTCTACTGGAGAATGCTTAGCAGTGGAAAGTCCTGTAGCCGGAAAACATAAATCTTCTGTGTGGGAACATGTCAATGTTGTTGTTTTCCGCAATAGTAAAAGTTCAAGTGGATTTGCACAATCTAAATCTTGCAAACTTCTACTAAAATATCACAGCAAAAAGACAGGAAATTCATCTTTGCAGCGGCACACTGTACAAGGATGTACTCGACCCACAGCAGGGCCAAGTCAGTCAGAATTAACTTACTTTGTACGGACAAGAAAAAAAAACTTACCCACTCACAAGAAATCAGAAATTATAGACAAATGCGTGAGTTTCTGTTGCAAAGATATTCGATCTTTCCACACTGTCTCTGGTGAAGGGTTTGTTGAGCTAGCACAAGAGCTTATCAATGTGGGTGCGACATACGGTCAAGTATCAGTTTCAACTGTGTTAGCAAATCCAAGTACAGTTTCAAGAAGGTGTCGTGATGTGGTCAAAGAAAAGAGAAAAGAACTAATTTCTCAGATTACTGACATACTGAAGGATGTGAATGTGGGAATGACAACTGACATGTGGACGGACGACTACAATAAAATCCATTATATGTCGATAACTTGTCATTACATCACGGCAGATTTTAAACTTCATGCCAAAGTTTTAACAACAGCAATGTTTCCACTGGAGGACGTCAAAACTGGCGGAAATATCAGGCAGGAGATTTTAAATCTGCTCGTGAATACATTTGGTATCGACCCAGCAAATTTCCATAAACTAGTCTGGGTGACAGATCAAGGCACTAACATAGTGTTTTCTGTTAGACCATATCAACGTCTGGATTGTCAGGGCCATGTATATAACACGGTCCTTCTACATTCACTTGATCCAAAGGAATTAGCTTCTGAAGCTCTGGATGTTGTAGAAACAGTACATCATGCCAAAGACTTGGTGACATATATTAAACAGTCTGGTCTTGCTGCACAGTTATCTAAAACTTTAAATCCAATGGAAGAAATGAGGTACAGTACTGTATATCTGACACTGAATTCAATTCAGGATATTTATCATGAACTGCACGAGAAACTAGAACAGCGTGGTGAAAGCTGCAGGCTGGAAAATATCACCCCTGATGTCTTGCAGTTTTTGGTGGATTTCCTCCGACCATTTTATGAAGCTCAGAGGGAACTCGAGGGAGACCAATATCCTACATTGAACCTGGTAATTCCGTGGTTAGAGAAACTTAAACGTCTCTGTATGCCACATTCTTCAGATACTCCAATGCAAGCAGTTGTCAGGGAACGGCACAGACAGTGGCTTCTGAAGAATGTTAACATAAATGACGAGCACAAGATAGCAACATTTCTCTGGCCAAAATTCAATCAGCTACGAATGTTATCCAGCCATGAAAGGGAAGAAGTTTATTCTGAAGAGTGCAGACTTATCAATAACATTAAAACAGAAGTCCCGGTGAAGGAAACGACAATGGTTGATAATGAACCTACAGCTGCCAAAAAAGCAGTGACTGCATTTTCTGAATGGGAGAATGTTCATGAAGAAATAGACACAAATGATGAAGTGCAGCAGTACACAGCACAGACCTGCTGCGTTGGCGATGGAAAACGAACGTGATCTGTTGGGCTGGTGGAAGGAACACAGTGTTACATACCCTAAATTGACCAGGCGGGCTAGAAGTATACTTTGCATTCCGGCGAGCTGCAGCATCAGGGAGAGGAACTTCAGTGTAGCTGGAAGGACAATCAACCAGTGGAGGTCTGTCCTTCAGCCTTCCACTGTTGACTCTATTCTTTTTTTACATGACAATTTATAAGACCTTTTGTTTTTTTTGCTGTGTCTGTCACTGAGACTACTGACTAGCTCTGTCTGTCACTGAGACTACTTAAATGCTATGTCTCTAACTGAGACTACTTACTTGCTCTGTCTGTAACTGAGAGTACTTACTTTCTGTCTCCGTAACTTAGACTACTTACTTGCAATCTCTGGACTGAGACTACTTACTTGCTATCTCTGTAACTGAGACTACTTACTTGCTCTGCCTGTAACTGAGACTACTTACTTCCTCTGTCTGTAACTGAGACTACTTAGTTGCTATCTCTGTAACTGAGACTACTTACTAGCTCTGCCTGTAACTGAGACTACTTACTTGCTCTGTCTGTAACTGAGACTACTTACTTGCTCTGTCTGTAACCGAGACTACTTACTTGCTATCTCTGGGACTGGGACTACTTACTTGCTCTGTCTGTAACTGAGACTACTTACTTGCTCTGTCTGTAACTGAGACTAATTATTTGCTCTGTCTGTAACTGAGACTACTTACTTGCAATCTCTGGACTGAGACTACTTACTTGCTATCTCTGTAACTGAGACTACTTACTTGCTCTGCCTGTAACTGAGACTACTTACTTGCTCTGTCTGTAACTGAGACTACTTACTTGCTCTGTCTGTAACTGAGACTACTTACTTGCTATCTCTGGGACTGGGACTACTTACTTGCTCTGTCTGCAACTGAGACTACTTACTTGCTCTGTCTGTAACTGAGACTAATTATTTGCTCTGTCTGTAACTGAGACTACTTACTTGCTCTGCCTGTAACTGAGACTACTTACTTGCTCTGCCTGTAACTGAGACTACTTACTTGCTCTGTCTGTAACTGAGACTACTTATTTGCTCTGTCTGTAACTGAGACTACTAACTTTCTGTCTCCGTAACTGAGACTACTTACTTGCAATCTCTGGACTGATACTACTTACTTGCTATCTCTGTAACTGAGACTACTTACTTGCTCTGTCTGTAACTGAGACTACTTACTTGCTCTGTCTGTAACTAAGACTACTTACTTGCTCTGTCTGTAACTGAGACTACTTACTTGTTCTGCCTGTAACTGAGACTACTTACTTGCTCTGTCTGTAACTGAGACTACTTACTTGTTCTGCCTGTAACTGAGACTACTTACTTGCTCTGCCTGTGACTGGGACTACTTACTTGCTCTGTCTGTAACTGAGACTACTTACTTGCTCTGTCTGTAACTCAGACTACTTATTGCTCTGCCTGTAACTGAGACTACTTACTTGCTCTGCCTGTAACTGTGACTACTTACTTGCTCTGTCTGTAACTGAGACTACTTACTTGCTCTTTCTGTAACTGAGATTACTTACTTGCTCTGTCTGTAACTGAGACTACTTACTTGCTATCTCTGTAACTGAGATTGCTAACTTGCTCTGTCTGTAACTGAGACTACTTACTTGCTCTGTCTGTAACTGAGACTAATTACTTGCTCTGTCTGTAACTGAGACTACTTACTTGCTGTGTCTGTAACTTTGACTGCTCTCTTGCTCTGTCTGTAACTGAGACTACTTACTTGCTCTGTCTGTAACTGAGACTACTGACTTGCTATCTCTGTGAATGGGACGACTGACCTGTTATGTCTGTAACTGAGACTACTAAATCCAGTGTTCACCTCACTGCTGATTGGGTGCCTCATTGGAGTAGGCTATTAGTTTTCTTTTTAATCTATTTTAATCTAGTGGCGCAGTCGTTAGCTCCGCAGCCTCACAGCTCCAGCGACCCGGGTTCAATTCTGGGTACTGTCTGTGTGGAGTTTGCAAGTTCTCCCTGTGTCTGCTTGGGTTTCCTCCGGGTGCTCCGGTTTCCTCCCACATGCCAAAGCCATGCAGGTTGTTTGGTTAATTGGCCATTATAAATTGCCCCTTCTCTCGTGAGGTGGTCGGGATATGGGATTAGTATAAATGGGTGGTTGATGGTCGGCACAGACTCGGTGGGCCGAAGGGCCTGTTTCGGTGCTGTATCTCTAAACTTTGGTTTGACACAATTTGTTTCTGTTCTATCTGGTTATTATCAAAGTGCTGTTTGTGGGAACTTGCTGTGGGAAATGGCTGCTGTGTTTCCTACTGTACAACAGTGATGATAATTCACAAAGATCTTCACTGGGTGGAATGTGTTTTGGGACGTCCTGAGATTGTGTAAGGTGCTCGAGAAGAGCAAGTCTTTCTTTGTGGAGAGAAAATGGATAATCTCATGAGAAGACTGCGTAAAAATCATGAGGGAGTCAAGAAGTTGTTTGAAAGTCTGAGAAGAGACAGGCTGATATTTCTGACAGAAAAGATAAATACTGTGTGTATTTATAAGTTATCAACAAAAACTTATTTTGGTTCCTCGAGTTGGGATCTTTAATTTTATGTACTCAAGGAGTTGGAAGAAAGATGTTCAATAAATACATAACTGTATTTGATCACGATTAGATTATTTGTTTTGCATTTTAATACTTGCAAAGCATTAAGTTAGATAAGTCCCCAGGGACTGATGGGATCTACCCTAGAATTCTGAGGGATGCAAGGGAAGAAATTGCTGGGGCCTTGACAGAAATCTTTGCATCCTCATTGGCGACAGGTGAGGTCCCAGAGGACTGGAGAATAGCCAATGTTGTTCCTTTGTTTAATAAAGGTGGCAAGGATAATCCAGGAAATTCTAGTCCGGTGAGGCTGACGTTAGTGGTAGGGAAACTATTGGAAAGGATTCTTGGGGACATTATTTAATGCCATTTGGAAACAAACAAACTTATTAGCGAGAGACAGCATGGTTTTGTGAAGGGGAGGTCGTGTCTCACTAATTTGATTGACTTTTTTGAGGAGGTGACGAAGATGATTGATGAGGGAAGGGCAGTGGATGTTGTCTATATGGATTTTAGTAAAGCCTTTGACAAGGTCCCGAATGGCAGACTGGTGCAAAAGGTGAAGTCACACGGGATCAGAGGTGAGCTGGCAAGATGGATACAGAACTGGCTCAGTCGCAGAAGACAGAGGGTAACAGTGGATGGGTGTTTTTCTGAATGGAGGGATGTGACTAGAGGTGTTCCACAGGGATCAGAGCTGGGACCTTTGCTGTTTGTAGTATATATAAATGATTTGGAGGAAAATGTAGCTGGTCTGATTAGTAAGTTTGCAGACGACACAAATGTTGGTGGAGTTACGGATAATGATGAGGATTGTCAGAGGTTACAACAGGATATCGATTGGCTGGAGACTTGGGCGGAGAAATGGCAGATGGAGTTTAATCCAGACAAATGTGAGGTAATGCATTTTGGAAGGTCTAATGCAGGAGGGAGGTATACAGTAAATGGCAGAACGCTTAGGAGTATTGACAGGCAGAGAGATCTGGGCGTACAGGTCCACAGGTCACTGAAAGTGGCAACGCAGGTGGATAAGGTAGTCAAGAAGGCATGCGGCATGCTTGCCTTCATCGGTCGGGGCATAGCGTATAAAAATTGGCAAGTCATGTTGCAGCTGTGCAGAACCTTAGTTGGGACCCACTTAGAATATTGCGTGCAATTTTGGTCGCCACTACCAGAAGGACGTGGAGGCTTTGGAGAGGGTACAGAGGAGGTTCACCAGGATGTTGCCCGGTCTGGAGGGCATTAGCTATGAGGAGAGTTGGGAAAACTCGGATTGATTTCACTGGAACGACGGAGGTGGAGGGGCAACATGATAGAGGTTTACAAAGTTATGAGCGCATGGACAGATTGGATAGTCAGAAGCTTTTTCTCAGGGTGGAAGAGTCAGTTACTAGGGGAGATAGGTTTAAAGTGCGAGGGGCAATGTTTAGAGGGGATGTGCGAGGCAAGTTTTTTACACAGAGGGTGGTGAGTGCCTGGAACTTGCTGCCAGGGGAGGTGGTGGAAGCAGATAAGATAGCGACGTTTAAGAGCCATCTTGACAAATATATGAATAGGAAGGGAATAGAGGGATATGGGCCCCAGAAGTGCAGAAGGTGTTAGTTTCAGCAGGCATCAAGATGGCTGGCTTGGAGGGCCGAATGGCCTGTTCCTGTGCTGTACTGTTCTTTGTTAACATCAGGGCTTCTGGGATGTTTTATCTCTTCCATGACTGAAATGTAATTTTTTGAGGAACAGGGCAGTCCAGTGTGTAAAAGCAATGAACAAGCAGCACTTGCTGATTGTTTATCTGGCAGTACTACAAAAACTTACAAAGATCTCAAAGTATAGATGGACAATCTGAAAGCTTTGTAGGGCTGAAATTCAACCATGACATCAAATAATCTAGGAGAAGAATATTTTTATTTGAAAAAAAAGTGATAGGAAGCTTTATGTAAATCTGTATCAAATGTTAATGCCAGAAATTGTTCAACATACTTTGTCAACATTAACATATATGCTTTGTTTTGTTTTGGAGGCTATTTGAGGTGCTGGCCATTATGTGTATGCTGATCAACCAGAAGTCTTCAATCAAACAGTATTGTAGATCTGCAGTACTGTAGACCAATGATCAGACAGCACTGGGAATCTGCAGTGCTGTAGACTAATGATCAGACAGCACTGGGAATCTGCAGTACTGTAGACTAATGATCAGACAGCACCGGGAATCTGCAGTACTGCAGACTAATGATCAGACAGCGCCGGGAATCTGCAGTACTGTAGACTAGTGATCAACAGCACCGGGAATCTGCAGTACTGTAGACTAATGATCAGACAGCACCGGGAATCTGCAGCACTGTAGACTAATGATCAGACAGAACCGGGAATCTGCAGTACTGTAGACTAATGATCAGACAGCACCGGGAATCTGCAGTACTGTAGACTAATGATCAGACAGCACCGGGAATCTGCAGTACTGCAGACTAATGATCATACAGCACTGGGAATCTGCAGTATTGCAGACTAAAAATCAGACAGCACTGGGAATCTGCAGTACTGTAGACTAATGATCAGACAGTACTGGGAATCTGCAGTACTGTAGACTAATGATCAGATAGTACTGGGAATCTGCAGTACTGTAGACTACTGATCAGACAGCACCGGGAATCTGCAGTACTGCAGACGAATGATCAGACAGCACCGGGAATCTGCAGTACTGTAGACCAATGATCAGACAGCACCGGGAATCTGCAGTCCAGTGGACTAATGATCAGACAGTACTGGGAATCTGCAGTACTGTAGACTAATGATCAGACAGCACCGGGAATCTGCAGTACTGTGGACTCATGATCAGACAGCACCGGGAATCTGCAGTACTGTAGACTAATGATCAGACAGCACTGGGAATCTGCAGCACTGTAGACTAATGATCAGACAGCACTGGGAATCTGCAGTACTGTAGTCTATTGATCAGACAGCACTGGGAATCTGCAGTACTGTAGACTAATGATCAGACAGCACCAGGAATCTGCAGTACTGTAGTCTATTGATCAGACAGCACTGGGAATCTGCAGTACTGTGGACTAATGATCAGACAGCACTGGGAATCTGCAGTACTGTAGACTAATGATCAGACAGCACTGGGAATCTGCAGTACTGTCGACTAATGATCTGACAGAGGATGAGTATCGGAGTAAAGATGTCTTGCTGCAATGAAATAGAGACTTTTTGAGACTGCACCTGCAGTATTGTGTGCAGTTTTGGTCTCTTACCTGTAAAAATATATACTTGTCATGGAGGGAGTGCCATGAAGGTTCACCAAACTATTTCCTGGGATGAAAGGATTACCTTATGAGGGAAGATTAAACAGACTGGGCCTTTATTCTCTGGAGTTTAGAAGAATGAGAGGTGATCTCATTCAAACATTCAAAATTCTTACAGGGCTCGATAGGGCAGATGTAGGAAGGATCTTTCCCCGGACTGGGGATCTATAACCAGGGGACACAGTCTCAGAATAAGGAGCAGGCCATTTAGGACTGAGATGAGGAGGAATTTCTTCACTCAGAGGCTGGCGAATCTTTGGAATTCTCTACCCAGAGGGCTTTGGAGGCTCAGTCATTGAGTAAGTTCAAGATGGAGATCGATACATTTCTATATACTAAAAACATCAAGGGTTACAGGGATAGTGCAGGGTTATGGTGTTGAAGTAGATCAACCATGATCTCATTGAATGGTGGAGAGGGCTTGATGGGCTGAATGGCCTACTCCTGTTCCTAGTTCTTATGTTTTTGTGCTGTGGACAGGATAAGGGGGAACAAAACTGTGCTGCTGTACTGCAGTGCTGTCCAACACTGACACTTTGTATCACCGGGTTCCCACTGTGGAAATGACAATGCTGAAACTGTAAAGTTCTAACCCTCACCTGTTCTTGTCTTACAAGGAATACTTCTCCTTTGTGCAGGAACCAGAATAGATGTGATGTTTCCCAGGACCAGGGAATGGTGCGGCCCAGCTCCTGCTCACACACAGTAGGTACGGGATCATTCCTAGAGCGTAAAGGCACAGACAGCTCACCAGTTCCACTGTCAGGGACACCAGAAGGAATCAATCTCAAACTGATCCCAAGATCCAGACAGACATTTTCAATCCCAACAAGGTAAATAGAGCAGGAGAGACAGACATTGTATCCAGTTCAAACCAATTCAGTAATGCTGACAGTGAGAGACATGAATTCCAGGTCAACTACCAGATTTAAATAAAGTCACAGTGTCATTTACAGCACAGAGGAGGCTATTCGGCCCATTGACTCCATGTTTACTCTCCACAAAGGAATACAGTCAGTCCCTCTCCCCTTCTCGATCCCCATAGCCCTGCACGTCTATTTCTCTCAGGTGACCATTCAACATCCTACTGAAGTCAGTGATTGTCTCCACTTCCACCTCCCTTGTGGGCAGTGAGTTCCAGGTCATTATCACCCCCTGTGTATAACAGTGTTTCCCCATATTCCCCCTGAATCTCTGGTCAAAATCATTCAATCTGTGTAAACTAGTCCTTGTATCATTTGTTAATGGCAACAGTTTTTCCCTTTCCAGCTTGCTTGTTAAGATCTTGTACACTTCTGTTAAATCTCCCCTCAATCTCCTTTGTTCTGAGGAAAACAAGCCCAGAATTTCCAACCTAACCTTGTGACTAAAATCCTCCATCCCTGGAACCATTCTGATAAATCTCCTCTGCACCCTCTCAAGGACCCTCCCATCCATGCTGAGGTATGGTGACCAGAACGAGACACACTACTCCATTTGGGGTCTAACCAGAGCTTTATAAAGGTTCAGCATAACCGCCCTGCCTTTGTACTCAATGCCTCTGTTTATCAAGCCCAAGATCCCATATGCTTTACTATCCAATCTGTCAATATGTCCTGCCAGTTACAAAGATCAATGCACTTGCACCCTCAGGACCCTCTATTCCTGCAAACTCTTTAGAACTGTGCCAATAATTATATATTGCCTCTCCTTATTCCTTCTGCCAAAATGCATCACCTCACACTTGTCAGTATTAAATTCAATCTGCCACCTCTCTGCCCATTCTACTAGCCTGTCTGTGTCCTGTTACAGGCAGTTCATATCATCCTCACTGTGTGCCTCACGTCCAATATTGGCGCTGTCAGCAAATTTTGAAATAGACTCTGTGCAGCCTGAGCTACAAATTAAATATTAGATAGATCTGACACTTGTACCCGATTGAAAGGTATATAATTCATACCAGGAAGATGCTCCAGGACACAAATTAAAATGTCACCCACTTAACCTGCAGTATCAGTTTCAACAACATTCATCCCAATAGTGTAACCACACACCCAGCTTAGATGCAAGACCAAAATTCTGTGCAGTATCAGATTGAGTGATGCTGTAAAATAGTGATACCCCGAGGGACAACTTTGATCACAGTTCAGCATTCATCCACATTATCCAGCTGCAAGATGCAGTATCAATTGTTTTCAGCCCAGAGCTACACATTACATCCCATTTCAAACTGAATGATACAGTGTCAATTCCATCACTGTAGATTAAGGTATTAATGGTAAATATATTATTTCAGAGACCAGAAGTGAGATGCAAATGAAATGCATATGACAAATGAACATCAGATGCACAAACATACAAGAGACTGACAGATACTGACTAAATCTCACAGTCCCAAACAGTACCTCAAACAGACAAATACAGAATGAATCACATTCTTACACACAGTATCAGGGAATGACAGATCCCTCTTTCAAACAGTACCCCAGACTGATAGGTACAGACAGAATGCCACACTCACACACTACTGAGAGCGACAAAACGGGCCACACATTCACATACAGTGCGAGAGAATGAAACAGACAGTATTAATCCCACTTGTACACAATACCAGATTCTGACAGAGAATGAATTCCTCTCTATCACTATCTCTCACTCTCACTGAACACACACACACACACACACACACACACACATTCAGGTGCAGTACCAGAAAGTTAAAGATAAAGAAGATAGCACACACTGACATCAAACAACAGAGACTGACAAATCCTGATTGAATCCAACATTCACAAACAATATCAGTCTCTGAGAAATAAGGAATTACACTCAAACCTATACACAGTAACAGAGAATGACACAAACAGCATTAATCAATCATTCATACTTTAGCACAAACTGACACAGGCAGAAGATATCCAATACAGTTAAACAGTACCAGTGACAGAGAGATAGAGAATGAACCCCACCTTCACATGCAGTAAGGGAGACATTGGCATGATATATAGTTTCTACCACACACACACACACACACACATAGACACAGAGTACCATCGGCCAACAGATATAGATTGAATCCTACAACCAGACAGAGTTGCAGAGACTGTCAAATATAGAATACATTCCATGCTCACATACTGTAACAGAAACTGACAGTAACAATATTAATCCCACACATGTATATAATACCAGAGACTGACAGATGCAAGTAAAATACAAATAACCATACAGGATCAGACAGTGTATGATACAGAATTAATCTCTCATTCATATTGAATCAGAGTGCCAGAGAGAGAATGAAACTCACACTTACAAACTGCACCAGGGACTGAGAGATCCAGAATCAGTTTCTCTCACACAAAGATACGATAGCAGAGACAGTCAGATACAGAATGAATCCGGATTCCCACAGAGTGGCAGATACAGATTGAAACACACACTAATATACTATGGAAGAGCAGAGTGAATATAGAATGAATTCCAATCACAGAAAATACCAGAGAGAGATCCAGAACTAATTTCACACTCATACACAGTAACAGATTATGACAGCTGGAGACTTAGGACCAAACCACATCCTGGACGAGAGAATGACAGATAGAGAACTAACCCCAAACTCACACACAGTAACAGACACTGACTGAAACAGAATTAATCCCACACTCACACACAGTAACAGATACTGGCAGATACAAAATTAATCCCACACTCACACAAAGTAACAGACACTGACAGAGACAGAATTAATCCCACACTCACAAACAATAACAGCCACTGACAGAGACAGAATTAAACCCACACTCACACACGGTAACAGACAGTGACAGATGCAGAATTCATCCCACAGTCACACACAGTAACAGTCACTGACAGATACAGAATTAATCCCACAATCAAATACAGTAACAGACAATGACAGATACAGAATTAATCCCACACTCACAAACAATAACAGACACTGACAGAGACAAAATTAAACCCACACTCACACACAATAACAGACACTGACAGATAGAGAATTAATCCCATACTCACACACAGTAACAGACACTGACAGATACAGAATTAATCCCACACTCACACACAGTAACAGACACTGACAGATACAGAATTAATACCACACTCACACACAGTAACAGAGACTGACAGATACAGAATTAACCTCACACTAACACACAGTAACAAACACTGACAGATAGACAACTAACCCCACACTCACACACAGCAACAAACATTGTCGAGTCAGAATTAATCCCACACTCACACACGGTAACAGACAGTGACAGATGCAGAATTCATCCCACACTCACACACAGTACCAGAAACTGACAGAAAGAGAACTAATCCCACACTCACATAAAGTACCAGACACTGACAGATAGAGAATTAATCCGGCACTCACACGGATTAACAGACACTGACCGATACAGAATTAATCCCACAGTCACACACAGTAACAGTCACTGACAGATACAGAATTAATCCCACACTCAAATACAGTAACAGACAATGACAGATACAGAATTAATCCCGCACTCACACACAGTAACAGACACTGACAGATAGAGAATTAATGCCACACTCACACACAGTTACAGACACTGATAGAATCAGACTTAATCCCACACTCACATACTGTAACAGACACTGACAGATGCAGAATTAATCCCACACTCACACACAGTAACAGACACTGACAGATACAGAATTAATACCACACTCACACACAGTAACAGACACTGACAGATAGAGAATTAATCCCACACTCACACACAGTAACAGACACTGACAGACAAAGAATTAATCCCACACTCACACACAATAACAGACACTGACAGATACAGAATGAATCCCACTCTCACACAAGTAACAGACACTGACAGATACAGAATTAATCCCACACTCACACACAGTAACAGACACTGACAGATACAGAATTAATCCCACCCTCACACACAGTAACAGACGCAGACAGGTACAGAATTAATCCCACACTCACACGGATTAACAGACACTGACAGATACAGAATTAATCCCACAGTCACACACAGTAACAGTCACTGACAGATACAGAATTAATCCCACAATCAAATACAGTAACAGACAATGACAGATACAGAATTAATCCCGCACTCACACACAGTAACAGACACTGACAGATAGAGAATTAATGCCACACTCACACACAGTTACAGACACTGACAGAATCAGACATAATCCCACACTCACATACAGTTGCAGACACTGACAGATACAGAATTAATCCCACACTCACACACAGTAACAGACACTGACAGATACAAAATTAATCCCACATTCACACAAAGAAAGAGACACTGACAGAGACAGAATTAATCCCACACTCACACACAGTAACAGACACTGACAGATACAGAATTAATCCCACACTCACACACAGTAACAGACACTGACAGATACAGAATTAATACCACACTCACACACAGTAACAGAGACTGACAGATACAGAATTAACCTCACACTAACACACAGTAACAAACACTGACAGATAGAGAACTAACCCCACACTCACACACAGTAACAAACACTGTCGAGTCAGAATTAATCCCACACTCACACACGGTAACAGACAGTGACAGATGCAGAATTCATCCCACAGTCACACACAGTAACAGTCACTGACAGATACAGAATTAATCCCACAATCAAATACAGTAACAGACACTGACAGATACAAAATTAATCCCACATTCACACAAAGAAACAGACACTGACAGAGACAGAATTAATCCCACACTCACATACAGTAACAGACACTGACAGATACAGAATTAATCCCACACTCACAAACAATAACAGACACTGACAGAGACAGAATTAAACCCACACTCACACACAATAACAGACACTGACAGATAGAGAATTAATCCCACACTCACACACAGTAACAGACACTGACAGATACAGAATTAATCCCACACTCACACACAGTAACAGACACTGACAGATACAGAATTAATACCACACTCACACACAGTAACAGAGACTGACAGATACAGAATTAACCTCACACTAACACACAGTAACAAACACTGACAGATAGAGAACTAACCCCACACTCACACACAGTAACAAACACTGTCGAGTCAGAATTAATCCCACACTCACACACGGTAACAGACAGTGACAGATGCAGAATTCATCCCACACTCACACACAGTACCAGAAACTGACAGAAAGAGAACTAATCCCACACTCACATAAAGTACCAGACACTGACAGATAGAGAATTAATCCGGCACTCACACGGATTAGCAGACACTGACCAATACAGAATTAATCCCACAGTCACACACAGTAACAGTCACTGACAGATACAGAATTAATCCCACACTCAAATACAGTAACAGACAGTGACAGATACAGAATTAATCCCGCAATCACACACAGTAACAGACACTGACAGATAGAGAACTAACCCCACACTCACACACAGTAACAAACACTGTCGAGTCAGAATTAATCCCACACTCACACACGGTAACAGACAGTGACAGATGCAGAATTCATCCCACACTCACACACAGTACCAGAAACTGACAGAAAGAGAACTAATCCCACACTCACATAAAGTACCAGACACTGACAGATAGAGAATTAATCCGGCACTCACACGGATTAGCAGACACTGACCAATACAGAATTAATCCCACAGTCACACACAGTAACAGTCACTGACAGATACAGAATTAATCCCACACTCAAATACAGTAACAGACAATGACAGATACAGAATTAATCCCGCAATCACACACAGTAACAGACACTGACAGATAGAGAATTAATGCCACACTCACACACAGTTACAGACACTGACAGAATCAGACTTAATCCCACACTCACACACAATAACAGACACTGACAGATACAGAATTAATCCCACACTCACACAAGTAACAGACACTGACAGATACACAATTAATCCCACACTCACACACAGTAACAGACACTGACAGATACAGAATTAATCCCACCCTCACACACAGTAACAGACGCAGACAGGTACAGAATTAATCCCACACTCACACACAGTAACAGACACTGACAGATACATAATTAAGCCCACACTCACACACAGTAACAGACACTGACAGATACAGAATTAATCCCAGACTCACACACAGTAACAGAGACTGACAGATACAGAATTAACCTCACAATAACACACAGTAACAGACACTGACAGATAGAGAACAAACCTCACACTCACACACAGTAACAAACACTGTCGAGTCAGAATTAATCCCAGACTCACACACGGTAACAGACAGTGACAGATGCAGAATTAATCCCACACTGAAATACATTAACAGACAATGACAGATACAGAATTAATCCCGCACTCACACACAGTAACAGACACTGACAGATAGAGAATTAATGCCACACTCACACACAGTAACAGGCACCGACAGAATCAGAATTAATCCCACACTCAAATACATTAACAGACAATGACAGATACAGAATTAATCCCGCACTCACACACAGTAACAGACACTGACAGATAGAGAATTAATGCCACACTCACACACAGTTACAGACACTGACAGAATCAGACTTAATCCCACACTCACATACAGTAACAGACACTGACAGATACAGAATTAATCCCACACTCACACACAGTAACAGACACTGACAGATACAGAATTAATCCCACACTCACACACAGTAACGAACACTGACAGACAAAGAATTAATCCCACACTCACATACAACAACAGAGACTGACAGATAGAGAACTAATCCCACACTCAAATACCGTACCAGAAACTAACAGATAGAGAATTAATCGGGCACTAAAACAGATTAACGACACTGACAGATACAGAATTAATCCCACAATCGCACACAGTAACAGACACGTGACAGATACAGACTTAATCCCACACTCACACACAATAACAGACACTGACAGATACAGAATTAATCTAACACTCACACACTTGCAGACACGGACAGATACAGAATTAATACCACACTCACACACAGTAACAGAGACTGACAGATACTGAATTAACCTCACACTAACACACAGTAACAAACAATGACAGATAGAGAACTAACCCCACACTCACACACAGTAACAAACACTGTCGAGTCAGAATTAATCCCATACTCACACACGGTAACAGACAGTGACAGAAAGAGAACTAATCCCACACTCACATACAGTACCAGACACTGACAGATAGAGAATTAATCCGGCACTCACACGGATTAACAGACACTGACAGATAAAGAATTAATCCCACACTCACACACAGTAACAGACACTGACAGATAGAAAATTAATCCCACACTCACACACAGTAACAGACACTGACAGACAAAGAATTAATCCCACACTCACATGCAATAACAGACACTGACAGATACAGAATTAATCCCACACTCACACACTGTAACAGACACTGACAGATACAGAATTAATCCCACACTCACACACAGTAACAGACACTGACAGATACAGAATTAATCCCACACTCACACACAGTAACAGACACTGACAGATACAGAATTAATCCCACACTCACACACAGTAACAGACACTGACAGATACATAATTAAGCCCACACTCACACACAGTAACAGACACTGACAGATACAGAACTAATCCCACACTAACACACAGTAACAGACACTGACAGATAGAGAACTAACCTCACACTCACACACAGTAACAAACACTGTCGAGTCAGAATTAATCCCAGACTCACACACGGTAACAGACAGTGACAGATGCAGAATTAATCCCACACTGAAATACATTAACAGACAATGACAGATACAGAATTAATCCCGCACTCACACACAGTAACAGACACTGACAGATAGAGAATTAATGCCACACTCACACACAGTAACAGGCACCGACAGAATCAGAATTAATCCCACACTCAAATACATTAACAGACAATGACAGACAGAGAATTAATCCCGCACTCACACACAGTAACAGACACTGACAGAATCAGACTTAATCCCACACTCACATACAGTAACAGACAATGACAGATACAGAATTATTCCCGCACTCACACACAGTAACAGACACTGTCAGACAAAGAATTAATCCCACACTCACATACAACAACAGAGACTGACAGATAGAGAACTAATCAAACACTCAAATACTGTACCAGACAGTAACAGATAGAGAATTAATCGGGCACTAAAACAGATTAACGACACTGACAGATACAGAATTAATCCCACAATCGCACACAGTAACAGACACGTGACAGATACAGACTTAATCCCACACTCACACACAATAACAGACACTGACAGATACAGAATTAATCTAACACTCACACACTTGCAGACACTGACAGATACAGAATTAATCCCACACTCACACACAGTAACAGACACTGACAGAGACAGAATTAATACCACACTCACACACAGTAACAGAGACTGACAGATACAGAATTAACCTCACACTAACACACAGTATCAAACACTGACAGACAGAGAACTAACCCAACACTCACACACAGTAACAAACACTGTCGAGTCAGAATTAATCCCACACTCACACACGGTAACAGACAGTGACAGATGCAGAATTCATCCCACACTCACACACAGTACCAGAAACTGACAGAAAAAGAACTAATCCCACACTCACATACAGTACCAGACACTGACAGATAGAGAATTAATCCGGCACTCACACGGATTAACAGACACTGACAGATACAGAATTAATCCCACAGTCACACACAGTAACAGACACTGACAGATACAGAATTAATCCCACACTCACACACAGTAACAGACACTGACAGATACAGAATTAATCCCACACTCACACACAGTAACAGACACTGACAGATACAGAATTAATCCCACACTCACACACAGTAACAGACACTGACAGATACATAATTAAGCCCACACTCACACACAGTAACAGACGCTGACAGATACAGAAATAATCCCACACTCACACACAGTAACAGAGACTGACAGATACAGAATTAACCTCACACTAACACACAGTAACAGACACTGACAGATAGAGAACTAACCTCACACTCACACACAGTAACAAACACTGTCGAGTCAGAATTAATCCCAGACTCACACACGGTAACAGACAGTGACAGATGCAGAATTAATCCCACACTGAAAAACATTAACAGACAATGACAGATACAGAATTAATCCCGCACTCACACACAGTAACAGACACTGACAGATAGAGAATTAATGCCACACTCACACATAGTAACAGGCACCGACAGAATCAGAATTAATCCCACACTCAAATACATTAACAGACAATGACAGATACAGAATTAACCTCACACTAACACACAGTAACAAACACTGACAGATAGAGAACTAACCCCACACTCACACACAGTAACACACACTGTCGAGTCAGAATTAATCCCACACTCACACACGGTAACAGACAGTGACAGATGCAGAATTCATCCCACACTCACACACAGTACCAGAAACTGACAGAAAGAGAACTAATCCCACACTCACATACAGTACCAGACACTGACAGATAGAGAATTAATCCGGCACTCACACGGATTAACAGACACTGACAGATACAGAATTAATCCCACACTCACACACAGTAACAGACACTGACAGATAGAGAATTAATCCCACACTCACACACAGTAACAGACACTGACAGACAAAGAATTAAACCCACACTCACACACAGTAACAGGCACCGACAGAATCAGAATTAATCCCACACTCAAATACATTAACAGACAATGACAGATACAGAATTAATCCTGCACTCACACACAGTAACAGACACTGACAGAATCAGACTTAATCCCACACTCACATACAGTAACAGACACTGACAGATACAGAATTAATCCCACACTCACACACAGTAACAGACACTGTCAGACAAAGAATTAATTCCACACTCACATACAACAAAAGAGACTGACAGATAGAGAACTAATCCCACACTCAAATACCGTACCAGACACTAACAGATAGAGAATTAATCGGGCACTAAAACAGATTAACGACACTGACAGATACAGAATTAATCCCACAATCGCACACAGTAACAGACACGTGACAGATACAGACTTAATCCCACACTCACACACAATAACAGACACTGACAGATACAGAATTAATCGAACACTCACACACTTGCAGACACTGACAGATACAGAATTAATCCCACACTCATACACAGTAACAGACACTGACAGATACAGAATTAATACCACACTCACACACAGTAACAGAGACTGACAGATACAGAATTAACCTCACACTAACACACAGTAACAAACACTGACAGACAGAGAACTAACCCCACACTTACACACAGTAACAATCACTGTCGAGTCAGAATTAATCCCACACTCACACACGGTAACAGACAGTGACAGATGCAGAATTCATCCCACACTCACACACAGTACCAGAAACTGACAGAAAAAGAACTAATCCCACACTCACATACAGTACCAGACACTGACAGATAGAGAATTAATCCGGCACTCACACGGATTAACAGACACTGACAGATACAGAATTAATCCCACAGTCACACACAGTAACAGACACTGACAGATACAGAATTAATCCCACACTCACACACAGTAACAGACACTGACAGATACAGAATTAATCCCACACTCACACACAGTAACAGACACTGACAGATACAGAATTAATCCCACACTCACACACAGTAACAGACACTGACAGATACATAATTAAGCCCACACTCACACACAGTAACAGACGCTGACAGATACAGAAATAATCCCACACTCACACACAGTAACAGAGACTGACAGATACAGAATTAACCTCACACTAACACACAGTAACAGACACTGACAGATGGAGAACTAACCTCACACTCACACACAGTAACAAACACTGTCGAGTCAGAATTAATCCCAGACTCACACACGGTAACAGACAGTGACAGATGCAGAATTAATCCCACACTGAAAAACATTAACAGACAATGACAGATACAGAATTAATCCCGCACTCACACACAGTAACAGACACTGACAGATAGAGAATTAATGCCACACTCACACATAGTAACAGGCACCGACAGAATCATAATTAATCCAACACTCAAATACATTAACAGACAATGACAGATACAGAATTAACCTCACACTAACACACAGTAACAAACACTGACAGATAGAGAACTAACCGCACACTCACACACAGTAACAAACACTGTCGAGTCAGAATTAATCCCACACTCACACACGGTAACAGACAGTGACAGATGCAGAATTCATCCCACACTCACACACAGTACCAGAAACTGACAGAAAGAGAACTAATCCCACACTCACATAAAGTACCAGACACTGACAGATAGAGAATTAATCCGGCACTCACACGGATTAACAGACACTGACCGATACAGAATTAATCCCACAGTCACACACAGGAACAGTCACTGACAGATACAGAATTAATGCCACACTCACACACAGTTACAGACACTGATAGAATCAGACTTAATCCCACACTCACATACTGTAACAGACACTGACAGATGCAGAATTAATCCCACACTCACACACAGTAACAGACACTGACAGATACAGAATTAATACCACACTCACACACAGTTACAGACACTGACAGATAGAGAATTAATCCCACACTCACACACAGTAACAGACACTGACAGACAAAGAATTAATCCCACACTCACACACAATAACAGACACTGACAGATACAGAATTAATCCCACTCTCACACAAGTAACAGACACTGACAGATACAGAATTAATCCCACACTCACACACAGTAACAGACACTGACAGATACAGAATTAATCCCACCCTCACACACAGTAACAGACGCAGACAGGTACAGAATTAATCCCACACTCACACACAGTAACAGACACTGACAGACAAAGAATTAATCCCACACTCACACACAATAACAGACACTGACAGATACAGAATTAATCCCACTCTCACACAAGTAACAGACACTGACAGATACAGAATTAATCCCACAGTCACACACAGTAACAGTCACTGACAGATACAGAATTAATCCCACAATCAAATACAGTAACAGACAATGACAGATACAGAATTAATCCCGCACTCACACACAGTAACAGACACTGACAGATAGAGAATTAATAGCACACTCACACACAGTTACAGACACTGACAGAATCAGACATAATCCCACACTCACATACAGTAACAGACACTGACAGATACAGAATTAGTGCCACACTCACACACAGTAACAGACACTGACAGATACAAAATTAATCCCACATTCACACAAAGAAAGAGACACTGACAGAGACAGAATTAATCCCACACTCACACACAGTAACAGACACTGACAGATACAGAATTAATCCCACACTCACAAACAATAATAGACACTGACAGAGACAGAATTAAACCCACACTCACACACAATAACAGACACTGACAGATGGAGAATTAATCCCACACTCACACACAGTAACAGACACTGACAGATACAGAATTAATCCCACACTCACACACAGTAACAGACACTGACAGATACAGAATTAATACCACACTCACACACAGTAACAGAGACTGACAGATACAGAATTAACCTCACACTAACACACAGTAACAAACACTGACAGATAGAGAACTAACCCCACACTCACACACAGTAACAAACACTGTCGAGTCAGAATTAATCCCACACTCACACACGGTAACAGACAGTGACAGATGCAGAATTCATCCCACACTCACACACAGTACCAGAAACTGACAGAAAGAGAACTAATCCCACACTCACATAAAGTACCAGACACTGACAGATAGAGAATTAATCCGGCACTCACACGGATTAGCAGACACTGACCGATACAGAATTAATCCCACAGTCACACACAGTAACAGTCACTGACAGATACAGAATTAATCCCACACTCAAATACAGTAACAGACAATGACAGATACAGAATTAATCCCGCAATCACACACAGTAACAGACACTGACAGATAGAGAATTAATGCCACACTCACACACAGTTACAGACACTGACAGAATCAGACTTAATCCCACACTCACATACTGTAACAGACACTGACAGATGCAGAATTAATCCCATACTCACACACAGTAACAGACACTGACAGATACAGAATTAATAACACACTCACACACAGTAACAGACTCTGACAGATAGAGAATTAATCCCACACTCACACACAGTAACAGACACTGACAGACAAAGAATTAATCCCACACTCACACACAATAACAGACACTGACAGATACAGAATTAATCCCACACTCACATACAATAACAGACACTGACAGATACAGAATTAATCCCACACGCACACACAGTAACAGACACTGACAGATACAGAATTAATCCCACCCTCACACACAGTAACAGACGCAGACAGGTACAGAATTAATCCCACAGTCACACACAGTAACAGACACTGACAGATACAGAATTAATCCCACACTCACACACAGTAACAGACTCTGACAGATCGAGAATTAATCCCACACTCACACACAGTAACAGACACTGACAGACAAAGAATTAATCCCACACTCACACACAATAACAGACACTGACAGATACAGAATTAATCCCACACTCACACACAGTAACAGACACTGACAGATACATAATTAAGCCCACACTCACACACAGTAACAGACACTGACAGATACAGAATTAATCCCAGACTCACACACAGTAACAGAGACTGACAGATACAGAATTAACCTCACACTAACACACAGTAACAGACACTGACAGATAGAGAACAAACCTCACACTCACACACAGTAACAAACACTGTCGAGTCAGAATTAATCCCAGACTCACACACGGTAACAGACAGTGACAGATGCAGAATTAATCCCACACAGAAATACATTAACAGACAATGACAGATACAGAATTAATCCCGCACTCACTCACAGTAACAGACACTGACAGATAGAGAATTAATGCCACACTCACACACAGTAACAGGCACCGACAGAATCAGAATTAATCCCACACTCAAATACATTAACAGACAATGACAGATACAGAATTAATCCCGCACTCACACACAGTAACAGACACTGACAGATAGAGAATTAATGCCACACTCACACACAGTTACAGACACTGACAGAAGCAGACTTAATCCCACACTCACATACAGTAACAGACACTGACAGATACAGAATTAATCCCACACTCACACACAGTAACAGACACTGACAGATACAGAATTAATCCCACACTCACACACAGTAACGAACACTGACAGACAAAGAATTAATCCCACACTCACATACAACAACAGAGACTGACAGATAGAGAACTAATCCCACACTCAAATACCGTACCAGAAACTAACAGATAGAGAATTAATCGGGCACTAAAACAGATTAACGACACTGACAGATACAGAATTAATCCCACAATCGCACACAGTAACAGACACGTGACAGATACAGACTTAATCCCACACTCACACACAATAACAGACACTGACAGATACAGAATTAATCTAACACTCACACACTTGCAGACACGGACAGATACAGAATTAATACCACACTCACACACAGTAATAGAGACTGACAGATACTGAATTAACCTCACACTAACACACAGTAACAAACACTGACAGATAGAGAACTAACCCCACACTCACACATAGTAACAAACACTGTCGAGTCAGAATTAATCCCACACTCACACACGGTAACAGACAGTGGCAGATGCAGAATTCATCCCACACTCACACACATTCCCAGAAACTGACAGAAAGAGAACTAATCCCACACTCACATACAGTACCAGACACTGACAGATAGAGAATTAATCCGGCACTCACACGGATTAACAGACACTGACAGATAAAGAATTAATCCCACACTCACACACAATAACAGACACTGACAGATAGAGAATTAATCCCACACTCACACACAGTAACAGACACTGACAGACAAAGAATTAATCCCACACTCACATGCAATAACAGACACTGACAGATACAGAATTAATCCCACACTCACACACTGTAACAGACACTGACAGATACAGAATTAATCCCACACTCACACACAGTAACAGACACTGACAGATACAGAATTAATCCCACACTCACACACAGTAACAGACACTGACAGATACAGAATTAATCCCACACTCACACACAGTAACAGACACTGACAGATACATAATTAAGCCCACACTCACACACAGTAACAGACACTGACAGATACAGAACTAATCCCACACTCACACACAGTAACAGAGACTGACAGATACAGAATTTACCTCACACTAACACACAGTAACAGACACTGACAGATAGAGAACTAACCTCACACTCACACACAGTAACAAACACTGTCGAGTCAGAATTAATCCCAGACTCACACACGGTAACAGACAGTGACAGATGCAGAATTAATCCCACACTGAAATACATTAACAGACAATGACAGATACAGAATTAATCCCGCACTCACACACAGTAACAGACACTGACAGATAGAGAATTAATGCCACACTCACACACAGTAACAGGCACCGACAGAATCAGAATTAATCCCACACTCAAATACATTAACAGACAATGACAGACAGAGAATTAATCCCGCACTCACACACAGTAACAGACACTGACAGAATCAGACTTAATCCCACACTCACATACAGTAACAGACACTGACAGATACAGAATTATTCCCACACTCACACACAGTAACAGACACTGTCAGACAAAGAATTAATCCCACACTCACATACAACAACAGAGACTGACAGATAGAGAACTAATCCCACACTCAAATACTGTACCAGACAGTAACAGATAGAGAATTAATCGGGCACTAAAACAGATTAACGACACTGACAGATACAGAATTAATCCCGCAATCGCACACAGTAACAGACACGTGACGGATACAGACTTAATCCCACACTCACACACAATAACAGACACTGACAGATACAGAATTAATCTAACACTCACACACTTGCAGACACTGACAGATACAGAATTAATCCCACACACACACACAGTAACAGACACTGACAGAGACAGAATTAATACCACACTCACACACAGTAACAGAGACTGACAGATACAGAATTAACCTCACACTAACACACAGTATCAAACACTGACAGACAGAGAACTAACCCAACACTCACACACAGTAACAAACACTGTCGAGTCAGAATTAATCCCACACTCACACACGGTAACAGACAGTGACAGATGCAGAATTCATCCCACACTCACACACAGTACCAGAAACTGACAGAAAGAGAACTAATCCCACACTCACATACAGTACCAGACACTGACAGATAGAGAATTAATCCGGCACTCACACGGATTAACAGACACTGACAGATACAGAATTAATCCCACAGTCACACACAGTAACAGACACTGACAGATACAGAATTAATCCCACAATCAAATACAGTAACAGACAATGACAGATACAGAATTAATCCCGCCCTCACACACTGTAACAGACACTGACAGATAGAGAATTAATGCCACACTCACACACAGTTACAGACACTGACAGAATCAGACATAATCCCACACACACATACAGTAACAGACACTGACAGATACAGAATTAATCCCACACTCACACACAGTAACAGACACTGACAGATACAAAATTAATCCCACAATCACACAAAGTAACAGACACTGACAGAGACAGAATTAATCCCACACTCACACACAATAACAGACACTGACAGATAGAGAATTAATCCCACACTCTCACACAGTAACAGACACTGACAGATACAGAATTAATCCCACACTCACACACAGTAACATACACTGACAGATAGAGAATTAACCTCACACTAACACACAGTAACAAACACTGACAGATAGAGAACTAACCCCACACTCACACACAGTAACAAACACTGTCGAGTCAGAATTAATCCCACACTCACACACGGTAACAGACAGTGACAGATGCAGAATTCATCCCACACTCACACACAGTACCAGAAACTGACAGAAAGAGAACTAATCCCACACTCACATACAGTACCAGACTCTGACAGATAGAGAATTAATCCGGCACACACACGGATTAACAGACACTGACAGATACAGTATTAATACCACAGTCACACACAGTAACAGTCACTGACAGATACAGAATGAATCCCACACTCAAATACAGTAACAGACAATGAAAGATACAGAATTGATCCCGCACTCACACACAGTAACAGACACTGACAGATAGAGAATTAATGCCACACTCACACACAGTTACAGACACTGACAGAATCAGACTTAATCCCACACTCACATACAGTAACAGACACTGACAGACAAAGTATTAATCCCACACTCACATACAATAACAGACACTGACAGATACAGAATTAATCCCACACTCACACACAGTAACAGACACTGACAGATACAGAATTAATCCCACACTCACACACAGTAACAGACACTGACAGATACAGAATTAATCCCACACTCACACACAGTAACAGACACTGACAGATACAGAATTAATCCCACACTCACACACAGTAACAGACACTGACAGATACATAATTAAGCCCACACTCACACACAGTAACAGACGCTGACAGATACAGAAATAATCCCACACTCACACACAGTAACAGAGACTGACAGATACAGAATTAACCTCACACTAACACACAGTAACAGACACTGACAGATAGAGAACTAACCTCACACTCACACACAGTAACAAACACTGTCGAGTCAGAATTAATCCCAGATTCACACACGGTAACAGACAGTGACAGATGCAGAATTAATCCCACACTGAAATACATTAACAGACAATGACAGATACGGAATTAATCCCGGACTCACACACAGTAACAGACACTGACAGATAGAGAATTAATGCCACACTCACACATAGTAACAGGCACCGACAGAATCAGAATTAATTCCACACTCAAATACATTAACAGACAATGACAGATACAGAATTAACCTCACACTAACACACAGTAACAAACACTGACAGATAGAGAACTAACCCCACACTCACACACAGTAACACACACTGTCGAGTCAGAATTAATCCCACACTCACACACGGTAACAGACAGTGACAGATGCAGAATTCATCCCACACTCACACACAGTACCAGAAACTGACAGAAAGAGAACTAATCCCACACTCACATACAGTACCAGACACTGACAGATAGAGAATTAATCCGGCACGCACACGGATTAACAGACACTGACAGATACAGAATTAATCCCACACTCACACACAGTAACAGACACTGACAGATAGAGAATTAATCCCACACTCACACACAGTAACAGACAATGACAGACAAAGAATTAAACCCACACTCACACACAGTAACAGGCACCGACAGAATCAGAATTAATCCCACACTCAAATACATTAACAGACAATGACAGATACAGAATTAATCCTGCACTCACACACAGTCACAGACACTGACAGAATCAGACTTAATCCCACACTCACATACAGTAACAGACACTGACAGATACAGAATTAATCCCACACTCACACACAGTAACAGACACTGACAGATACAGAATTAATCCCACACTCACATACAACAAAAGAGACTGACAGATAGAGAACTAATCCCACACTCAAATACCGTACCAGACACTAACAGATAGAGAATTAATCGGGCACTAAAACAGATTAACGACACTGACAGATACAGAATGAATCCCACAATCGCACACAGTAACAGACACGTGACAGATACAGACTTAATCCCACACTCACACACAATAACAGACACTGACAGATACAGAATTAATCGAACACTCACACACTTGCATACACTGACAGATACAGAATTAATCCCACACTCACACACAGTAACAGACACTGACAGATACAGAATTAATACCACACTCACACACAGTAACAGAGACTGACAGATACAGAATTAACCTCACACTAACACACAGTAACAAACACTGACAGACAGAGAACTAACCCCACACTCACACACAGTAACAATCACTGTCGAGTCAGAATTAATCCCACACTCACACACGGTAACAGACAGTGACAGATGCAGAATTCATCCCACACTCACACACAGTACCAGAAACTGACAGAAAGAGAACTAATCCCACACTCACATACAGTACCAGACACTGACAGATAGAGAATTAATCAGGCACTCACACGGATTAACAGACACTGACAGATACAGAATTAATCCCACAGTCACACACAATAACAGACACTGACAGATAGAGAATTAATCCCACACTCACACACAGTAACAGACACTGACAGATACAGAATTAATCCCACACTCACACACAGTAACATACACTGACAGATACAGAATTAACCTCACACTAACACACAGTAACAAACACTGACAGATAGAGAACTAACCCCACACTCACACACAGTAACAAACACTGTCGAGTCAGAATTACTCCCACACTCACACACGGTAACAGACAGTGACAGATGCAGAATTCATCCCACACTCACACACAGTACCAGAAACTGACAGAAAGAGAACTAATCCCACACTCACATACAGTACCAGACACTGACAGATAGAGAATTAATCCGGCACTCACACGGATTAACAGACACTGACAGATACAGTATTAATACCACAGTCACACACAGTAACAGTCACTGACAGATACAGAATGAATCCCACACTCAAATACAGTAACAGACAATGACAGATAAAGAATTGATCCCGCACTCACACACAGTAACAGACACTGACAGATAGAGAATTAATGCCACACTCACACACAGTTACAGACACTGACAGAATCAGACTTAATCCCACACTCACATACAGTAACAGACACTGACAGACAAAGTATTAATCCCACACTCACATGCAATAACATACACTGACAGATACAGAATTAATCCCACACTCACACACAGTAACATACACTGACAGATACAGAATTAATCCCACACTCACACACAGTAACAGACACTGACAGATACAGAATTAATCCCACACTCACACACAGTAACAGACACTGACAGATACAGAATTAATCCCACACTCACACACAGTAACAGACACTGACAGATACATAATTAAGCCCACACTCACACACAGTAACAGACGCTGACAGATACAGAAATAATCCCACACTCACACACAGTAACAGAGACTGACAGATACAGAATTAACCTCACACTAACACACAGTAACAGACACTGCCAGATAGAGAACTAACCTCACACTCACACACAGTAACAAACACTGTCGAGTCAGAATTAATCCCAGACTCACACACGGTAACAGACAGTGACAGATGCAGAATTAATCCCACACTGAAATACATTAACAGACAATGACAGATACAGAATTAATCCCGCACTCACACACAGTAACAGACACTGACAGATAGAGAATTAATGCCACACTCACACATAGTAACAGGCACCGACAGAATCAGAATTAATCCCACACTCAAACACATTAACAGACAATGACAGATATAGAATTAACCTCACACTAACACACAGTAACAAACACTGACAGATAGAGAACTAACCCCACACTCACACACAGTAACACACACTGTCGAGTCAGAATTAATCCCACACTCACACACGGTAACAGACAGTGACAGATGCAGAATTCATCCCACACTCACACACAGTACCAGAAACTGACAGAAAGAGAACTAATCCCACACTCACATACAGTACCAGACACTGACAGATAGAGAATTAATCCGGCACTCACACGGATTAACAGACACTGACAGATACAGAATTAATCCCACACTCACACACAGTAACAGACACTGACAGATAGAGAATTAATCCCACACTCACACACAGTAACAGACACTGACAGACAAAGAATTAAATCCACACTCACACACAGTAACAGGCACCGACAGAATCAGAATTAATCCCACACTCAAATACATTAACAGACAATGACAGATACAGAATTAATCCTGCACTCACACACAGTAACAGACACTGACAGAATAAGACTTAATCCCACACTCACATACAGTAACAGACACTGACAGATACAGAATTAATCCCACACTCACGCACAGTAACAGACACTGTCAGACAAAGAATTAATCCCACACTCACATACAACAAAAGAGACTGACAGATAGAGAACTAATCCCACACTCAAATACCGTACCAGACACTAACAGATAGAGAATTAATCGGGCACTAAAACAGATTAACGACACTGACAGATACAGAATTAATCCCACAATCGCACACAGTAACAGACACGTGACAGATACAGACTTAATCCCACACTCACACACAATAACAGACACTGACAGATACAGAATTAATCCCACACTCACACACAGTAACAGACACTGACAGATACAGAATTAATCCCACACTCACACACAGTAACAGACACTGACAGATACAGAATTAATCCCACACTCACACACAGTAACAGACACTGACAGATACAGAATTAATCCCACACTCACACACAGTAACAGACACTGACAGATACATAATTAAGCCCACACTCACACACAGTAACAGACGCTGACAGATACAGAAATAATCCCACACTCACACACAGTAACAGAGACTGACAGATACAGAATTAACCTCACACTAACACACAGTAACAGACACTGCCAGATAGAGAACTAACCTCACACTCACACACAGTAACAAACACTGTCGAGTCAGAATTAATCCCAGACTCACACACGGTAACAGACAGTGACAGATGCAGAATTAATCCCACACTGAAATACATTAACAGACAATGACAGATACAGAATTAATCCCGCACTCACACACAGTAACAGACACTGACAGATAGAGAATTAATGCCACACTCACACATAGTAACAGGCACCGACAGAATCAGAATTAATCCCACACTCAAATACATTAACAGACAATGACAGATACAAAATTAACCTCACACTAACACACAGTAACAAACACTGACAGATAGAGAACTAACCCCACACTCACACACAGTAACACACACTGTCGAGTCAGAATTAATCCCACACTCACACACGGTAACAGACAGTGACAGATGCTGAATTCATCCCACACTCACACACAGTACCAGAAACTGACAGAAAGAGAACTAATCCCACACTCACATACAGTACCAGACACTGACAGATAGAGAATTAATCCGGCACTCACACGGATTAACAGACACTGACAGATACAGAATTAATCCCACACTCACACACAGTAACAGACACTGACAGATAGAGAATTAATCCCACACTCACACACAGTAACAGACACTGACAGACAAAGAATTAAATCCACACTCACACACAGTAACAGGCACCGACAGAATCAGAATTAATCCCACACTCAAATACATTAACAGACAATGACAGATACAGAATTAATCCTGCACTCACACACAGTCACAGACACTGACAGAATCAGACTTAATCCCACACTCACATACAGTAACAGACACTGACAGATACAGAATTAATCCCACACTCACACACAGTAACAGACACTGTCAGACAAAGAATTAATCCCACACTCACATACAACAAAAGAGACTGACAGATAGAGAACTAATCCCACACTCAAATACCGTACCAGACACTAACAGATAGAGAATTAATCGGGCACTAAAACAGATTAACGACACTGACAGATACAGAATTAATCCCACAATCGCACACAGTAACAGACACGTGACAGATACAGACTTAATCCCACACTCACACACAATAACAGACACTGACAGATACAGAATTAATCCCACACTCACACACAGTAACAGACACTGACAGATACAGAATTAATCCCACACTCACACACAGTAACAGACACTGACAGATACAGAATTAATCCCACACTCACACACAGTAACAGACACTGACAGATACATAATTAAGCCCACACTCACACACAGTAACAGACGCTGACAGATACAGAAATAATCCCACACTCACACACAGTAACAGAGACTGACAGATACAGAATTAACCTCACACTAACACACAGTAACAGACACTGCCAGATAGAGAACTAACCTCACACTCACACACAGTAACAAACACTGTCGAGTCAGAATTAATCCCAGACTCACACACGGTAACAGACAGTGACAGATGCAGAATTAATCCCACACTGAAATACATTAACAGACAATGACAGATACAGAATTAATCCCGCACTCACACACAGTAACAGACACTGACAGATAGAGAATTAATGCCACACTCACACATAGTAACAGGCACCGACAGAATCAGAATTAATCCCACACTCAAATACATTAACAGACAATGACAGATACAAAATTAACCTCACACTAACACACAGTAACAAACACTGACAGATAGAGAACTAACCCCACACTCACACACAGTAACACACACTGTCGAGTCAGAATTAATCCCACACTCACACACGGTAACAGACAGTGACAGATGCTGAATTCATCCCACACTCACACACAGTACCAGAAACTGACAGAAAGAGAACTAATCCCACACTCACATACAGTACCAGACACTGACAGATAGAGAATTAATCCGGCACTCACACGGATTAACAGACACTGACAGATACAGAATTAATCCCACACTCACATACAACAAAAGAGACTGATAGATAGAGAACTAATCCCACACTCAAATACCGTACCAGACACTAACAGATAGAGAATTAATCGGGCACTAAAACAGATTAACGACACTGACAGATACAGAATTAATCCCACAATCGCACACAGTAACAGACACGTGACAGATACAGACTTAATCCCACACTCACACACAATAACAGACACTGACAGATACAGAATTAATCCCACACTCACACACAGTAACAGACACTGACAGATACAGAATTAATCCCACACTCACACACAGTAACAGACACTGACAGATACAGAATTAATCCCACACTCACACACAGTAACAGACACTGACAGATACATAATTAAGCCCACACTCACACACAGTAACAGACGCTGACAGATACAGAAATAATCCCACACTCACACACAGTAACAGAGACTGACAGATACAGAATTAACCTCACACTAACACACAGTAACAGACACTGCCAGATAGAGAACTAACCTCACACTCACACACAGTAACAAACACTGTCCAGTCAGAATTAATCCCAGACTCACACACGGTAACAGACAGTGACAGATGCAGAATTAATCCCACACTGAAATACATTAACAGACAATGACAGATACAGAATTAATCCCGCACTCACACACAGTAACAGACACTGACAGATAGAGAATTAATGCCACACTCACACATAGTAACAGGCACCGACAGAATCAGAATTAATCCCACACTCAAATACATTAACAGACAATGACAGATACAAAATTAACCTCACACTAACACACAGTAACAAACGCTGACAGATAGAGAACTAACCCCACACTCACACACAGTAACACACACTGTCGAGTCAGAATTAATCCCACACTCACACACGGTAACAGACAGTGACAGATGCTGAATTCATCCCACACTCACACACAGTACCAGAAACTGACAGAAAGAGAACTAATCCCACACTCACATACAGTACCAGACACTGACAGATAGAGAATTAATCCGGCACTCACACGGATTAACAGACACTGACAGATACAGAATTAATCCCACACTCACACACAGTAACAGACACTGACAGATAGAGAATTAATCCCACACTCACACACAGTAACAGACACTGACAGACAAAGAATTAAACCCACACTCACACACAGTAACAGGCACCGACAGAATCAGAATTAATCCCACACTCAAATACATTAACAGACAATGACAGATACAGAATTAATCCTGCACTCACACACAGTAACAGACACTGACAGAATCAGAGTTAATCCCACACTCACATACAGTAACAGACACTGACAGATACAGAATTAATCCCACACTCACACACAGTAACAGACACTGACAGATACAGAATTAATCCCACACTCACATACAACAAAAGAGACTGACAGATAGAGAACTAATCCCACACTCAAATACCGTACCAGACACTAACAGATAGAGAATTAATCGGGCACTAAAACAGATTAACGACACTGACAGATACAGAATGAATCCCACAATCGCACACAGTAACAGACACGTGACAGATACAGACTTAATCCCACACTCACACACAATAACAGACACTGACAGATACAGAATTAATCGAACACTCACACACTTGCAGACACTGACAGATACAGAATTAATCCCACACTCACACACAGTAACAGACACTGACAGATACAGAATTAATACCACACTCACACACAGTAACAGAGACTGACAGATACAGAATTAACCTCACACTAACACACAGTAACAAACACTGACAGACAGAGAACTAACCCCACACTCACACACAGTAACAATCACTGTCGAGTCAGAATTAATCCCACACTCACACACGGTAACAGACAGTGACAGATGCAGAATTCATCCCACACTCACACACAGTACCAGAAACTGACAGAAAGAGAACTAATCCCACACTCACATACAGTACCAGACACTGACAGATAGAGAATTAATCAGGCACTCACACGGATTAACAGACACTGACAGATACAGAATTAATCCCACAGTCACACACAATAACAGACACTGACAGATAGAGAATTAATCCCACACTCTCACACAGTAACAGACACTGACAGATACAGAATTAATCCCACACTCACACACAGTAACATACACTGACAGATACAGAATTAACCTCACACTAACACACAGTAACAAACACTGACAGATAGAGAACTAACCCCACACTCACACACAGTAACAAACACTGTCGAGTCAGAATTAATCCCACACTCACACACGGTAACAGACAGTGACAGATGCAGAATTCATCCCACACTCACACACAGTACCAGAAACTGACAGAAAGAGAACTAATCCCACACTCACATACAGTACCAGACACTGACAGATAGAGAATTAATCCGGCACTCACACGGATTAACAGACACTGACAGATACAGTATTAATACCACAGTCACACACAGTAACAGTCACTGACAGATACAGAATGAATCCCACACTCAAATACAGTAACAGACAATGACAGATACAGAATTGATCCCGCACTCACACACAGTAACAGACACTGACAGATAGAGAATTAATGCCACACTCACACACAGTTACAGACACTGACAGAATCAGACTTAATCCCACACTCACATACAGTAACAGACACTGACAGACAAAGTATTAATCCCACACTCACATACAATAACAGACACTGACAGATACAGAATTAATCCCACACTCACACACAGTAACATACACTGACAGATACAGAATTAATCCCACACTCACACACAGTAACAGACACTGACAGATACAGAATTAATCCCACACTCACACACAGTAACAGACACTGACAGATACAGAATTAATCCCACACTCACACACAGTAACAGACACTGACAGATACATAATTAAGCCCACACTCACACACAGTAACAGACGCTGACAGATACAGAAATAATCCCACACTCACACACAGTAACAGAGACTGACAGATACAGAATTAACCTCACACTAACACACAGTAACAGACACTGCCAGATAGAGAACTAACCTCACACTCACACACAGTAACAAACACTGTCGAGTCAGAATTAATCCCAGACTCACACACGGTAACAGACAGTGACAGATGCAGAATTAATCCCACACTGAAATACATTAACAGACAATGACAGATACAGAATTGATCCCGCACTCACACACAGTAACAGACACTGACAGATAGAGAATTAATGCCACACTCACACATAGTAACAGGCACCGACAGAATCAGAATTAATCCCACACTCAAACACATTAACAGACAATGACAGATACAGAATTAACCTCACACTAACACACAGTAACAAACACTGACAGATAGAGAACTAACCACACACTCACACACAGTAACAAACACTGCCGAGTCAGAATTAATCCCACACTCACACACGGTAACAGACAGTGATAGATGCAGAATTAATCCCACACTGACATACATTAACAGACAATGACAGATACAGAATTAATCCCGCACTCACACACAGTAACAGACACTGACAGATACAGAATTAATCCCACAGTCACACACAGTAACAGTCACTGACAGATACTGAATTAATCCCACACTCACACACAGTAACAGTCACTGACAGATACAGAATTAATCCCACAATCAAATACAGTAACAGACAATGACAGATACAGAATTAATCCCGCACTCACACACAGTAACAGACACTGACAGACAGAGAATTAATGCCACACTCACACACAGTTACAGACACTGACAGAATCAGACATAATCCCACACACACACACAGTAACAGACACTGACAGATACAAAATTAATCCCACACTCACACAAAGTAACAGACACTGACAGAGACAGAATTAATCCCACACTCACACACAATAACAGACACTGACAGATAGAGAATTAATCCTACACTCAAACACAGTAACAGACACTGACAGATACAGAATTAATCCCACACTCACACACAGTAACAGACACTGACAGATACAGAATTACCAATCTGAAACGAGGAATTAAGAGGGCTAAAAGGGGTCATGAAATATCTTTAGCAAACAGGGTTAAGGAAAGTCCCAAAGCCTTTTATTCATATATAAGGAGAAAGAGGGTAACTAGAGAAAGGATTGGCCAACTAAAGGACACAGGAGGAATGTTATGCTTGGACTCAGAGAAAATGGGTGAGATTCTAAACGAGTACTTTGCATCGGTATTCACCGAGGAGAGGGACATGACGGATGTTGAGGTTAGGAACAGATGTTTGATTACTCTAGGTCAAGTCGGCATAAGGAGGGAGGAAGTGTTGGGTATTCTAAAGGGCATTAAGGTGGACAAGTCCCCAGGTCCGGATGGGATCTATCCCAGGTTACTGAGGGAAGCGAGAGAGGAAATAGCTGGGGCCTTAACAGATATCTTTGCAGCATCCTTAAACACGGGTGAGGTCCCGGAGGACTGGAGAATTGCTAATGTTGTCCCCTTGTTTAAGAAGGGTAGCAGGGATAATCCAGGTAATTATAGACCGGTGAGCCTGACGTCAGTGGTAGGGAAGCTGCTGGAGAAGATACTGAGGGATAGGATCTATTCCCATTTGGAAGAAAATGGGCTCATCAGTGATAGGCAACATGGTTTTGTGCAGGGAAGGTCATGTCTTACCAACTTAATAGAATTCTTTGATGAAGTGACAAAGTTGATTGATGAGGGAAGGGCTGTCGATGTCATATACATGGACTTCAGTAAGGCGTTTGATAAGGTTCCCCATGGCAGGCTGATGGAGAAAGTGAAGGCGCTTGGGGTCCAAGGTGTACTAGCTAGATGGATAAAGAACTGGCTGGGCAACAGGAGACAGAGAGTAGCAGTAGAAGGGAGTTTCTCAAAATTGAGACGTGTGACCAGTGGTGTTCCACAGGGATCCGTGCTGGGACCACTGTTGTTTGTGATATACATTAATGATTTGGAGGAAAGTATAGGTGGACTGATTAGCAAATTTGCAGACGACACTAAGATTGGTGGAGTAGCAGATAGTGAAGGGGACTGTCAGAGAATACAGCAGAATATAGATAGATTGGAGAGTTGGGCAGAGAAATGGCAGATGGAGTTCAATCAGGGCAAATGCGAGGTGATGCATTTTGGAAGATCCAATTCAAGAGTGAACTATACAGTAAATGGAAAAGTCCTGGGGAAAATTGATGCCCAGAGAGATTTGGGTGTTCAGGTCCACTGTTCCCTGAAGGTGGCAACGCAGGTAAATAGAGTGGTCAAGAAGGCATACGGCATGCTTTCCTTCATCGGACGGGGCATTGAGTACAAGAGTTGGCAGGTCATGTTACAGTTGTATAGGACTTTGGTTCGGCCACATTTGGAATACTGCGTGCAGTTCTGGTCGCCACAATATCAAAAGGATGTGGATGCTTTGGAGAGGGTGCAGAGGAGGTTCACCAGGATGTTGCCTGGTATGGAGGGCGCTAGCTATGAAGAGAGGTTGAGCAGATTAGGATTATTTTCATTAGAAAGACGGAGGTTGAGGGGGGACCTGTTTGAGGTGTACAAAATCATGAGAGGTATAGACAGGGTGGATAGCAAGAGGCTTTTTCCCAGAGTGGGGGTTTCAATTACTAGAGGACACGAGTTCAAAGTGAAAGGGGAAAAGTTTAGGGGGGATATGCGTGGAAAGTTCTTTACGCAGAGGGTGGTGGGCACCTGGAACGCATTGCCAGCGGAGGTGGTAGATGCGGGCACGATGGAGTCTTTTAAGATGTATCTAGACAGATACATGAATGGGCAGGAAGAAAAGAGATACAGAACCTTAGAAAATAGGCGACATGTTTAGAGAGAGGATCTGGATCGGCGCAGGCTTGGAGGGCCGAAGGGCCTGTTCCTGTGCTGTAATTATCTTTGTTCTTTGTTCTTTGTTCTTTTAATCCCACACTCACACACAGGAACAGACAGTGACAGATACATAATTAAGCCCACACTCACACACAGTAACAGACGCTGACAGATACAGAAATAATCCCACACTCACACACAGTAACAGAGACTGACAGATACAGAATTAACCTCACACTAACACACAGTAACAGACACTGACAGATAGAGAACTTACCTCACACTCACACACAGTAACAAACACTGTCGAGTCAGAATTAATCCCACACTCACACACGGTAACAGACAGTGATAGATGCAGAATTAATCCCACACTGACATACATTAACAGACAATGACAGATACAGAATTAATCCCGCACTCACACACAGTAACAGACACTGACAGATAGAGAATTAATGCCACACTCACACACAGTAACAGGCACCGACAGAATCAGAATTAATCCCACACTCAAATACATTAACATACAATGACAGATACAGAATTAATCCCACACTCACACACAGTAACAGACACTGACAGATAGAGAACTAACCACACACTCACACACAGTAACAAACACTGCCGAGTCAGAATTAATCCACACTCACACACGGTAACAGACAGTGACAGATGCAGAATTCATCCCACACTCACACACAGTACCAGAAACTGACAGAAAGAGAACTAATCCCACACACACATACAGTACCAGACACTGACAGAAAGAGAATTAATCCGGCACTCACACGGATTAACAGACACTGACATATAAAGAATTAATCCCACAGTCACATACAGTAACAGACACTGACAGATACATAATTAAGCCCACACTCACACACAATAACAGACGCTGACAGATACAGAAATAATCCCACACTCACACACAGTAACAGAGACTGACAGATACAGAATTAACCTCACACTAACACACAGTAACAGACACTGACAGATAGAGAACTTACCTCACACTCACTCACAGTAACAAACACTGTCGAGTCAGAATTAATCCCAGACTCACACACGGTAACAGACAGTGACAGATGCAGAATTAATCCCACACTGAAATACATTAACAGGCAATGACAGATACAGAATTAATCCCGCACTTTCACACAGTAACAGACACTGACAGATAGAGAATTAATGCAACACTCACACACAGTAACAGGCACCGACAGAATCAGAATTAATCCCACACTCAAATACATTAACAGACAATGACAGATACAGAATTAATCCCGCACTCACACACAGTAACAGACACTGACAGATAGAGAACTAACCCCACACTCACACACAGTAACAAACACTGTCGAGTCAGAATTAATCCCACACTCACACACGGTAACAGACAGTGACAGATGCAGAATTCATCCCACACTCACACACAGTACCAGAAACTGACAGAAAGAGAACTAATCCCACACACACATACAGTACCAGACACTGACAGAAAGAGAATTAATCCGGCACTCACACGGATTAACAGACACTGACATATAAAGAATTAATCCCACAGTCACATACAGTAACAGACACTGACAGATACAGAATTAAACCCACACTCACACACAGTAACAGACACTGACAGACAAAGAATTAATCCCACACTCACATACAATAACAGATACTGACAGATACAGAATTAATCCCACACTCACACACAGTAACAGACACTGACAGATACAGAATTAATCCCACACTCACACACAGTAACAGACACTGACAGATACAGAATTAATCCCACACTCACACACAGTAACAGACACTGACAGATACAGAATTAATCCCACACTCACACACAGTAACAAACACTGTCGAGTCAGAATTAATCCCAGACTCACACACGGTAACAGACAGTGACAGATGCAGAATTAATCCCACACTCAAATACATTAACAGACAATGAGAGATACAGAATTAATCCCGCACTCACACACAGTAACAGACACTGACAGATAGAGAATTAATGCCACACTCACACACAGTAACAGGCACCGACAGAATCAGAATTAATCCCACACTCAAATACATTAACAGACAATGACAGATACAGAATTAATCCCGCACTCACACACAGTAACAGACACTGACAGATAGAGAATTAATGCCACACTCACACACAGTAACAGACACTGACAGAATCAGACTTAATCCCACACTCACATACAGTAACAGACACTGACAGATACAGAATTAATCCCACAATCGCACACAGTAACAGACACGTGACAGATACAGACTTAATCCCACACTCACACACAATAACAGACACTGACAGATACAGAATTAATACCACACTCACACAGTTACAAACACTGACAGATGCAGAACTAATCCGGCACTCACACGGATTAACAGACACTGACAGATACAGAATTAATCATACAGTCACACACAGTACCAGTCACTGACAGATACAGAATTAATCCCACACTCACACACAGTAACAGACGCTGACAGATACAGAAATAATCCCACACTCACACACAGTAACAGAGACTGACAGATACAGAATTAACCTCACACTAACACACAGTAACAGACACTGACAGATAGAGAACTTACCTCACACTCACACACAGTAACAAACATTGTCGAGTCAGAATTAATCCCACACTCACACACGGTAACAGACAGTGATAGATGCAGAATTAATCCCACACTGAAATACATGAACAGACAATGACAGATACAGAATTAATCCCGCACTCACACACAGTAACAGACACTGACAGATAGAGAATTAATGCCACACTCACACACAGTAACAGGCACCGACAGAATCAGAATTAATCCCACACTCAAATACATTAACATACAATGACAGATACAGAATTAATCCCACACTCACACACAGTAACAGACACTGACAGATAGAGAACTAACCACACACTCACACACAGTAACAAACACTGCCGAGTCAGAATTAATCCCACACTCACACACGGTAACAGACAGTGACAGATGCAGAATTCATCCCACACTCACACACAGTACCAGAAACTGACAGAAAGAGAACTAATCCCACACTCACATACAGTACCAGACACTGACAGATAGAGAATTAATCCGGCACTCACACGGATTAACAGACACTGACAGATACAGAATTAATCCCACAGTCACACACAGTAACAGACACTGACAGATACATAATTAAGCCCTCACTCACACACAATAACAGACGCTGACAGATACAGAAATAATCCCACACTCACACACAGTAACAGAGACTGACAGATACAGAATTAACCTCACACTAACACACAGTAACAGACACTGACAGATAGAGAACTTACCTCACACTCACTCACAGTAACAAACACTGTCGAGTCAGAATTAATCCCAGACTCACACACGGTAACAGACAGTGACAGATGCAGAATTAATCCCACACTGAAATACATTAACAGGCAATGACAGATACAGAATTAATCCCGCACTTTCACACAGTAACAGACACTGACAGATAGAGAATTAATGCCACACTCACACACAGTAACAGGCACCGACAGAATCAGAATTAATCCCACACTCAAATACATTAACAGACAATGACAGATACAGAATTAATCCCGCACTCACACACAGTAACAGACACTGACAGATAGAGAACTAACCCCACACTCACACACAGTAACAAACACTGTCGAGTCAGAATTAATCCCACACTCACACACGGTAACAGACAGTGACAGATGCAGAATTCATCCCACACTCACACACAGTACCAGAAACTGACAGAAAGAGAACTAATCCCACACACACATACAGTACCAGACACTGACAGAAAGAAAATTAATCCGGCACTCACACGGATTAACAGACACTGACATATAAAGAATTAATCCCACAGTCACATACAGTAACAGACACTGACAGAAACAGAATTAATCCCACACTCACACACAGTAACAGACACTGACAGACAAAGAATTAATCCCACACTCACATACAATAACAGATACTGACAGATACAGAATTAATCCCACACTCACACACAGTAACAGACACTGACAGATACAGAATTAATCCCACACTCACACACAGTAACAGACACTGTCGAGTCAGAATTAATCCCAGACTCACACACGGTAACAGACAGTGACAGATGCAGAATTAATCCCACACTGAAATACATTAACAGACAATGAGAGATACAGAATTAATCCCGCACTCACACACAGTAACAGACACTGACAGATAGAGAATTAATGCCACACTCACACACAGTAACAGGCACCGACAGAATCAGAATTAATCCCACACTCAAATACATTAACAGACAATGACAGATACAGAATTAATCCCGCACTCACACACAGTAACAGACACTGACAGATAGTGAATTAATGCCACACTCACACACAGTAACAGACACTGACAGAATCAGACTTAATCCCACACTCACATACAGTAACAGACACTGACAGATACAGAATTAATCCCACAATCGCACACAGTAACAGACACGTGACAGATACAGACTTAATCTCACACTCACACACAATAACAGACACTGACAGATACAGAATTAATACCACACTCACACAGTTACAAACACTGACAGATGCAGAACTAATCCGGCACTCACACGGATTAACAGACACTGACAGATACAGAATTAATCATACAGTCACACACAGTACCAGTCACTGACAGATACAGAATTAATCCCACACTCAAATACAGTAACAGACAATGACAGATACAGAATTAATCCCGCACTCACACACATTAACAGACACTGACAGATGCAGAATTAATGCCACACTCACACACAGTTACAGACACTGACAGAATCAGACTTAATCCCACACTCACATACAGTAACAGACACTGACAGATACAGAATTAATCCCACACTCACACACAGTAACAGACACTGACAGATACAGAATTAATCCCACACTCACACTCAGTAACAGACACTGACAGATAGGGAATTAATCCCACACTCACACACAGTAACAGACACTGACAGACAAAGAATTAATCCCACACTCACACACAGTAACAGACACTGACAGATACATAATTAATCCCACACTCACACACAGTAACAGACACTGACAGATAGAGAATTAATGCCACACTCACACATAGTAACAGGCACCGACAGAATCAGAATTAATCCCACACTCAAATACATTAACAGACAATGACAGATACAGAATTAACCTCACACTAACACACAGTAACAAACACTGACAGATAGAGAACTAACCCCACACTCACACACAGTAACACACACTGTCGAGTCAGAATTAATCCCACACTCACACACGGTAACAGACAGTGACAGATGCAGAATTCATCCCACACTCGCACACAGTACCAGAAACTGACAGAAAGAGAACTAATCCGGCACTCACACGGATTAACAGACACTGACAGATACAGAATTAATCCCACACTCACACACAGTAACAGACACTGACAGATAGAGAATTAATCCCACACTCACACACAGTAACAGACACTGACAGACAAAGAATTAAACCCACACTCACACACAGTAACAGGCACCGACAGAATCAGAATTAATCCCACACTCAAATACATTAACAGACAATGACAGATACAGAATTAATCCTGCACTCACACACAGTAACAGACACTGACAGAATCAGACTTAATCCCACACTCACATACAGTAACAGACACTGACAGATACAGAATTAATCCCACACTCACACACAGTAACAGACACTGTCAGACAAAGAATTAATCCCACACTCACATACAACAACAGAGACTGACAGATAGAGAACTAATCCCACACTCAAATACCGTACCAGACACTAACAGATAGAGAATTAATCGGGCACTAAAACAGATTAACGACACTGACAGATACAGAATTAATCCCACAATCGCATACAGTAACAGACACGTGACAGATACAGACTTAATCCCACACTCACACACAATAACAGACACTGACAGATACAGAATTAATCGAACACTCACACACTTGCAGACACTGACAGATACAGAATTAATCCCACACTCACACACAGTAACAGACACTGACAGATACAGAATTAATACCACACTCACACACAGTAACAGAGACTGACAGATACAGAATTAACCTCACGCTAACACACAGTAACAAACACTGACAGACAGAGAACTAACCCCACACTCACACACAGTAACAATCACTGTCGAGTCAGAATTAATCCCACACTCACACACGGTAACAGACAGTGACAGATGCAGAATTCATCCCACACTCACACACAGTACCAGAAACTGACAGAAAGAGAACTAATCCCACACTCACATACAGTACCAGACACTGACAGATAGAGAATTAATCAGGCACTCACACGGATTAACAGACACTGACAGATACAGAATTAATCCCACAGTCACACACAGTAACAGTCACTGACAGATACAGAATTAATCCCACACTCACACACAGTAACAGTCACTGACAGATACAGAATTAATCCCACAATCAAATACAGTAACAGACAATGACAGATACAGAATTAATCCCGCACTCACACACAGTAACAGACACTGACAGACAGAGAATTAATGCCACACTCACACACAGTTACAGACACTGACAGAATCAGACATAATCCCACACACACACACAGTAACAGACACTGACAGATACAAAATTAATCCAACACTCACACTAAGTAACAGACACTGACAGAGACAGAATTAATCCCACACTCACACACAATGACACTGACAGATAGAGAATTAATCCTACACTCACACACAGTAACAGACACTGACAGATACAGAATTAACCTCACACTAACACACAGTAACAAACACTGACAGATAGAGAACTAACCCCACACTCACACACAGTAACAAACACTGTCGAGTCAGAATTAATCCCACACTCACACACGGTAACAGAAACTGACAGAAAGAGAACTAATCCCACACTCACATACAGTACCAGACACTGACAGATGGAGAATTAATCCGGCACTCACACGGATTAACAGACACTGACAGATACAGAATTCATCCCACAGTCACACACAGTAACAGACACTGACAGATACATAATTAAGCCCACACTCACACACAGTAACAGACGCTGACAGATACAGAAATAATCCCACACTCACACACAGTAACAGAGACTGACAGATACAGAATTAACCTCACACTAACACACAGTAACAGACACTGACAGATAGAGAACTTACCTCACACTCACTCACAGTAACAAACACTGTCGAGTCAGAATTAATCCCAGACTCACACACGGTAACAGACAGTGACAGATGCAGAATTAATCCCACACTGAAATACATTAACAGGCAATGACAGATACAGAATTAATCCCGCACTTTCACACAGTAACAGACACTGACAGAATCAGACTTAATCCCACACTCACATACAGTAACAGACACTGACAGATACAGAATTAATCCCACACTCACACACAGTAACAGACACTGTCAGACAAAGAATTAATCCCACACTCACATACAACAACAGAGACTGACAGATAGAGAACTAATCCCACACTCAAATACCGTACCAGACACTAACAGATAGAGAATTAATCGGGCACTAAAACAGATTAACGACACTGACAGATACAGAATTAATCCCACAATCGCATACAGTAACAGACACGTGACAGATACAGACTTAATCCCACACTCACACACAATAACAGACACTGACAGATACAGAATTAATCGAACACTCACACACTTGCAGACACTGACAGATACAGAATTAATCCCACACTCACACACAGTAACAGACACTGACAGATACAGAATTAATACCACACTCACACACAGTAACAGAGACTGACAGATACAGAATTAACCTCACACTAACACACAGTAACAAACACTGACAGACATAGAACTAACCCCACACTCACACACAGTAACAATCACTGTCGAGTCAGAATTAATCCCACACTCACACACGGTAACAGACAGTGACAGATGCAGAATTCATCCCACACTCACACACAGTACCAGAAACTGACAGAAAGAGAACTAATCCCACACTCACATACAGTACCAGACACTGACAGATAGAGAATAAATCAGGCACTCACACGGATTAACAGACACTGACAGATACAGAATTAATCCCACAGTCACACACAGTAACAGTCACTGACAGATACAGAATTAATCCCACACTCACACACAGTAACAGTCACTGACAGATACAGAATTAATCCCACAATCAAATACAGTAACAGACAATGACAGATACAGAATTAATCCCGCACTCACACACAGTAACAGACACTGACAGACAGAGAATTAATGCAACACTCACACACAGTTACAGACACTGACAGAATCAGACATAATCCCACACACACACACAGTAACAGACACTGACAGATACAAAATTAATCCCACACTCACACAAAGTAACAGACACTGACAGAGACAGAATTAATCCCACACTCACACACAATAACTGACACTGACAGATAGAGAATTAATCCTACACTCACACACAGTAACAGACACTGACAGATACAGAATTAACCACACACTAACACACAGTAACAAACACTGACAGATAGAGAACTAACCCCACACTCACACACAGTAACAAACACTGTCGAGTCAGAATTAATCCCACACTCACACACGGTAACAGAAACTGACAGAAAGAGAACTAATCCCACACTCACATACAGTACCAGACACTGACAGATACATAATTAAGCCCACACTCACACACAGTAACAGACGCTGACAGATACAGAAATAATCCCACACTCACACACAGTAACAGAGACTGACAGATACAGAATTAACCTCACACTAACACACAGTAACAGACACTGACAGATAGAGAACTTACCTCACACTCACTCACAGTAACAAACACTGTCGAGTCAGAATTAATCCCAGACTCACACACGGTAACAGACAGTGACAGATGCAGAATTAATCCCACACTGAAATAAATTAACAGGCAATGACAGATACAGAATTAATCCTGCACTTTCACACAGTAACAGACACTGACAGATAGAGAATTAATGCCACACTCACACACAGTAACAGGCACCGACAGAATCAGAATTAATCCCACACTCAAATACATTAACAGACAATGACAGATACAGAATTAATCACGCACTCACACACAGTAACAGACACTGACAGATAGAGAACTAACCCCACACTCACACACAGTAACAAACACTGTCGAGTCAGAATTAATCCCACACTCACACACGGTAACAGACAGTGACAGATGCAGAATTCATCCCACACTCACACACAGTACCAGAAACTGACAGAAAGAGAACTAATCCCACACACACATACAGTACCAGACACTGACAGAAAGAGAATTAATCCGGCACTCACACGGATTAACAGACACTGACATATAAAGAATTAATCCCACAGTCACATACAGTAACAGACACTGACAGATACAGAATTAATCCCACACTCACACACAGTAACAGACACTGACAGACAAAGAATTCATCCCACACTCACATACAATAACAGATACTGACAGATACAGAATTAATCCCACACTCACACACAGTAACAGACACTGACAGATACAGAATTAATCCCACACTCACACACAGTAACAGACACTGACAGATACAGAATTAATCCCACACTCACACACAGTAACAGACACTGACAGATACAGAATTAATCCCACACTCACACACAGTAACAAACACTGTCGAGTCAGAATTAATCCCAGACTCACACACGGTAACAGACAGTGACAGATGCAGAATTAATCCCACACTGAAATACATTAACAGACAATGAGAGATACAGAATTAATCCCGCACTCACACACAGTAACAGACACTGACAGATAGAGAATTAATGCCACACACACACAGTAACAGGCACCGACAGAATCAGAATTAATCCCACACTCAAATACATTAACAGACAATGACAGATACAGAATTAATCCCGCACTCACACACAGTAACAGACACTGACAGATAGAGAATTAATGCCACACTCACACACAGTAACAGACACAGACAGAATCAGACTTAATCCCACACTCACATACAGTAACAGACACTGACAGATACAGAATTAATCCCACAATCGCACACAGTAACAGACACGTGACAGATACAGACTTAATCCCACACTCACACACAATAACAGACACTGACAGATACAGAATTAATACCACACTCACACACAGTTACAAACACTGACAGATGCAGAACTAATCCGGCACTCACACGGATTAACAGACACTGACAGATACAGAATTAATCATACAGTCACACACAGTACCAGTCACTGACAGATACAGAATTAATCCCACACTCAAATACAGTAACAGACAATGACAGATACAGAATTAATCCCGCACTCACACACATTAACAGACACTGACAGATACAGAATTAATCCCACACTCACACACAGTAACAGACACTGACAGATACAGAATTAATCCCACACTCACACTCAGTAACAGACACTGACAGATAGGGAATTAATCCCACACTCACACACAGTAACAGACACTGACAGACAAAGAATTAATCCCACACTCACACACAGTAACAGACACTGACAGATACATAATTAATCCCACACTCACACACAGTAACAGACACTGACAGATAGAGAATTAATGCCACACTCACACATAGTAACAGGCACCGACAGAATCAGAATTAATCCCACACTCAAATACATTAACAGACAATGACAGATACAGAATTAACCTCACACTAACACACAGTAACAAACACTGACAGATAGAGAACTAACCCCACACTCACACATAGTAACACACACTGTCGAGTCAGAATTAATCCCACACTCACACACGGTAACAGACAGTGACAGATGCAGAATTCATCCCACACTCACACACAGTACCAGAAACTGACAGAAAGAGAACTAATCCGGCACTCACAGACACTGACAGATACAGAATTAATCCCACACTCACACACAGTAACAGACACTGACAGATAGAGAATTAATCCCACACTCACACACAGTAACAGACACTGACAGACAAAGAATTAAACCCACACTCACACACAGTAACAGGCACCGACAGAATCAGAATTAATCCCACACTCAAATACATTAACAGACAATGACAGATACAGAATTAATCCTGCACTCACACACAGTAACAGACACTGACAGAATCAGACTTAATCCCACACTCACATACAGTAACAGACACTGACAGATACAGAATTAATCCCACACTCACACACAGTAACAGACACTGTCAGACAAAGAATTAATCCCACACTCACATACAACAACAGAGACTGACAGATAGAGAACTAATCCCACACTCAAATACCGTACCAGACACTAACAGATAGAGAATTAATCGGGCACTAAAACAGATTAACGACACTGGCAGATACAGAATTAATCCCACAATCGCCTACAGTAACAGACACGTGACAGATACAGACTTAATCCCACACTCACACACAATAACAGACACTGACAGATACAGAATTAATCGAACACTCACACACTTGCAGACACTGACAGATACAGAATTAATCCCACACTCACACACAGTAACAGACACTGACAGATACAGAATTAATACCACACTCACACACAGTAACAGAGACTGACAGATACAGAATTAACCTCACACTAACACACAGTAACAAACACTGACAGACAGAGAACTAACCCCACACTCACACACAGTAACAATCACTGTCGAGTCAGAATTAATCCCACACTCACACACGGTAACAGACAGTGACAGATGCAGAATTCATCCCACACTCACACACAGTACCAGAAACTGACAGAAAAAGAACTAATCCCACACTCACATACAGTACCAGACACTGACAGATAGAGAATTAATCAGGCACTCACACGGATTAACAGACACTGACAGATACAGAATTAATCCCACAGTCACACACAGTAACAGTCACTGACAGATACAGAATTAATCCCACACTCACACACAGTAACAGTCACTGACAGATACAGAATTAATCCCACAATCAAATACAGTAACAGACAATGACAGATACAGAATTAATCCCGCACTCACACACAGTAACAGACACTGACAGACAGAGAATTAATGCCACACTCACACACAGTTACAGACACTGACAGAATCAGACATAATCCCACACACACACAGTAACAGACACTGACAGATACAAAATTAATCCCACACTCACACAAAGTAACAGACACTGACAGAGACAGAATTAATCCCACACTCACACACAATAACAGACACTGACAGATAGAGAATTAATCCTACACTCACACACAGTAACAGACACTGACAGATACAGAATTAACCTCACACTAACACACAGTAACAAACACTGACAGATAGAGAACTAACCCCACACTCACACACAGTAACAAACACTGTCGAGTCAGAATTAATCCCACACTCACACACGGTAACAGACAGTGACAGATGCAGAATTCATCCCACACTCAGACACAGTACCAGAAACTGACAGAAAGAGAACTAATCCCACACTCACATACAGTACCAGACACTGACAGATAGACAATTAGTCCGGCAGTCACACGGATTAACAGACACTGACAGATACAGAATTAATCCCACAGTCACACACAGTAATAGTCACTGACAGATACAGAATTAATCCCACACTCAAATACAGTAACAGACAATGACAGTGACATAATTAATCCCGCACTCACACACAGTAACAGACACTGACAGATGGAGAATTAATGCCACACTCACACACAGTTACAGACACTGACAGAATCAGATTTAATCCCACACTCACATACAGTAACAGACACTGACAGATACAGAATTAATCCCACACTCACACACAGTAACAGACACTGACAGATACATAATTAATCCCACACTCACACACAGTAACAGACACTGACAGATAGGGAATTAATCCCACACTCACACACAGTAACAGACACTGACATACAAAGAATTAATCCCACACTAACACACAGTAACAGACACTGACAGATAGAGAACTTACCTCACACTCACACACAGTAACAAACACTGTCGAGTCAGAATTAATCCCACACTCACACACGGTAACAGACAGTGATAGATGCAGAATTAATCCCACACTGAAATACATTCACAGACAATGACAGATACAGAATTAATCCCGCACTCACACACAGTAACAGACACTGACAGATAGAGAATTAATGCCACACTCACACACAGTAACAGGCACCGACAGAATCAGAATTAATCCCACACTCAAATACATTAACAGACAATGACAGATACAGAATTAATCCCACACTCACACACAGTAACAGTCACTGACAGATAGAGAACTAACCACACACTCACACACAGTAACAAACACTGCCGAGTCAGAATTAATCCCACACTCACACACGGTAACAGAGACTGACAGATACAGAATTAACCTCACACTAACACACAGTAACAGACACTGACAGATAGAGAACTTACCTCACACTCACACACAGTAACAAACACTGTCGAGTCAGAATTAATCCCACACTCACACACGGTAACAGACAGTGACAGATGCAGAATTAATCCCACACTGAAATACATTAACAGGCAATGACAGATACAGAATTAATCCCGCACTTTCACACAGTAACAGACACTGTCAGATAGAGAATTAATGCCACACTCACACACAGTAACAGGCACCGACAGAATCAGAATTAATCCCACACTCAAATACATTAACAGACAATGACAGATGCAGAATTAATCCCGCACTCACACACAGTAACAGACACTGACAGATAGAGAACTAACCCCACACTCACACACAGTAACAAACACTGACGAGTCAGAATTAATCCCACACTCACACACGGTAACAGACAGTGACAGATGCAGAATTCATCCCACACTCACACACAGTACCAGAAACTGACAGAAAGAGAACTAATCCCACACACACATACAGTACCAGACACTGACAGAAAGAGAATTAATCCGGCACTCACACGGATTAAAAGACACTGACAGATACAGAATTAATCCCACAGTCACATACAGTAACAGACACTGACAGACAAAGAATTAATCCCACACTCACATACAATAACAGATACTGACAGATACAGAATTAATCCCACACTCACACACAGTAACAGACACTGACAGATACAGAATTAATCCCACACTCACACACAGGAACAGACACTGACAGACACAGAATTAATCCCACACTCACACACAGTAACAGACACTGACAGATACAGAATTAATCCCACACTCACACACAGTAACAGACACTGACAGATACATAATTTAGCCCACACTCACACACAGTCACAGACACTGACAGATACAGAATTAATCCCACACTCACACACAGTAACAAACACTGTCGAGTCAGAATTAATCCCAGACTCACACACGGTAACAGACAGTGACAGATGCAGAATTAATCCCACACTGAAATACATTAACAGACAATGAGAGATACAGAATTAATCCCGCACTCACACACAGTAACAGACACTGACAGATAGAGAATTAATGCCACACTCACACACAGTAACAGGAACCGACAGAATCAGAATTAATCCCACACTCAAATACATTAACAGACAATGACAGATACAGAATTAATCCCGCACTCACACACAGTAACAGACACTGACAGATAGAGAATTAATGCCACACTCACACACAGTAACAGACACGTGACAGATACAGACTTAATCCCACACTCACACACAATAACAGACACTGACAGATACAGAATTAATACCACACTCACACACAGTTACAAACACTTACAGATGCAGAACTAATCCGGCACTCACACGGATTAACAGACACTGACAGATACAGAATTAATCCCACAGTCACACACAGTACCAGTCACTGACAGATACAGAATTAATCCCACACTCAAATACAGTAACAGACAATGACAGATACAGAATTAATCCCGCACTCACACACAGTAACAGGCACTGACAGATGGAGAATTAATGCCACACTCACACACAGTAACAGACACTGACAGAATCAGACTTAATCCCACACTCACATACAGTAACAGACACTGACAGATACAGAATTAATCCCACACTCACACACAGTAACAGACACTGACAGATACAGAATTAATCCCACACTCACACTCAGTAACAGACACTGACAGATAGGGAATAGATCCCACACTCACACACAGTAACAGACACTGACAGACAAAGAATTAATCCCACACTCACATACAATAACAGACACTGACAGATACAGAATTAATCCCACACTCACACACAGTAACAGACACTGACAGACAAAGAATTAATCCCACACTCACATACAATAACAGATACTGACAGATACAGAATCAATCCCACACTCACACACAGTAACAGAAACTGACAGATACAGAATTAATCCCACACTCACACACAGGAACAGACACTGACAGATACAGAATTAATCCCACACTCACACACAGTAACAGACACTGACAGATACAGAATTAATCCCACACTCACACACAGTAACAGACACTGACAGATACATAATTAAGTTCACACTCACACACAGTCACAGACACTGACATATACAGAATTAATCCCACACTCACACACAGTAACAAACACTGTCGAGTCAGAATTAATCCCAGACTCACACACGGTAACAGACAGTGACAGATGCAGAATTAATCCCTCACTGAAATACATTAACAGACAATGACAGATACAGAATTAATCCCACACTCACACACAGTAACAGTCACTGACAGATAGAGAACTAACCACACACTCACACACAGTAACAAACACTGCCGAGTCAGAATTAATCCCACACTCACACACGGTAACAGACAGTGACAGATGCAGAATTCATCCCACACTCACACACAGTACCAGAAACTGACAGAAAGAGAACTAATCCCACACTCACATACAGTACCAGACACTGACAGATAGAGAATTAATCCGGCACTCACACGGATTAACAGACACTGACAGATACAGAATTAATCCCACAGTCACACACAGTAACAGACACTGACAGATACATAATTAAGCCCACACTCACACACAGTAACAGACGCTGACAGATACAGAAATAATCCCACACTCACACACAGTAACAGAGACTGAGAGATACAGAATTAACCTCACACTAACACACAGTAACAGACACTGACAGATAGAGAACTTACCTCACACTCACACACAGTAACAAACACTGTCGAGTCAGAATTAATCCCAGACTCACACACGGTAACAGACAGTGACAGATGCAGAATTAATCCCACACTGAAATACATTAACAGGCAATGACAGATACAGAATTAATCCCGCACTTTCACACAGTAACAGACACTGTCAGATAGAGAATTAATGCCACACTCACACACAGTAACAGGCACCGACAGAATCAGAATTAATCCCACACTCAAATACATTAACAGACAATGACAGATGCAGAATTAATCCCGCACTCACACACAGTAACAGACACTGACAGATAGAGAACTAACCCCACACTCACACACAGTAACAAACACTGACGAGTCACAATTAATCCCACACTCACACACGGTAACAGACAGTGACAGATGCAGAATTCATCCCACACTCACACACAGTAACAAACACTGACAGACAAAGAATTAATCCCACACTCACATACAATAACAGACACTGACATATACAGAATTAATCCCACACTCACACACAGTAACAAACACTGTCGAGTCAGAATTAATCCCAGACTCACACACGGTAACAGACAGTGACAGATGCAGAATTAATCCCTCACTGAAATACATTAACAGACAATGAGAGATACAGAATTAATCCCGCACTCACACACAGTAACAGACACTGACAGATAGAGAATTAATGCCACACTCACACACAGTAACAGGCACCGACAGAATCAGAATTAATCCCACACTCAAATAAATTAACAGACAATGACAGATACAGAATTAATCCCGCACTCACACACAGTAACAGACACTGACAGATAGAGAATTAATGCCACACTCACACACAGTAACAGACACTGACAGAATCAGACATAATCCCACACTCACATACAGTAACTGACACTGACAGATACAGAATTAATCCCACAATCGCACACAGTAACAGACACGTGACAGATACAGACTTAATCCCACACTCACACACAATAACAGACACTGACAGATACAGAATTAATACCACACTCACACACAGTTACAGACACTGACAGATGCAGAACTAATCCGGCACTCACACGGATTAACAGACACTGACAGATACAGAATTAATCCCACAGTCACACACAGTACCAGTCACTGACAGATACAGAATTAATCCCACACTCAAATACAGTAACAGACAATGACAGATACAGAATTAATCCCGCACTCACACACAGTAACAGACACTGACAGATAGAGAATTAATGCCACACTCACACACAGTTACAGACACTGACAGAATCAGACTTAATCCCACACTCACATACAGTAACAGACACTGACAGATACAGAATTAATCCCACACTCACACACAGTAACAGACACTGACAGAATCAGAATTAATCCCACACTCACACTCAGTAACAGACATTGACAGATAGGGAATTAATCCCACACTCACACACAGTAACAGACACTGACAGACAAAGAATTAATCCCACACTCACATACAATAACAGACACTGACAGATACAGAATTAATCCCACACTCACACACAGTCACAGACACTGACAGATAGAGAATTAATCCCGCACTCACACACAGTAACAGACACTGACAGATACAGAATTAATCCCACACTCACACACAGTAACATACACTGACAGATACATAATTAAGCCCACACTCACTCACAGTAACAGACGCTGACAGATACAGAAATAATCCCACACTCACACACAGCTACAGACACTGACAAAATCAGACTTAATCCCATCCTCACATACAGTAACAGACACTGACAGATGCAGAATTAATCCCACACTCACATACAATAACAGACACTGACAGATACAGAATTAATCCCACACTCACACACAGTAACAGACACTGACAGATACAGAATTAATCCCACACTCACACACAGTAACAGACTCTGACAGATACAGAAATAATCCCACACTCACACACAGTAACAGACACTGACAGATACAGAATTAATCCCACACTCACACACAGTAACAGAAACTGACAGATACATAATTAAGCCCACACTCACACACAGTAACAGAGACTGACAGATACAGAATTAACCTCACACTCACACACAGTAACAGACACTGACAGATAGAGAACTAACCTCACACTCACACACAGTAACAAACACTGTCGAGTCAGAATTAATCCCACACTCACACACGGTAACAGACACTGACAGATGCAGAATACATCCCACACTGAAATACATTAACAGACAATGACAGATACAGAATTAATCCCGCACTCACACACAGTAACAGACACTGACAGATAGAGAATTAATGCCACACTCACACACAGTAACAGGCACCGACAGAATCAGAATTAATCCCACACTCAAATACATTAACAGACAATGACAGATACAGAATTAATCCCGCACTCACACACAGTAACAGACACTGACAGATAGAGAATTAATGCCACACTCACACACAGTTACAGACACTGAGAGAAGCAGACTTAATCCCACACTCACATACAGTAACAGACACTGACAGATACAGAATTAATCCCACACTCACTCACAGTAACAGACACTGACAGATACAGAATTAATCCCGCACTCACACACAGTAACAGACACTGACAGACAAAGAATTAATCCCACATTCACATACAACAACAGACACTGACAGATAGAGAACTAATCCCACACTCAAATACCGTACCAGACACTAACAGATCGAGAATTAATCGGGCACTAAAACAGATTAACGACACTGACAGATACAGAATTAATCCCACAATCGCACACAGTAACAGACACGTGACAGATACAGACTTAACCCCACACTCACACACAGTAACAAACACTGTCGAGTCAGAATTAATCCCACACTCACACACGGTAACAGACAGTGACAGATGCAGAATTAATCCCACACTGAAATACATTAACAGGCAATGACAGATACAGAATTAATCCCGCACTTTCACACAGTAACAGACACTGTCAGATAGAGAATTAATGCCACACTCACACACAGTAACAGGCACCGACAGAATCAGAATTAATCCCACACTCAAATACATTAACAGACAATGACAGATGCAGAATTAATCCCGCACTGAAATACATTAACAGACAATGACAGATACAGAATTAATCCCGCACTCACACACAGTAACAGACACTGACAGATAGAGAATTAATGCCACACTCACACACAGTAACAGGCACCGACAGAATCAGAATTAATCCCACACTCAAATACATTAACAGACAATGACAGATACAGAATTAATCCCACACTCACACACAGTAACAGTCACTGACAGATAGAGAACTAACCACACACTCACACACAGTAACAAACACTGCCGAGTCAGAATTAATCCCACACTCACACACGGTAACAGAGACTGACAGATACAGAATTAACCTCACACTAACACACAGTAACAGACACTGACAGATAGAGAACTTACCTCACACTCACACACAGTAACAAACACTGTCGAGTCAGAATTAATCCCACACTCACACACGGTAACAGACAGTGACAGATGCAGAATTAATCCCACACTGAAATACATTAACAGGCAATGACAGATACAGAATTAATCCCGCACTTTCACACAGTAACAGACACTGTCAGATAGAGAATTAATGCCACACTCACACACAGTAACAGGCACCGACAGAATCAGAATTAATCCCACACTCAAATACATTAACAGACAATGACAGATGCAGAATTAATCCCGCACTCACACACAGTAACAGACACTGACAGATAGAGAACTAACCCCACACTCACACACAGTAACAAACACTGACGAGTCAGAATTAATCCCACACTCACACACGGTAACAGACAGTGACAGATGCAGAATTCATCCCACACTCACACACAGTACCAGAAACTGACAGAAAGAGAACTAATCCCACACACACATACAGTACCAGACACTGACAGAAAGAGAATTAATCCGGCACTCACACGGATTAAAAGACACTGACAGATACAGAATTAATCCCACAGTCACATACAGTAACAGACACTGACAGACAAAGAATTAATCCCACACTCACATACAATAACAGATACTGACAGATACAGAATTAATCCCACACTCACACACAGTAACAGACACTGACAGATACAGAATTAATCCCACACTCACACACAGGAACAGACACTGACAGACACAGAATTAATCCCACACTCACACACAGTAACAGACACTGACAGATACAGAATTAATCCCACACTCACACACGGTAACAGACAGTGACAGATGCAGAATTCATCCCACACTCACACACAGTACCAGAAACTGACAGAAAGAGAACTAATCCCACACACACATACAGTACCAGACACTGACAGAAAGAGAATTAATCCGGCACTCACACGGATTAAAAGACACTGACAGATACAGAATTAATCCCACAGTCACATACAGTAACAGACACTGACAGATACAGAATTAATCCCACACTCACACACAGTAACAGACACTGACAGACAAAGAATTAATCCCACACTCACATACAATAACAGATACTGACAGATACAGAATTAATCCCACACTCACACACAGTAACAGACACTGACAGATACAGAATTAATCCCACACTCACACACAGGAACAGACACTGACAGACACAGAATTAATCCCACACTCACACACAGTAACAGACACTGACAGATACAGAATTAATCCCACACTCACACACAGTAACAGACACTGACAGATACATAATTTAGCCCACACTCACACACAGTCACAGACACTGACAGATACAGAATTAATCCCACACTCACACACAGTAACAAACACTGTCGAGTCAGAATTAATCCCAGACTCACACACGGTAACAGACAGTGACAGATGCAGAATTAATCCCACACTGAAATACATTAACAGACAATGAGAGATACAGAATTAATCCCGCACTCACACACAGTAACAGACACTGACAGATAGAGAATTAATGCCACACTCACACACAGTAACAGGAACCGACAGAATCAGAATTAATCCCACACTCAAATACATTAACAGACAATGACAGATACAGAATTAATCCCGCACTCACACACAGTAACAGACACTGACAGATAGAGAATTAATGCCACACTCACACACAGTAACAGACACTGACAGAATCAGACTTAATCCCACACTCACATACAGTAGCAGACACTGACAGATACAGAATTAATCCCACAATCGCACACAGTAACAGACACGTGACAGATACAGACTTAATCCCACACTCACACACAATAACAGACACTGACAGATACAGAATTAATACCACACTCACACACAGTTACAAACACTGACAGATGCAGAACTAATCCGGCACTCACTCGGATTAACAGACACTGACAGATACAGAATTAATCCCACAGTCACACACAGTACCAGTCACTGACAGATACAGAATTAATCCCACACTCAAATACAGTAACAGACAATGACAGATACAGAATTAATCCCGCACTCACACACAGTAACAGACACTGACAGATGGAGAATTAATGCCACACTCACACACAGTTACAGACACTGACAGAATCAGACTTAATCCCACACTCACATACAGTAACAGACACTGACAGATACAGAATTAATCCCACACTCACACACAGTAACAGACACTGACAGATACAGAATTAATCCCACACTCACACTCAGTAACAGACACTGACAGATAGGGAATAGATCCCACACTCACACACAGTAACAGACACTGACAGACAAAGAATTAATCCCACACTCACATACAATAACAGACACTGACAGATACAGAATTAATCCCACACTCACACACAGTAACAGACACTGACAGACAAAGAATTAATCCCACACTCACATACAATAACAGATACTGACAGATACAGAATCAATCCCACACTCACACACAGTAACAGAAACTGACAGATACAGAATTAATCCCACACTCACACACAGGAACAGACACTGACAGATACAGAATTAATCCCACACTCACACACAGTAACAGACACTGACAGATACAGAATTAATCCCACACTCACACACAGTAACAGACACTGACAGATACATAATAAAGTTCACACTCACACACAGTCACAGACACTGACATATACAGAATTAATCCCACACTCACACACAGTAACAAACACTGTCGAGTCAGAATAAATCCCAGACTCACACACGGTAACAGACAGTGACAGATGCAGAATTAATCCCTCACTGAAATACATTAACAGACAATGACAGATACAGAATTAATCCCACACTCACACACAGTAACAGTCACTGACAGATAGAGAACTAACCACACACTCACACACAGTAACAAACACTGCCAAGTCAGAATTAATCCCACACTCACACACGGTAACAGACAGTGACAGATGCAGAATTCATCCCACACTCACACACAGTACCAGAAACTGACAGAAAGAGAACTAATCCCACACTCACATACAGTACCAGACACTGACAGATAGAGAATTAATCCGGCACTCACACGGATTAACAGACACTGACAGATACAGAATTAATCCCACAGTCACACACAGTAACAGACACTGACAGATACATAATTAAGCCCACACTCACACACAGTAACAGACGCTGACAGATACAGAAATAATCCCACACTCACACACAGTAACAGAGACTGAGAGATACAGAATTAACCTCACACTAACACACAGTAACAGACACTGACAGATAGAGAACTTACCTCACACTCACACACAGTAACAAACACTGTCGAGTCAGAATTAATCCCAGACTCACACACGGTAACAGACAGTGACAGATGCAGAATTAATCCCACACTGAAATACATTAACAGGCAATGACAGATACAGAATTAATCCCGCACTTTCACACAGTAACAGACACTGTCAGATAGAGAATTAATGCCACACTCACACACAGTAACAGGCACCGACAGAATCAGAATTAATCCCACACTCAAATACATTAACAGACAATGACAGATGCAGAATTAATCCCGCACTCACACACAGTAACAGACACTGACAGATAGAGAACTAACCCCACACTCACACACAGTAACAAACACTGACGAGTCACAATTAATCCCACACTCACACACGGTAACAGACAGTGACAGATGCAGAATTCATCCCACACTCACACACAGTAACAAACACTGACAGACAAAGAATTAATCCCACACTCACATACAATAACAGACACTGACATATACAGAATTAATCCCACACTCACACACAGTAACAAACACTGTCGAGTCAGAATTAATCCCAGACTCACACACGGTAACAGACAGTGACAGATGCAGAATTAATCCCTCACTGAAATACATTAACAGACAATGAGAGATACAGAATTAATCCCGCACTCACACACAGTAACAGACACTGACAGATAGAGAATTAATGCCACACTCACACACAGTAACAGGCACCGACAGAATCAGAATTAATCCCACACTCAAATAAATTAACAGACAATGACAGATACAGAATTAATCCCGCACTCACACACAGTAACAGACACTGACAGATAGAGAATTAATGCCACACTCACACACAGTAACAGACACTGACAGAATCAGACATAATCCCACACTCACATACAGTAACTGACACTGACAGATACAGAATTAATCCCACAATCGCACACAGTAACAGACACGTGACAGATACAGACTTAATCCCACACTCACACACAATAACAGACACTGACAGATACAGAATTAATACAACACTCACACACAGTTACAGACACTGACAGATGCAGAACTAATCCGGCACTCACACGGATTAACAGACACTGACAGATACAGAATTAATCCCACAGTCACACACAGTACCAGTCACTGACAGATACAGAATTAATCCCACACTCAAATACAGTAACAGACAATGACAGATACAGAATTAATCCCGCACTCACACACAGTAACAGACACTGACAGATAGAGAATTAATGCCACACTCACACACTGTTACAGACACTGACAGAATCAGACTTAATCCCACACTCACATACAGTAACAGACACTGACAGATACAGAATTAATCCCACACTCACACACAGTAACAGACACTGACAGAATCAGAATTAATCCCACACTCACACTCAGTAACAGACATTGACAGATAGGGAATTAATCCCACACTCACACACAGTAACAGACACTGACAGACAAAGAATTAATCCCACACTCACATGCAGTAACAGACATTGACAGATACAGAATTAATCCCACACTCACATACAGTAACAGACTCTGACATATATAGAATTACTCCCACACACACACACAGTAACAGACACTGACAGATACAGAATTAATCCCACACTCACACACAGTAACAGACACTGACAGATACAGAATTAATCCCACACTCTCACACCGTAACAGACACTGACAGATACAGAATTAATCCCACAATCACACAAGGTAACAGACACTGACAGTTAGAGAATTAATCGCACACTCAAATCGAGTAACAGACACTGAATGATACAGAATTAATCCCACACTCACACACAATAACAGACACTGACAGATACAGAATTAATCTAACACTCACACACTTGCAGACATTGACAGATACAGAATTAATCCCTCACTCACAGTAGCAGACAATGACAGATACAAAATTGATCCCACACTCACACACAGTAACAGACACTGACAGATACAGAATTAATCCCACACTCACACACAGTAACAGACACTGACAGATACAGAATTAATCCCACACTCTCACACTGTAACAGACACTGGCAGATACAGAATTAATACTACACTCACACACAGTAACTGACACTGACAGAGACAGAACTGATACCACACTCACACACCGTAACAGATACTGCCAGATACTGAATTAATCCCACAATCACACACGGTAACAGACACTGACAGTTAGAGAATTCATCGCACACTCAAGTAGAGTAACAGACACTGACGGATGCAGAATTAATCCCACACTCACACACAGTAACAGACACTGACAGATACAGAATTAATCCCACAATCACACACAGTAACAGATACTGACTGATACAGAATTAATCCCACACTCACACACAGTAACAGACACGGATAGAGCCAGAATTAATCCCACACTCACATACAGTAACAGACATTGACAGATACAGAATTAATCCCACACTCACACCCAGTAACAGACACTGACAGATACAGAATTAATCCCACACTCACGAAAAGTAACAGACACTGACAGATACAGAATTAATCCCACAATCAAATACAGTAACAGACACTGACAGATGCAGAATTAATCCAACACTCACACACAGTACAAGAAACTGACAGAGACAGAATTAATCCCACACTCACACACAGTAACAGACACTGACAGATAGAGAATTACTCCCACACATACACACAGTAACAGACACTGACAGATACAGAATTAATCCCACACTCACACACAGTAACAGACACTGACAGATACAGAATTAATCCCACACTCTCGCACCGTAACAGACACTGACAGATACAGAATTAATCCCGCAATCACACACGGTAACAGACACTGACAGTTAGAGAATTAATCGCACACTCAAATAGAGTAACAGACACTGACTGATACAGAATTAATCCCACACTCGCACACAGTAACAGACACGGATAGAGACAGACTTAATCCCACACTCACATACAGTAACAGACACTGACAGATACAGAATTAATCCCACACTCACACTCAGTAACAGACACTGACAGATACAGAATTAATCCCACACTCACACACAGTAACAGACACTGACAGATACAGAATTAATCCCACACTCAAATACAGTAACAGACACGGACAGATACAGAATTAATCCCACACTCACACACAGTACCGGAAACTGACAGATAGAGAACTAATCCCACACTCAAATACCGTATCAGACACTTACAGATGGAGAATTAAATGGGCACTAAAACAGATTAACGACACTGAGAGATACAGAATTAATCCCACAATCACACACAGTAACAGACACGTGACAGATACAGACTTAATCCCACACTCACACACAATAACAGACACTGACAGATACAGAATTAATCTAACACTCACACACTTGCAGACACTGACAGATACAGAATTAATCCCTCACTCACAGTAGCAGACAATGACAGATACAAAATTGATCCCAAAATCACACACAGTAACAGACACTGACAGATACAGAATTAATCCCACAATCACACACAGTAACAGACACTGGCAGATACAGAATTAATCCGACACTCACACACAGTAACTGACACTGACAGAGACAGAACTGATACCACACTCACACACCGTAACAGATACTGCCAGATAGTGAATTAATCCCACAATCACACACGGTAACAGACACTGACAGTTAGAGAATTCATCTCACACTCAAATAGAGTAACATACACTGACAGATACTGAATTAATCCCACACTCTCACACTGTAACAGACACTGGCAGATACAGAATTAATCCTACACTCACACACAGTAACTGACACTGACAGAGACAGAACAGATACCACACTCACACACCGTAACAGATACTGCCAGATACTGAATTAATCCCACAATCACACACGGTAACAGACACTGACAGTTAGAGAATTCATCGCACACTCAAATAGAGTAACAGACACTGACGGATACAGAATTAATCCCACACTCACACACAGTAACAGACACTGACAGATACAGAATTACTCCCACAATCACACACAGTAACAGATACTGACTGATACAGAAATAATCCCACACTCACACACAGTAACAGACACGGATAGAGCCAGACTTAATCCCACACTCACATACAGTAACAGACATTGACAGATACAGAATTAATCCCACACTCACACACAGTAACAGGCACTGACAGATACAGAATTAATCTAACACTCACACACTTGCAGACACTGACAGATACAGAATTAATCCGTCACTCACAGTAGCAGACAATGACAGATACAAAATTGATCCCAAAATCACACACAGTAACAGACACTGACAGATACAGAATTAATCCCACACTCACACACAGTAACAGACACTGACAGATACAGAATTAATCCCACACTCTCACACTGTAACAGACACTGACAGTTAGAGAATTCATCGCACACTCAAATAGAGTAACAGACACTGACAGATACAGAATTAATCCCACACTCTCACACTGTAACAGACACTGGCAGATACAGAATTAATCCTACACTCACACACAGTAACTGACACTGACAGAGACAGAACTGATACCACACTCAGACACCGTAACAGATACTGCCAGATACTGAATTAATCCCTCAATCACACACGGTAACAGACACTGACAGTTAGAGAATTCATCGCACACTCAAATAGAGTAACAGACACTGACGGATACAGAATTAATCCCACACTCACACACAGTAACAGACACTGACAGATACAGAATTAATCCCACAATCACACACAGTAACAGATACTGACTGATACAGAAATAATCCCACACTCACACACAGTAACAGACACGGATAGAGCCAGACTTAATCCCACACTCACATACAGTAACAGACATTGACAGATATAGAATTAATCCCACACTCACACACAGTAACAGACACTGACAGATACAGAATTAATCCCACACTCACGAAAAGTAACAGACACTGACAGACACAGAATTAATCCCACAATCAAATACAGTAACAGACACTGACAGATGCAGAATTAATCCAACACTCACACACAGTACCAGAAACTGACAGAGACAGAATTAATCCAACACTCACACACAGTAACAGACACTGACAGATAGAGAATTACTCCCACACACACACACAGTAACAGACACTGACAGATACAGAATTAATCCCACACTCACACACAGTAACAGACACTGACAGATACAGAATTAATCCCACACTCAAATACAGTAACAGACACGGACAGATACAGAATTAATCCCTCACTCACAGTAGCAGACAATGACAGATACAAAATTGATCCCAAAATCACACACAGTAACAGACACTGACAGATACAGAATTAATCCCACAATCACACACAGTAACAGACACTGGCAGATACAGAATTAATCCGACACTCACACACAGTAACTGACACTGACAGAGACAGAACTGATACCACACTCACACACCGTAACAGATACTGCCAGATAGTGAATTAATCCCACAATCACACACGGTAACAGACACTGACAGTTAGAGAATTCATCTCACACTCAAATAGAGTAACATACACTGACAGATACTGAATTAATCCCACACTCTCACACTGTAACAGACACTGGCAGATACAGAATTAATCCTACACTCACACACAGTAACTGACACTGACAGAGACAGAACAGATACCACACTCACACACCGTAACAGATACTGCCAGATACTGAATTAATCCCACAATCACACACGGTAACAGACACTGACAGTTAGAGAATTCATCGCACACTCAAATAGAGTAACAGACACTGACGGATACAGAATTAATCCCACACTCACACACAGTAACAGACACTGACAGATACAGAATTACTCCCACAATCACACACAGTAACAGATACTGACTGATACAGAAATAATCCCACACTCACACACAGTAACAGACACGGATAGAGCCAGACTTAATCCCACACTCACATACAGTAACAGACATTGACAGATACAGAATTAATCCCACACTCACACACAGTAACAGGCACTGACAGATACAGAATTAATCTAACACTCACACACTTGCAGACACTGACAGATACAGAATTAATCCGTCACTCACAGTAGCAGACAATGACAGATACAAAATTGATCCCAAAATCACACACAGTAACAGACACTGACAGATACAGAATTAATCCCACACTCACACACAGTAACAGACACTGACAGATACAGAATTAATCCCACACTCTCACACTGTAACAGACACTGACAGTTAGAGAATTCATCGCACACTCAAATAGAGTAACAGACACTGACAGATACAGAATTAATCCCACACTCTCACACTGTAACAGACACTGGCAGATACAGAATTAATCCTACACTCACACACAGTAACTGACACTGACAGAGACAGAACTGATACCACACTCAGACACCGTAACAGATACTGCCAGATACTGAATTAATCCCTCAATCACACACGGTAACAGACACTGACAGTTAGAGAATTCATCGCACACTCAAATAGAGTAACAGACACTGACGGATACAGAATTAATCCCACACTCACACACAGTAACAGACACTGACAGATACAGAATTAATCCCACAATCACACACAGTAACAGATACTGACTGATACAGAAATAATCCCACACTCACACACAGTAACAGACACGGATAGAGCCAGACTTAATCCCACACTCACATACAGTAACAGACATTGACAGATATAGAATTAATCCCACACTCACACACAGTAACAGACACTGACAGATACAGAATTAATCCCACACTCACGAAAAGTAACAGACACTGACAGACACAGAATTAATCCCACAATCAAATACAGTAACAGACACTGACAGATGCAGAATTAATCCAACACTCACACACAGTACCAGAAACTGACAGAGACAGAATTAATCCAACACTCACACACAGTAACAGACACTGACAGATAGAGAATTACTCCCACACACACACACAGTAACAGACACTGACAGATACATAATTAATCCCACACTCACACACAGTAACAGACACTGACAGATACAGAATTAATCCCACACTCTCACACCGTAACAGACACTGACAGATACAGAATTAATCCCACAATCACACACGGTAACAGACACTGACAGTTAGAGAATTAATCGCACACTGAAATAAAGTAACAGACACTGACTGATACAGAATTAATCCCACACTCACACACAGTAACAGACACTGACAGATACAGAATTAATCCCACACTCTCGCACCGTAACAGACACTGACAGATACAGAATTAATCCCACAATCACACACGGTAACAGACACTGACAGTTAGAGAATTAATCGCACACTCAAATAGAGTAACAGACACTGACTGATACAGAATTAATCCCACACTCGCACACAGTAACAGACACGGATAGAGACAGACTTAATCCCACACTCACATACAGTAACAGACACTGACAGATACAGAATTAATCCCACACTCACACTCTTTAACAGACACTGACAGATACAGAATTAATCCCACACTCACACACAGTAACAGACACTGACAGATACAGAATTAATCCCACACTCAAATACAGTAACAGACACGGACAGATACAGAATTAATCCCTCACTCACAGTAGCAGACAATGACAGATACAAAATTGATCCCAAAATCACACACAGTAACAGACACTGACAGATACAGAATTAATCCCACAATCACACACAGTAACAGACACTGGCAGATACAGAATTAATCCGACACTCACACACAGTAACTGACACTGACAGAGACAGAACTGATACCACACTCACACACCGTAACAGATACTGCCAGATAGTGAATTAATCCCACAATCATACACGGTAACAGACACTGACAGTTAGAGAATTCATCTCACACTCAAATAGAGTAACATACACTGACAGATACTGAATTAATCCCACACTCTCACACTGTAACAGACACTGGCAGATACAGAATTAATCCTACACTCACACACAGTAACTGACACTGACAGAGACAGAACTGATACCACACTCACACACCGTAACAGATACTGCCAGATACTGAATTAATCCCACAATCACACACGGTAACAGACACTGACAGTTAGAGAATTCATCGCACACTCAAATAGAGTAACAGACACTGACGGATACAGAATTAATCCCACACTCACACACAGTAACAGACACTGACAGATACAGAATTACTCCCACAATCACACACAGTAACAGATACTGACTGATACAGAAATAATCCCACACTCACACACAGTAACAGACACGGATAGAGCCAGACTTAATCCCACACTCACATAGAGTAACAGACATTGACAGATGCAGAATTAATCCCACACTCACACACAGTAACAGACACTGACAGATACAGAATTAATCTAACACTCACACACTTGCAGACACTGACAGATACAGAATTAATCCGTCACTCACAGTAGCAGACAATGACAGATACAAAATTGATCCCAAAATCACACACAGTAACAGACACTGACAGATACAGAATTAATCCCACACTCACACACAGTAACAGACACTGACAGATACAGAATTAATCCCACACTCTCAGACTGTAACAGACACTGACAGTTAGAGAATTCATCGCACACTCAAATAGAGTAACAGACACTGACAGATACAGAATTAATCCCACACACTCACACTGTAACAGACACTGGCAGATACAGAATTAATCCTACACTCACACACAGTAACTGACACTGACAGAGACAGAACTGATACCACACTCACACACCGTAACAGATACTGCCAGATACTGAATTAATCCCTCAATCACACACGGTAACAGACACTGACAGTTAGAGAATTCATCGCACACTCAAATAGAGTAACAGACACTGACGGATACAGAATTAATCCCACACTCACACACAGTAACAGACACTGACAGATACAGAATTAATCCCACAATCACACACAGTAACAGATACTGACTGATACAGAAATAATCCCAAACTCACACACAGTAACAGACACGGATAGAGCCAGACTTAATCCCACACTCACATACAGTAACAGACATTGACAGATACAGAATTAATCCCACACTCACACACAGTAACAGACACTGACAGATACAGAATTAATCCCACACTCACGAAAAGTAACAGACACTGACAGACACAGAATTAATCCCACAATCAAATACATTAACAGACACTGACAGATGCAGAATTAATCCAACACTCACACACAGTACCAGAAACTGACAGAGACAGAATTAATCCAACACTCACACACAGTAACAGACACTGACAGATAGAGAATTACTCCCACACACACACACAGTAACAGACACTGACAGATACAGAATTAATCCCACACTCACACACAGTAACAGACACTGACAGATACAGAATTAATCCCACACTCTCACACCGTAACAGACACTGACAGATACAGAATTAATCCCACAATCACACACGGTAACAGACACTGACAGATACAGAATTAATCCCACAATCACACACGGTAACAGACATTGACAGTTAGAGAATTAATCGCACACTCAAATAGAGTAAAAGACACTGACTGATACAGAATAATCCCACACTCGCACACAGTAACAGACACGGATAGAGACAGACTTAATCCCACACTCACATACAGTAACAGACACTGACAGATACAGAATTAATCCCACACTCACACTCAGTAACAGACACTGACAGATACAGAATTAATCCCACACTCACACACAGTAACAGACACTGACAGATACAGAATTAATCCCACACTCAAATACAGTAACAGACACGGACAGATACAGAATTAATCCCACACTCACACACAGTACCGGAAACTGACAGATAGAGAACTAATCCCACACTCAAATACCGTACCAGACACTAACAGATGGAGAATTAATCGGGCACTAAAACAGATTAACGACACTGAGAGATACAGAATTAATCCCACAATCACACACAGTAACAGACACGTGACAGATACAGACTTAATCCCACACTCACACACAATAACAGACACGGACAGATACAGAATTAATCTAACACTCACACACTTGCAGACACTGACAGATACAGAATTAATCCCTCACTCACAGTAGCAGACAATGACAGATACAAAATTGATCCCAAAATCACACACAGTAACAGACACTGACAGATACAGAATTAATCCCACAATCACACACAGTAACAGACACTGGCAGATACAGAATTAATCCGACACTCACACACAGTAACTGACACTGACAGAGACAGAACTGATACCACACTCACACACCGTAACAGATACTGCCAGATAGTGAATTAATCCCACAATCACACACGGTAACAGACACTGACAGTTAGAGAATTCATCTCACACTCAAATAGAGTAACATACACTGACAGATACTGAATTAATCCCACACTCTCACACTGTAACAGACACTGGCAGATACAGAATTAATCCTACACTCACACACAGTAACTGACACTGACAGAGACAGAACTGATACCACACTCACACACCGTAACAGATACTGCCAGATACTGAATTAATCCCACAATCACACACGGTAACAGACACTGACAGTTAGAGAATTCATCGCACACTCAAATAGAGTAACAGACACTGACGGATACAGAATTAATCCCACACTCACACACAGTAACAGACACTGACAGATACAGAATTACTCCCACAATCACACACAGTAACAGATACTGACTGATACAGAAATAATCCCACACTCACACACAGTAACAGACACGGATAGAGCCAGACTTAATCCCACACTCACATACAGTTACAGACATTGACAGATACAGAATTAATCCCACACTCACACACAGTAACAGACACTGACAGATACAGAATTAATCTAACACTCACACACTTGCAGACACTGACAGATACAGAATTAATCCGTCACTCACAGTAGCAGACAATGACAGATACAAAATTGATCCCAAAATCACACACAGTAACAGACACTGACAGATACAGAATTAATCCCACACTCACACACAGTAACAGACACTGACAGATACAGAATTAATCCCACACTCTCACACTGTAACAGACACTGACAGTTAGAGAATTCATCGCACACTCAAATAGAGTAACAGACACTGACAGATACAGAATTAATCCCACACTCTCACACTGTAACAGACACTGGCAGATACAGAATTAATCCTACACTCACACACAGTAACTGACACTGACAGAGACAGAACTGATACCACACTCAGACACCGTAACAGATACTGCCAGATACTGAATTAATCCCTCAATCACACACGGTAACAGACACTGACAGTTAGAGAATTCATCGCACACTCAAATAGAGTAACAGACACTGACGGATACAGAATTAATCCCACACTCACACACAGTAACAGACACTGACAGATACAGAATTAATCCCACAATCACACACAGTAACAGATACTGACTGATACAGAAATAATCCCACACTCACACACAGTAACAGACACGGATAGAGCCAGACTTAATCCCACACTCACATACAGTAACAGACATTGACAGATACAGAATTAATCCCACACTCACACACAGTAACAGACACTGACAGATACAGAATTAATCCCACACTCACGAAAAGTAACAGACACTGACAGACACAGAATTAATCCCACAATCAAATACAGTAACAGACACTGACAGATGCAGAATTAATCCAACACTCACACACAGTACCAGAAACTGACAGAGACAGAATTAATCCAACACTCACGCACAGTAACAGACACTGACAGATAGAGAATTACTCCCACACACACACACAGTAACAGACACTGACAGATACAGAATTAATCCCACACTCACACACAGTAACAGACACTGACAGATACAGAATTAATCCCACACTCTCACACCGTAACAGACACTGACAGATACAGAATTAATCCCACAATCACACACGGTAACAGACACTGACAGTTAGAGAATTAATCGCACACTGAAATAAAGTAACAGACACTGACTGATACAGAATTAATCCCACACTCACATACAGTAACAGACACTGAGAGATACAGAATTAATCCCACAATCACACACAGTAACAGACACGTGACAGATACAGACTTAATCCCACACTCACACACAATAACAGACACTGACAGATACAGAATTAATCTAACACTCACACACTTGCAGACACTGACAGATACAGAATTAATCCCTCACTCACAGTAGCAGACAATGACAGATACAAAATTGATCCCAAAATCACACACAGTAACAGACACTGACAGAGACAGAATTAATCCAACACTCACACACAGTAACAGACACTGACAGATAGAGAATTACTCCCACACACACACACAGTAACAGACACTAACAGATACAGAATTAATCCCACACTCACACACAGTAACAGACACTGACAGATACAGAATTAATCCCACACTCTCACACCGTAACAGACACTGACAGATACTGAATTAATCCCACAATCACACACGGCAACAGACACTGACAGTTAGAGAATTAATCGCACACTCAATTAGAGTAACAGACACTGACTGATACAGAATTAGTCCCACACTCACACACAGTAACAGGCACTGACAGACACAAAATTAATCCCACAATCACACACAGTGACAGATACTGACTGATACAGAATTAATCCCACACTCACACACAGTAACAGACACGGATAGAGCCAGACTTAATCCCACACTCACATACAGTGACAGACATTGACAGATACAGAATTAATGCCACACTCACACACAGTAACCGACACTGACAGATACAGAATTAATCCCACACTCACGAAAATTAACAGACACTGACAGATACAGAATTAATCCCACACTCATATACAGTAACAGACACTGACGGATACAGAATTAATCCCACACTCACACACAGTACCAGAAACTGACAGATAGAGAACTAATCGCACACTCAAATACCGTACCAGACACTAACAGATAGAGAATTAATCGGGCACTAAAACAGATTAACGACACTGAGAGATACAGAATTAATCCCACAATCACACACAGTAACAGACACGTGACAGATACAGACTTAATCCCACACTCACACACAATAACAGACACTGACAGATGCAGAGTTAATCTAACACTCACACACTTGCAGACACTGACAGATACAGAATTAATCCCTCACTCTCAGTAGCAGGCAATGACAGATACAAAATTGATCCCACACTCACACACAGTAACAGACACTGACTGATACAGAATTAATCCCACACTCACACACAGTAACAGACACTGACAGATACAGAATTAATCCCACACTCTCTTGCTCAATGTGGGAGCTCAGGGACACGGCTGATGTCCCTGACTCCTTCACGTGCAGGACGTGTGTCCAACTGCAGCTCTTGTTAGACCGCATGACGGCTCTCGAGCTGCGGATGGACTCACTTTGGAGCATGCGCGATGCTGAGGAGGTCGTGGATAGCACGTTTAGTGAATTGGTCACACCGCAGATTAGGATTGCTGAGGGAGAAAGGGAATGGGTGACCAAAAGGCAGAGAAAGAGCAGGAAGGCAGCGCAGGAGTCCCCTGCGGTCATCTCCCTCCAAAACAAGTATACCGTTTTGGATACTGTTGGGGGAGATGGCTCACCAGGGGAAGGCAGCAGTAGCCAGGTCCATGGCACCGTGGCTGGCTCTGCTGTTCAGAAGGGCGGGAAAAAGAGTGGAAGGGCTATAGTCGTAGGGGATTCGATTGTAAGGGGAGTAGATTGGCGGTTCTGTGGTCGAAAACGAGGCTCCCGAATGGTATGTTGCCTCCCAGGTGCACGGGTCAGGGATGTCTCAGATCGGCTGCAGAACATTCTAAAGGGGGAGGGTGAACAGCCAGTTGTCATTGTGCACATAGGCACTAATGATATAGGTAAAAAACGGGATGAGGTCCTACAAGCAGAGTTTAGGGAGTTAGGAGCCAAGTTAAAAAGTAGGACCTCAGAGGTAGTAATCTCAGGATTACTACCAGTGCCACGTGATAGTCAGAGTAAAAATGAAAGAATAGTCAGGATGAATGCGTGGCTTGAGAGATGGTGCAGGAAGGAGGGGTTCAGATTTTTGGGACATTGGGACCGGTTCTGGGGCAGGTGGGACGATTACAAATTGGACGGTCTACACCTGGGCCAAACTGGAACCAATGTCCTTGGAGGTGCTTTTGCTAACGCAGTTGGGGAGGGTTTAAACTAATGTGGCAGGGGGATGGGAACCAATTGAGGTCAGTTGACTGTAAGGAGGTAGTAACAAAAGCCTGTAAGGAACTAGATAATGAAGTCAGTGTGACTAAGGGGAAGAACAGGCAGGGAGCAGATGATGAATATAAAGGGACTGGTGGTCTGAGGTGCATTTGTTTTAATGCAAGAAGTGTAGTAGGTAAGGCAGATGAACTTAGGGCTTGGATTAGTACCTGGGAGTATGATGTTATTGCTATTACTGAGACTTGGTTGAGGGAAGGGCATGATTGGCAACTAAATACCCCAGGATATCGATGCTTCAGGCGGGCTAGAGAGGGAGGTAAAAGGGGTGGAGGAGTTGCATTACTGGTCAAAGAGGATATCACAGCTGTGCTGAAGGAGGGCACTATGGAGGACTCGAGCAGTGAGGCAATATGGACAGAACTCAGAAATAGGAAGGGTGCGGTAACAATGTTGGGGCTGTACTACAGGCCTCCCAACAGCGAGCGTGAGATAGAGGTACAAATATGTAAACAGATTATGGAAAGATGTAGGAGCAACAGGGTGGTGGTGATAGGAGATTTTAATTTTCCCAACATTGACTGGGATTCGCTTAGTGTTAGAGGTCCAGATGGAGCAGAATTTGTAAGGAGCATCCAGGAAGGTTTTCTAGAGCAGTATGTAAATAGTCCAACTCGGGAAGGGGCCATACTGGACCTGGTGTTGGGGAATGAGCCCGGCCAGGTTGTTGAAGTTTCAGTAGGGGACTACTTTGGGAATAGTGATCACAATTCCGTAAGCTTTAAAATACTCATGGACAAAGACGAGAGTGGTCCTAAAGGAAGAGTGCTAAATTGGGGGAAGGCCAACTATACCAAAATTCGGCAGGAGCTGGGAAATGTAGATTGGGAGCAGCTGTTTGAAGGTAAATCCACATGTGATATGTGGGAGGCTTTTAAAGAGAGGTTGATTAGCGTTCAGGAGAGACATGTTCCTGTGAAAATGAGGGATAGAAATGGCAAGATGTGGTAACCATGGATGACAGGTGAAATTGTGAGACTAGCTAAGAGGAAAAGAAGCATACATAAGGTGTAGGCGGCTGATGAAAGACGAAGCTTTGAAAGAATATTGGGAATGTAGGGCTAATCTGAAACGAGGAATTAAGAGGGATAAAAGGGGTCATGAAATATCTTTAGCAAACAGGGTTAAGGAAAATCCCAAAGCCTTTTATTCATATATAAGGAGAAAGAGGGTAACTAGAGAAAGGATTGGCCCACTAAAGGACAAAGGAGGAATGTTATGCTTGGACTCAGAGAAAATGGGTGAGATTCTAAACGAGTACTTTGCATCGGTATTCACCGAGGAGAGGGACATGACGGATGTTGAGGTGAGGAACAGATGTTTGATTACTCTAGGTCAAGTCGGCATAAAGAGGGAGGAAGTGTTGGGTATTCTAAAGGGCATTAAGGTGGACAAGTCCCCAGGTCCGGATGGGATCTATCCCAGGTTACTGAGGGAAGCGAGAGAGGAAATAGCTGGGTCCTTAACAGATATCTTTGCAGCATCCTTAAACACGGGTGAGGTCCCGGAGGAATGGAGAATTGCTAATGTTGTCCCCTTGTTTAAGAAGGGTAGCAGGGATAATCCAGGTAATTAGAGACCGGTGAGCCTGATGTCAGTGGCAGGGAAGCTGCTGGAGAAGATACTGAGGGATAGGATCTATTCCCATTTGGAAGAAAATGGGCTCATCAGTGATAGGCAACATGGTTTTGTGCAGGGAAGGTCATGTCTTACCAACTTAATAGAATTCTTTGAGGAAGTGACAAAGTTGATTGATGAGGGAAGGGCTGTCGATGTCACATACATGGACTTCAGTAAGGCGTTTGATAAGGTTCCCCATGGCAGGCTGATGGAGAAAGTGAAGGCGCTTGGGGTCCAAGGTGTACTAGCTAGATGGATAAAGAACTGGCTGGGCAACAGGAGACAGAGAGTAGCAGTAGAGGGGAGTTTCTCAAAATGGAGACGTGTGACCAGTGGTGTTCCACAGGGATCCGTGCTGGGACCACTGTTGTTTGTGATATACATTAATGATTTGGAGGAAAGTATAGGTGGACTGATTAGCAAGTTTGCAGACGACACTAAGATTGGTGGAGTAGCAGATAGTGAAGGGGACTGTCAGACAATACAGCAGAATATAGATAGATTTGAGAGTTGGGCAGAGAAATGGCAGATGGAGTTCAATCAGGGCAAATGCGAGGTGATGCATTTTGGAAGATCCAATTCAAGAGTGAACTATACAGTAAATGGAAAAGTCCTGGGGAAAATTGATGTCCAGAGAGAATTGGGTGTTCAGGTCCACTGTTCCCTGAAGGTGGCAACGCAGGTAAATAGAGTGGTCAAGAAGGCATACGGCATGCTTTCCTTCATCGGACGGGGCATTGAGTACAAGAGTTGGCAGGTCATGTTCCAGTTGTATAGGACTTTGGTTCGGCCACATTTGGAATACTGCGTACAGTTCTGGTCGCCACATTATCAAAAGGATGTGGATGCTTTGGAGAGGGTGCAGAGGAGGTTCACCAGGATGTTGCCTGGTATGGAGGGCGCTAGCTATGAAGAGAGGTTGAGTAGATTAGGATTATTTTCATTAGAAAGACGGAGGTTGAGGGGGGACCTGATTGAGGTGTACAAAATCATGAGAGGTATCGACAGGGTGGATAGCAAGAGGCTTTTTCCCAGAGTGGGGGTTTCAATTACTAGAGGACACGAGTTCAAAGTAAAAGGGGAAATGTTTAGGGGGGATATGCGTGGAAAGTTCTTTACGCAGAGGGTGGTGGGCACCTGGAACGCGTTGCCAGCGGAGGTTGTAGACGCGGGCACGATGGAGTCTTTTAAGATGTATCTAGACAGATACATGAATGGGCAGGAAGAAAAGAGATACAGAACCTTAGAAAATAGGCGACATGTTTAGAGAGAGGATCTGGATCTGCGCAGGCTTGGAGGGCCGAAGGGCCTGTTCCTGTGCTGTAATTATCTTTGTTCTTTTGTTTTTGTTCTTGGTGTCAGTGTATGGCTGCGATACTGGGTGTCAGTGTATTTCTTTCTAACTTGGTGTCAGTGTTTGTCTTTGTTACTTGGTGTCAGTTTATGTCTGTGATACTGGGTGTCAGTGTCTGTCTTTGTTACTTGGTGTCAGTGTTTGTCTTTGTTACTTAGTGTCAGTGTATGTCTGTGTAACTGGGTGTCAGTGTATGTCTTTGTTACTTGGTGTCAGTATTTGTCTTTGTTACTTGGTGTCAGTGTTTGTCTCTGTTACTTCGCATCTGTGTATGTCTGTGATACTGGGTGTCAGTGTATGTCTTTGTTACTTGGTGTCAGTGTATGTCTTTATTACTTCGTGTCAGTGCATGTCTGTTATACTGGGTGTCAGTGTATGTCTTTTTACGTGGTGTCAGTGTTTGTCTTTGTTACTTCGTGTCAGTGTGTGTGTGTGATGCTGGGTGTCAGTGTATGTCTTTGTTACTTGGTGTCAGTGTTAGTCTGTGTTACTGGGTGTCAGCGTATGTCTTTGTTACCTGGTGTCAGTGTTTGTCTTTGTTACTAGGTGTCAGTGTTTGTCTTTGTTACTTCGTGTCAGTGTATGTCTGTGTTACTGGGTGTCAGTGTATGTCTTTGTTACTTGGTGTCAGTGTTTGTCTGTGATACTGGGTGTCAGTGTATGTCTTTGTTACTTTGTGTCATTGTTTGTCTTTGTTACTTGGTGTCAGTGTTTTTCTTTGTTACTTCGTGTCAGTGTATGTCTGTGATACTGGTGTCAGTGTCTGTCTTTGTTACTTGGTTTCAGTGTTTGCCTTTGTTACTTGGTGTCAGTGTTTGACTTTGTTACCTCGTGTCAGTGTATGTCTGTGTTACTGGGTGTCAGTGCATGTCTTTGTTACTGTGTCTCAGTGTTTATCTCTGTTACTGGGTGTCAATGAGTGTGTGTCTGTTTTACTGTGTATCAGTGTATGTCTTTGTTACTTGTTGTAGGTTTGTGTCAGTGTTACTTGTTGTCAGTGTCTGTCTGTGTTTTTGGGTATAAGTGTGTGTCTTTGTGACTTGGTGTCAGTGTATGTCTTTGTTACTGGGTGTCAGTGTGTGTCTTTGTGACTTGGTGTCAGTGTATGCCTTTGTTACTTGGTGTAAGCGTGTGTCTGTGTTACAGGGTGTCAGTGTATGTCTTTGTTACTTGGTGTCAGTGTATGTCTGTGATACTGGGTGTCAGTGTATGTCTTTGTTACTTTGTGTCATTGTTTGTCTTTGTTACTTGGAGTCAGTGTTTTTCTTTGTTACTTCGTGTCAGTGTATGCCTGTGATACTGGTGTCAGTGTCTGTCTTTGTTACTTGGTTTCAGTGTTTGCCTTTGTTACTTGGTGTCAGTGTTTGACTTTGTTACTTCGTGTCAGTGTATGTCTGTGTTACTGGGTGTCAGTGTATGTCTTTGTTACTGTGTATCAGTGTTTCTCTCTGGTACTGGGTGTCAGTGAGTGTGTGTCTGTGTTACTGTGTATCAGTGTATGTCTTTGTTACTTGGTGTAGGTTTGTGTCAGTGTTCCTTGTTGTCAGTGTCTGTCTGTGCTACTGGGTATAAGTGTGTGTCTTTGTGACTTGGTGTCAGTGTATGTCTTTGTTACTGGGTGTCATTGTGTGTCTTTGTGACTTGGTGTCAGTGTATGCCTTTGTTACTTGGTGTCAGTGTAAGTCTTTGTTAGTGGGTGTCAGTGTGTGTCTTTGTGACTTGGTGTCAGTGCATGCCTTTGTTACTTGGTGTAAGTGTGTGTCTGTGTTACTGGGTATCAGTGTATGTCTTTGTTACTTGGTGTCAGTGTATGTCAATCTACTTGGTGTAAGTGTATTTCTTTGTTACTTGGTGGAATTGTCTGTCTTTGTTACTTGGTGTCAGTGTATGTCTTTGTTACTTGGTGTAAGTGTGTTTCTTTGTTACTTGGTGTAAGTGTATGTCTTTGTTACTGGGTGTCAGTGTGTGTCTTTATGACTTGGTGTCAGTGTATGCCTTTGTTACTTGGTGTAAGCGTGTGTCTGTGTTACTGGGTGTCAGTGTATGTCTTTGTTACTTGGTGTCAGTGTATGTCTGTGATACTGGGTGTCAGTGTATGTCTTTGTTACTTTGTGTCATTGTTTGTCTTTGTTACTTGGTGTCAGTGTTTTTCTTTGTTACTTCGTGTCAGTGTATGCCTGTGATACTGGTGTCAGAGTCTGTCTTTGTTACTTAGTTTCAGTGTTTGTCTTTGTTACTTGGTGTCAGTGTTTGACTTTGTTACTTCGTGTCAGTGTATGTCTGTGTTACTGGGTGTCAGTGTATGTCTTTGTTACTGTGTATCAGTGTTTCGCTCTGGTACTGGGTGTCAGTGAGTGTGTGTCTGTGTTACTGGGTATCAGTGTATGTCTTTGTTACTTGGTGTAGGTTTGTGTCAGTGTTCCTTGTTGTCAGTGTCTGTCTGTGTTGCTGGGTATAAGTGTGTGTCTTTGTGACTTGGTGTCAGTGTATGTCTTTGTTACTGGGTGTCAGTGTGTGTCTTTGTGACTTGGTGTCAGTGTATGCCTTTGTTACTTGGTGTAAGTGTGTGTCTGTGTTACTGGGTATCAGTGTATGTCTTTGTTACTTGGTGTCAGTGTATGTCAATATACTTGGTGTAAGTGTATTTCTTTGTTACTTGGTGGAATTGTCTGTCTTTGTTACTTGGTGTCAGTGTATGTCTTTGTTACTTGGTGTAAGTGTGTTTCTTTTTTACTTGGTGTAAGTGTATGTCTTTGTTACTTGGTGTCAGTGTGTTCTGTGACGACCGTCAACCACCCATTTATACTAATCCTACACTAATCCCGTATTCCTATCACATCCCCAAAAGTCCCTATATATTTCCCTCCCACCTACCTATACTAGGGGCAATTTCTGATGGCCAATTAACCTATCAACCTGCAAGTATTTGGCATGTGGGAGGAAACCGGAGCACGGAGTAAGTGTGTGTCTTTGTTACTTGGTGTCCGTGTGTGTCTGTGTTACTGGGTGTCAGTGTATGTCTTTGCTACTGGGTGTAAGTGTATGTCTTAGATACTTGATGTAAGTGCGTGTCTGTGTTACTGGGTATCAGTGTCTGTCTTTGTTACTTGGTGTAAGTGTGTGTCTGTGTTGCTGGGTATCAGTGTATGTCTTTGTTACTTGGTGTCAGTGTATGTCTGTGTTACTTGGTGTAAGTGTGTGTCTGTGTTACTGGGTATCAGTGTATGTCTTTGTGACTTGGTGTCAGTGTATGTCTTTTTTGCTGGGCGTCAGTGTTTGTCTTTGTGACTTGCTGGCAGTGTCTGTCTTTGTTACTTGGTGTAAGTGTGTGTCTGTGTTACTGGGTATCAGTGTATGTCTTTGTTACTTGGTGTCAGTGGATGTCAAAATACTTGGTGTAAGTGTATGTCTTTGTTACTTGCTGTAATAGTCTGTCTTTGTTACTTGGTGTCAGTGTATGTCTGTGTTACTTGGTGTAAGTGTGTGTCTTTGTTACTTGGTGTAATTGTATGTCTTTGTTACTTGGTGTCAGTGTATGTCTTTGTTACTTGGTGTAAGTGTATGTCTTTGTTACTTGGTGTCAGTGTATGTCTTTGTGACTTGGTGCCAGTGTCTGTCTTCGTTACTTGGTGTCAGTGTTTGTCTTTGTTACTAGGTGTCAGTGTCTGTCTTTGTGACTTGGTGACAGTGTATGTCTTTGTTACTTGGTGTCAGTATATGTCTTTGTTACTTGGTGTCAGTGTATCTCTGTGTTAATTGGTGTAAATGTGTGTCTTTGTTACTTGCTGTAAGTGTGTGTCTGTGTTACTGGGTATCAGTGTATGTCTTTGTTACTTGGTGTCAGTGTATGTCTGTGTTACATGGTGTCAGTGTGTGTCTTTGTGACTTGGTGTCAGTGTATGTCTTTGTTACTGGGAGTCAGTGTATTTCTTTGTTACTTGGTGTCAGTGTATGTGTTTGTTGCTTGGTGTCAGTGTATGTCTGTGTTACTTGGTGTAAGTGTGTGTCTTTGTTACTTGGTGTAAGTGTGTGTCTGTGTTACTGGGTATCAGTGTATGTCTTTGTTACTTGGTGTCAGTGTATGTCTGTGTTACTTGGTGTAAGTGTGTGTCTGTGTTACTGGGTGTCAGTATATGTCTTTGTTACTTTGTGTCAGTGTATGTCTTTGTTACTTGGTGCCGAGTGTGTCTGTGTTAGTCTTTGTTACTTGGCGTCAGCGTGTGTCTGTGTATGTCTTTGCTGCTGTGTGTCAGTGTTTCTCTATGTTGCTGGGTGTCAGTGTGTGTTTGTTTGTGTTACTGGGTGTCAGTGTGTGTCTGTGTTACTTGGTATCAGTGTATGTCTTTGTTACTTGGTGTAAGTGTGTGTCTGTGTTACTGGGTAACAGTGTATATTTTTGTTACTTGGTGTCAGTGCATGTCTGTTTTACTTGGTGTAAGTGTGTGTCTTTGTTACTTGGTGTAATTGTATGTCATTGTTACTTGTTGTCAGTGTATGTCTTTGTTACTTGGTGTAAGTGTATGTCTTTGTTACTTGGTGTCAGTGTATGTCCTTGTTACTTGGTGTAAGTGTGTGTCTGTGTTACTGGGTATCAGTGTATGTCTTTGTTACTTGGTGTCAGTGTATGTCTTTGTGACTTGGTGTCAGTGTATGTCTTTGTTACTGTGTGTCAATGTATGTCTTTGTGACTTGGTGGCAGTGTATGTCTTTGTTACTGGGTGTCAGTGTGTGTCTTTGTTACTTGGTGTAAGTGTGTGTCTGTGTTACTGGGTATCAGTGTATGTTTTTTTTACTTGGTGTCAGTCTGTGACTTTGTTACTTGGTGTAAGTATGTGTCTGTGTTACTGGGTGTCAGTGTATGTCTTTGTTACTTGGTGTCAGTGTATGTCTGTGTTACATGGTGTCAGTGTGTGTCTTTGTTACTGGGTGTCAGTGTATGTCTTTGTTACTGGGTGTCAGTGTATGTGTTTGTGACATGGTGTCAGTGTGTGTCTGTGTTAGTCTTTGTTACTTGGTGTCATTGTGTGTCTGTGTATGTCTTTGCTAATGTTTGTCAGTGTTTCTCTGTGTTACTGGGTGTCAGTGTGTGTTTGTTTGTGTTACAGGGTGTCAGTGTGTGTCTGTGAATTTAGGTGTCAGTATTTAGTTTAGTTTCGAGATACAGCACTTAAACAGGCCCTTCGGCCACCGGGTCTGTGACGACCGTCAACCACCCCTTTATACTAATCCTACACTAATCCGTATTCCTATCACATCCCCAAAAGTCCCTATATATTTCCCGACCACCTACCTATACTAGGGGCAATTTCTGATGGCCAATTAACCTATCAACCTGCAAGTCTTTGGCATGAGGGAGGAAACCGGAGCACGGAGTCAGTTTGTGTCTTTGTTACTTGGTGTCCGTGTGTGTCTGTGTTACTGGGTGTCAGTGTTTGTCTTTGCTACTGGGTGTAAGTGTATGTCTTTGTTACTTGATGTAAGTGCGTGTCTGTGTTACTGGGTATCAGTGTCTGTCTTTGTTACTTGGTGTAAGGGTGTGTCTGTGTTACTGGGTATCAGTGTATGTCTTTGTTACTTGGTGTCAGTGTATGTCTGTGTTACTTGGTGTAAGTGTGTGTCTATGTTACTGGGTATCAGTGTATGTCTTTGTGACGTGGTGTCAGTGTATGTCTTTGTTACTGGGTGTCAGTGTGTGTCTTTGTGACTTGGTGTCAGTGTCTGTCTTTGTTACTTGGTGTGAGCGTGTGTCTGTGTTACTGGGTATCAGTGTATGTCTTTGTTACTTGGTGTCAGTGTATGTCAAAATACTTGGTGTAAGTGTATGTCTTTGTTACTTGCTGTAATTGTCTGTCTTTGTTACTTGGTGTCACTGTATGTCTGTGTTACCTGGTGTAAGTGTATGTCTTTGTTACTTGGTGTCAGTGTATGTCTTTGTGACTTGGTGTCAGTGTCTGTCTTCGGTACTTGGTGTCAGTGTTTGTCTTTGTTACTAGGTGTCAGTGTCTGTCTTTGTGACTTGGTGACAGTGTATGTCTTTGTTACTTGTGTCAGTGTATGTCTTTGTTACTTGGTGTCAGTGTATGTCTGTGTTAATTGGTGTAAATGTGTGTCTTTGTTACTTGCTGTAAGTGTGTGTCTGTGTTACTGGGTATCAGTGTATGTCTTTGTTACTTGGTGTCAGTGTATGTCTGTGTTACATGGTGTCAGTGTGTGTCTTTGTTACTGCGTGTCAGTGTCTGTCTTTGTTACTGGGAGTCAGTGCATGTCTTTGTGACTTGGTGTCAGTGTATGTCTTTGTTACTGGGAGTCAGTGTATTTCTTTGTTACTTTGTGTCAGTGTTTGTGTTTGTTAATTGGTGTCAGTGTATGTCTGTGTTACTTGGTGTAAGTGTGTGTCTATGTTACTGGGTATCAGTGTATGTCTTTGTTACTTGGTGTCAGTGTATGTCTGTGTTACTTGGTGTAAGTGTGTGTCTGTGTTACTGGTTGTCAGTATATGTCTTTGTTACTTTGTGTCAGTGTATGTCTTTGTTACTTGGTGCCGAGTGTGTCTGTGTTAGTCTTTGTTACTTGGCGTCAGTGTGTGTCTGTGTATGTCTTTGCTGCTGTGTGTCAGTGTTTCTCTATGTTGCTGGGTGTCAGTGTGTGTTTGTTTGTGTTACTGGGTGTCAGTGTGTGTCTGTGTTACTTGGTATCAGTGTATGTCTTTGTTACTTGGTGTAAGTGTGTGTCTGTGTTACTGGGTAACAGTGTATATTTTTGTTACTTTGTGTCAGTGTATGTCTGTTTTACTTGGTGTAAGTGTGTGTCTTTGTTACTTGGTGTAATTGTATGTCATTGTTACTTGTTGTCAGTGTATGTCTTTGTTACTTGGTGGAAGTGTATGTCTTTGTTATTTGGTGTCAGTGTATGTCTTTGTTACTTGGTGTAAGTGTGTGTCTGTGTTACTGGGTATCAGTGTATGTCTTTGTTACTTGGTGTCAGTGTATGTCTTTGTGACTTGGTGTCAGTGTATGTCTTTGTTACTAGGTGTCAGTGTCTGTCTTTGTGACTTGGTGACAGTGTATGTCTTTGTTACTTGTGTCAGTGTATGTCTTTGTTACTTGGTGTCAGTGTATGTCTGTGTTAATTGGTGTAAATGTGTGTCTTTGTTACTTGCTGTAAGTGTGTGTCTGTGTTACTGGGTATCAGTGTATGTCTTTGTTACTTGGTGTCAGTGTATGTCTGTGTTACATGGTGTCAGTGTGTGTCTTTGTTACTGCGTGTCAGTGTCTGTCTTTGTTACTGGGAGTCAGTGCATGTCTTTGTGACTTGGTGTCAGTGTATGTCTTTGTTACTGGGAGTCAGTGTATTTCTTTGTTACTTTGTGTCAGTGTTTGTGTTTGTTAATTGGTGTCAGTGTATGTCTGTGTTACTTGGTGTAAGTGTGTGTCTATGTTACTGGGTATCAGTGTATGTCTTTGTTACTTGGTGTCAGTGTATGTCTGTGTTACTTGGTGTAAGTGTGTGTCTGTGTTACTGGTTGTCAGTATATGTCTTTGTTACTTTGTGTCAGTGTATGTCTTTGTTACTTGGTGCCGAGTGTGTCTGTGTTAGTCTTTGTTACTTGGCGTCAGTGTGTGTCTGTGTATGTCTTTGCTGCTGTGTGTCAGTGTTTCTCTATGTTGCTGGGTGTCAGTGTGTGTTTGTTTGTGTTACTGGGTGTCAGTGTGTGTCTGTGTTACTTGGTATCAGTGTATGTCTTTGTTACTTGGTGTAAGTGTGTGTCTGTGTTACTGGGTAACAGTGTATATTTTTGTTACTTTGTGTCAGTGTATGTCTGTTTTACTTGGTGTAAGTGTGTGTCTTTGTTACTTGGTGTAATTGTATGTCATTGTTACTTGTTGTCAGTGTATGTCTTTGTTACTTGGTGGAAGTGTATGTCTTTGTTATTTGGTGTCAGTGTATGTCTTTGTTACTTGGTGTAAGTGTGTGTCTGTGTTACTGGGTATCAGTGTATGTCTTTGTTACTTGGTGTCAGTGTATGTCTTTGTGACTTGGTGTCAGTGTATGTCTTTGTTACTGTGTGTCAGTGTATGTCTTTGTGACTTGGTGGCAGTGTATGTCTTTGTTACTGGGTGTCAGTGTGTGTCTTTGTTACTTGCTGTAAGTGTGTGTCTGTGTTACTGGGTATCAGTGTATGTTTTTTTTACTTGGTGTCAGTCTGTGACTTTGTTACTTGGTGTAAGTGTGTGTCTGTGTTACTGGGTGTCAGTGTATGTCTTTGTTACTTGGTGTCAGTGTATGTCTGTGTTACATGGTGTCAGTGTGTGTCTTTGTTACTGGGTGTCAGTGTATGTCTTTGTTACTGGGTGTCAGTGTATGTGTTTGTGACATGGTGTCAGTGTGTGTCTGTGTTAGTCTTTGTTACTTGGTGTCATTGTGTGTCTGTGTATGTCTTTGCTACTGTTTGTCAGTGTTTCTCTATGTTACTGGGTGTCAGTGTGTGTTTGTTTGTGTTACTGGGTGTCAGTGTGTGTCTGTGAATTTAGGTGTCAGTATTTAGTTTAGTTTAGAGATACAGCACTTAAACAGGCCCTTCGGCCCACCGGGTCTGTGACGACCGTCAACCACCCCTTTATACTAATCCTACACTAATCCGTATTCCTATCACATCCCAAAAGTCCCTATATATTTCCCGACCACCTACCTATAATAGGGGCAATTTCTGATGGCCAATTAACCTATCAACCTGCAAGTCTTTGGCATGTGGGAGGAAACCGGAGCACGGAGTAAGTGTGTGTCTTTGTTACTTGGTGTCCGTGAGTGTCTGTGTTACTGGGTGTCAGTGTTTGTCTTTGCTACTGGGTGTAAGTGTATTTCTTTGTTACTTGATGTAAGTGCGTGTCTGTGTTACTGGGTATCAGTGTCTGTCTTTGTTACTTGGTGTAAGGGTGTGTCTGTGTTACTGGGTATCAGTGTATGTCTTTGTTATTTGGTGTCAGTGTATGTCTGTGTTACTTGGTGTAAGTGTGTGTCTGTGTCACTGTGTATCAGTATATGTCTTTGTGACTTGGTGTCAGTGTATGTCTTTGTTACTGGGTGTCAGTGTGTGCCTTTGTGACTTGGTGTCAGTGTCTGTCTTTGTTACTTGGTGTGAGCGTGTGTCTGTGTTACTGGGTATCAGTGTATGTCTTTGTTACTTGGAGTCAGTGTATGTCAAAATACTTGGTGTAAGTGTATGTCTTTGTTACTTGCTGTAATTGTTTGTCTTTGTTACTTGGTGTCACTGTATGTCTGTGTTACTTGGTGTAAGTGTGTGTCTTTGTGACTTGGTGTAATTGTATGTCTTTGTTACTTGGTGTCAGTGTATGTTATTGTGACTTGGTGTCAGTGTCTGTCTGTGTTACATGGTGTCAGTGTGTGTCTTTGTTACTGGGTGTCAGTGTATGTCTTTGTTACTGGGAGTCAGTGTATGTCTTTGTGAATGGTGTCAGTGTATGTCTTTGTTACTGGGAGTCAGTGTATTTCTTTGTTACTTGGTGTCAGTGTTTGTGTTTGTTACTTGGTGTCAGTGTATGTCTGTGTTACTGGGTAACAGTGTATATTTTTGTTACTTGGTGTCAGTGTATGTCTGTGTTACTTGGTGTAAGTGTGTGTCTTTGTTACTTGGTGTAATTGTATGTCATTGTTACTTGTTGTCAGTGTATGTCTTTGTTACTTGGTGTAAGTGTATGTCTTTGTTACTTGGTGTCAGTGTATGTCTTTGTTACTTGGTGTAAGTGTGTGTCTGTGTTACTGGGTATCAGTGTATGCCTTTGTTACTTCGTGTCAGTGTATGTCTTTGTGACTTGGTGGCAGTGTATGTCTTTGTTACTGGGTGTTAGTGTGTGTCTTTGTTACTTGGTGTAAGTGTGTGTCTGTGTTACTGGGTATCAGTGTATGTCTTTTTTACTTGGTGTCAGTCTGTGACCTTGTTACTTGGTGTAAGTGTGTGTCTGTGTTACTGGGTGTCAGTGTATGTCTTTGTTACTTGGTGTCAGTGTATGTCTGTGTTACATGGTGTCAGTGTGTGTCTTTGTTGCTGGGTGTCAGTGTATGTCTTTGTTACTGGGTGTCAGTGTATGTGTTTGTGACATGGTGTCAGTGTGTGTCTGTGTTCGTCTTTGTTAATTGGTGTCATTGTGTGTCTGTGTATGTCTTTGCTACTGTTTGTCAGTGTTTCTCTATGTTACTGGGTGTCAGTGTGTGTTTGTATGTGTTACTGGGTGTCAGTGTGTGTCTGTGTTACTTGGTGTAAGTGTACGTCTTTGTTTCTTGGAATCAGTGTTTGTCTTTGTTACTTGGTGAAAGTATGTGTGTGTGTTACTGGGTATCAGTGTCTGTCTTTGTGACTTGGTGTCAGTGTATGTCTTTGTTACTGGGTGTCAGTGTATATCTTTGTTACTTGGTGTCAGTGTGTGTCTGTGTATGTCTTTTTTACTGTGTATCAGTGTTTCTCTATGTTACTGGGTGTCAGTGTGTGTTTGTTTGTGTTACTGGGTATCAGTGTTTGTCTTTGTTACTTGGTGTAAGTGTGTGTCAGTGTTGCTTGGTGTCAGTGTATGTCTTTGTTAATGGGTGTCAGTGTATGTCTTTGTTACTTGGTGTCAGTGTGTGTCTGTGTTACTGGGTGTCAGTGTATATCTTTGTTACTGTGTATCAATGTTTCTCTCTGTTACTGGGTGTCAGTGAGTGTGTGACTGTGTTACTGGGTATCAGTGCATGTCTCTGTTACTTGGTGTAAGTGTGTGTCAGTTTTACTTAGTGTCAGTGTATGTCTCTGTTACTTGGTGTAAGTGTGTGTCAGTTTTACTTAGTGTCAGTGTCTGTCTTTGTTACTGGGTGTCAGTGTTTGTCTTTTAACTTGGTGTCCGTGTGTGTCTGTGTTACTGGGTGTCAGTGTATGTCTTTGTTACTGGGTGTCAGTGTCTGTCTTTGTCACTTGGTGTAACTGTGTGTCTGTGTTACTTAGTGTCAGCTTGTGTCTTTGTTACTTGGTACAAGTGTATGTCTTTGTTACTTGGTGTCAGTGTGGGTCTTTGTTTCTTGGTGTCAGTGTGTGTCTTTGTTACTTGATGTCAGTGTGTGTCTTTGTTACTTGGTGCAAGTTTATGTCTTAGTTACCTGGTGTCAGGGTGTGTCTTTGTTGCTTGGTGCAAGTGTATGTCTTTGTTACTTGGTGTCAGTGTGTGTCTTTATTACTTGGTGCAAGTGAATGTCTTTGTTACATGGTGTCAGTGTGTGTCTGTGTTACTGGGTGTCAGTGTTTGTATTTGTTACTTGGTGTTAGAGTATGTCTTTGTTACTTGGTGTAAGTGTGTGTCTTTGTTACTTGGTGTCAGTGCGTGTCTGTGTTACTGGGTGTCAGTGTGTGTCTGTTACTTGGTGTAAGTGTATGTCTTTGTTACTTGGTGTAAGTGTTTGTCTTTGTTACTTGGTGTCAGTGTGTGTCTTTGTTACTTGGTGTAAGTGTATGTCTTTGTTACTTGGTGTCAGTGTATGTCTTTGTTACTGGGTGTAAGAGAATGTCTTTGTTACTTGGCATAAGTGTATGTCTTTGTGTCTTGGTGTAAGTGTGTGTCATTGTTACTTGGTGTCAGTGTATGTCTTTGTTACTTGGTGTAAGTGGATGTCTTTGTGACTTGGTGTAAGTGCGTGTCTTTGTTACTGGGAGTCAGTGTATTTCTTTGTTACTTGGTGTAAGTGTATGTGTTTGTTACTTGGTGTCAGTGTGTGTCTGTGTTACTGGGTGTCAGTGTATGTCTTTGTTACTTGGTGTCAGTGTATGTCTGTGTTACTTGGTGTAAGTGTGTGTCTGTGTTACTGGGTGTCAGTGTATGTCTTTGTTACTTTGTGTCAGTGTATGTCTTGGTTACTTGGTGCCGAGTGTGTCTGTGTTAGTCTTTGTTACTTGGCGTCAGTGTGTGTCTGTGTATGTCTTTGCTGCTGTGTGTCAGTGTTTCTCTATGTTGCTGGGTGTCAGTGTGTGTTTGTTTGTGTTACTGGGTGTCAGTGTGTGTCTGTGTTACTTGGTATCAGTGTATGTCTTTGTTACTTGGTGTAAGTGTGTGTCTGTGTTCTTGGGTAACAGTGTATATTTTTGTTACTTTGTGTCAGTGTATGTCTGTGTTACTTGGTGTAAGTGTGAGTCTTTGTTACTTGGTGTAATTGTGTGTCATTGTTACCTGTTGTCAGTGTATGTCTTTGTTACTTGGTGTAAGTGTGTGTCTTTGTTACTTGGTGTCAGTGTATGTCTTTGTTACTTGGTGTAAGTGTGTGTCTGTGTTACTGGGTATCAGTGTATGTCTTTGTTACTTGGTGTCAGTGTATGTCTTTGTGACTTGGTGTAAGTGTGTGTCTGTGTTACTGGGTATCAGTGTATGTCTTTGTTACTGTGTGTCAGTGTATGTCTTTGTGACTTGGTGTCAGTGTATGTCTTTGTTACTGGGTGTCAGTGTATATCTTTGTTACTTGGTGTCAGTGTGTGTCTGTGTATGTCTTTTTTACTGTGTATCAGTGTTTCTCTATGTTACTGGGTGTCAGTGTGTGTTTGTTTGTGTTACTGGGTATCAGTGTTTGTCTTTGTTACTTGGTGTAAGTGTGTGTCAGTGTTGCTTGGTGTCAGTGTATGTCTTTGTTAATGGGTGTCAGTGTATGTCTTTGTTACTTGGTGTCAGTGTGTGTCTGTGTTACTGGGTGTCAGTGTATATCTTTGTTACTGTGTATCAGTGTTTCTCTCTGTTACTGGGTGTCAGTGAGTGTGTGTCTGTGTTACTGGGTATCAGTGTATGTCTCTGTTACTTGGTGTAAGTGTGTGTCAGTTTTACTTAGTGTCAGTGTCTGTCTTTGTTACTGGGTGTCAGTGTTTGTCTTTTTACTTGGTGTCCGTGTGTGTCTGTGTTACTGGGTGTCAGTGTATGTCTTTGTTACTGGGTGTCAGTGTCTGTCTTTGTCACTTGGTGTAACTGTGTGTCTGTGTTACTTAGTGTCAGCTTGTGTCTTTGTTACTTGGTGCAAGTGTATGTCTTTGTTACTTGGTGTCAGTGTGGGTCTTTGTTTCTTGGTGTCAGTGTGTGTCTTTGTTACTTGATGTCAGTGTGTGTCTTTGTTACTTGGTGCAAGTTTATGTCTTAGTTACCTGGTGTCAGTGTGTGTCTTTGTTGCTTGGTGCAAGTGTATGTCTTTGTTACTTGGTGTCAGTGTGTGTCTTTATTACTTGGTGCAAGTGAATGTCTTTGTTACATGGTGTCAGTGTGTGTCTGTGTTACTGGGTGTCAGTGTTTGTATTTGTTACTTGGTGTTAGTGTATGTCTTTGTTACTTGGTGTAAGTGTGTGTCTTTGTTACTTGGTGTCAGTGCGTGTCTGTGTTACCGGTTGTCAGTGTGTGTCTGTTACTTGGTGTAAGTGTATGTCTTTGTTACTGGGTGTCAGTGTATATCTTTGTTACTTGGTGTCAGTGTGTGTCTGTGTATGTCTTTTTTACTGTGTATCAGTGTTTCTCTATGTTACTGGGTGTCAGTGTGTGTTTGTTTGTGTTACTGGGTATCAGTGTTTGTCTTTGTTACTTGGTGTAAGTGTGTGTCAGTGTTGCTTGGTGTCAGTGTATGTCTTTGTTAATGGGTGTCAGTGTATGTCTTTGTTACTTGGTGTCAGTGTGTGTCTGTGTTACTGGGTGTCAGTGTATATCTTTGTTACTGTGTATCAGTGTTTCTCTCTGTTACTGGGTGTCAGTGAGTGTGTGTCTGTGTTACTGGGTATCAGTGTATGTCTCTGTTACTTGGTGTAAGTGTGTGTCAGTTTTACTTAGTGTCAGTGTCTGTCTTTGTTACTGGGTGTCAGTGTTTGTCTTTTTACTTGGTGTCCGTGTGTGTCTGTGTTACTGGGTGTCAGTGTATGTCTTTGTTACTGGGTGTCAGTGTCTGTCTTTGTCACTTGGTGTAACTGTGTGTCTGTGTTACTTAGTGTCAGCTTGTGTCTTTGTTACTTGGTGCAAGTGTATGTCTTTGTTACTTGGTGTCAGTGTGGGTCTTTGTTTCTTGGTGTCAGTGTGTGTCTTTGTTACTTGATGTCAGTGTGTGTCTTTGTTACTTGGTGCAAGTTTATGTCTTAGTTACCTGGTGTCAGTGTGTGTCTTTGTTGCTTGGTGCAAGTGTATGTCTTTGTTACTTGGTGTCAGTGTGTGTCTTTATTACTTGGTGCAAGTGAATGTCTTTGTTACATGGTGTCAGTGTGTGTCTGTGTTACTGGGTGTCAGTGTTTGTATTTGTTACTTGGTGTTAGTGTATGTCTTTGTTACTTGGTGTAAGTGTGTGTCTTTGTTACTTGGTGTCAGTGCGTGTCTGTGTTACCGGTTGTCAGTGTGTGTCTGTTACTTGGTGTAAGTGTATGTCTTTGTTACTTGGTGTAAGTGTTTGTCTTTGTTACTTGGTGTCAGTGTGTGTCTTTGTTACTTGGTGTAAGTGTATGTCTTTGTTACTTGGTGTCAGTGTATGTCTTTGTTACTGGGTGTAAGAGAATGTCTTTGTTACTTGGCATAAGTGTATGTCTTTGTGACTTGGTGTAAGTGTGTGTCATTGTTACTTGGCGTCAGTGTATGTCTTTGTTACTTGGTGTAAGTGGATGTCTTTGTGACTTGGTGTAAGTGCGTGTCTTTGTTACTGGGAGTCAGTGTATTTCTTTGTTACTTGGTGTCAGTGTATGTGTTTGTTACTTGGTGTCAGTGTGTGTCTGTGTTACTGGGTGTCAGTGTATGTCTTTGTTACTTAGTGTCAGTGTATGTCTGTGTTACTTGGTGTAAGTGTGTGTCTGTGTTACTGGGTGTCAGTGTATGTCTTTGTTACTTTGTGTCAGTGTATGTCTTGGTTACTTGGTGCCGAGTGTGTCTGTGTTAGTTTTTGTTACTTGGCGTCAGTGTGTGTCTGTGTATGTCTTTGCTGCTGTGTGTCAGTGTTTCTCTATGTTGCTGGGTGTCAGTGTGTGTTTGTTTGTGTTACTGGGTGTCAGTGTGTGTCTGTGTTACTTGGTATCAGTGTATGTCTTTGTTACTTGGTGTAAGTGTGTGTCTGTGTTACTGGGTAACAGTGTATATTTTTGTTACTTTGTGTCAGTGTATGTCTGTGTTACTTGGTGTAAGTGTGAGTCTTTGTTACTTGGTGTAATTGTGTGCCATTGTTACTTGTTGTCAGTGTATGTCTTTGTTACTTGGTGTAAGTGTATGTCTTTGTTACTTGGTGTCAGTGTATGTCTTTGTTACTTGGTGTAAGTGTGTGTCTGTGTTACTGGGTATCAGTGTATGTCTTTGTTACTTGGTGTCAGTGTATGTCTTTGTGACTTGGTGTAATTGTGTGTCTGTGTTACTGGGTATCAGTGTATGTCTTTGTTACTGTGTGTCAGTGTATGTCTTTGTGACTTGGTGGCAGTGTATGTCTTTGTTACTGGGTGTCAGTGTGTGTCTTTGTTAATTGGTGTAAGTGTGTGTCTGTGTTACTGGGTATCAGTGTATATCTTTTTTACTTGGTGTCAGTCTGTGACTTTGTTACTTGGTGTAAGTGTGTGTCTGTGTTACTGGGTGTCAGTGTATGTCTTTGTTACTTGGTGTCAGTGTTTGTCTGTGTTACATGGTGTCAGTGTGTGTCTTTGTTACTGGGTGTCAGTGTGTGTCTTTGTTACTGGGTGTCAGTGTATGTGTTTGTGACATGGTGTCAGTGTGTGTCTGTGTTAGTCTTTGTTAATTGGTGTCATTGTGTGTCTGTGTATGTCTTTGCTACTGTTTGTCAGTGTTTCTCTATGTTACTGGGTGTCAGTGTGTGTTTGTATGTGTTACTGGGTGTCAGTGAGTGTCTGTGTTACTTGGTGTAAGTGTACGTCTTTGTTTCTTGTTATCAGTGTTTGTCTTTGTTACTTGGTGTAAGTGTGTGTGTGAGTTACTGGGTATCAGTGTATGTCTTTGTGACTTGGTGTCAGTGTATGTCTTTGTTACTGGGTGTCAGTGTATATCTTTGTTACTTGGTGTCATTGTGTGTCTGTGTATGTCTTTTTTACTGTGTATCAGTGTTTCTCTATGTTACTGGGTGACAGTGTGTGTTTGTTTGTGTTACTGGGTATCAGTGTTTGTCTCTGTTACTTGGTGTAAATGTGTGTCAGTGTTGCTTGGTGTCAGTGTATGTCTTTGTTAATGGGTGTCAGTGTATGTCTTTGTTACTTGGTGTCAGTGTGTGTCTGTGTTACTGGGTGTCAGTGTATATCTTTGTTACTGTGTATCAGTGTTTCTCTCTGTTACTGGGTGTCAGTGGGTGTGTGTCTGTGTTACTGGGTATCATTGTATGTCTCTGTTACTTGGTGTAAGTGTGTGTCAGTTTTACTTAGTGTCAGTGTCTGTCTTTGTTACTGGGTGTCAGTGTTTGTCTTTTTACTTGGTGTCCGTATCTGTCTGTGTTACTGGGTGTCAGTGTATGTCTTTGTTACTGGGTGTCAGTGTATGTCTTTGTTACTTGGTGTCAGTGTGTGTCTGTGTTACTGGGTGTCAGTGTATATCTTTGTTACTGTGTATCAGTGTTTCTCTCTGTTACTGGGTGTCAGTGGGTGTGTGTCTGTGTTACTGGGTATCATTGTATGTCTCTGTTACTTGGTGTAAGTGTGTGTCAGTTTTACTTAGTGTCAGTGTCTGTCTTTGTTACTGGGTGTCAGTGTTTGTCTTTTTACTTGGTGTCCGTATCTGTCTGTGTTACTGGGTGTCAGTGTATGTCTTTGTTACTGGGTGTCAGTGTCTGTCTTTGTCACTTGGTGTAAGTGTGTGTCTGTGTTACTTAGTGTCAGCGTGTGTCTTTGTTACTTGGTCCAAGTGTATGTCTTTGTTACTTGGTGTCAGTGTGGGTCTTTTTTTCTTGGTGTCAGTGTGTGTCTTTGTTACTTGATGTCAGTGTGTGTCTTTGTTACTTGGTGCAAGTTTATGTCTTTGTTACTTGGTGTCAGTGTGTGTCTTTGTTGCTTGGTGCAAGTGTATGTCTTTGTTACTTGGTGTCAGTGTGTGTCTTTATTACTTGGTGCAAGTGAATGTCTTTGTTACATGGTGTCAGTGTGTGTCTGTGTTACTGGGTGTCAGTGTTTGTATTTGTTACTTGGTGTTAGTGTATGTCTTTGTTACTTGGTGTAAGTGTGTGTCTTTGTTACTTGGTGTCAGTGCGTGTCTGTATTACTGGGTGTCAGTGTGTGTCTTTGTTACTTGGTGTAAGTATATGTCTTTGTGACTTGGTGTAAGTGTTTGTCTTTGTTACTTGGTGTCAGTGTGTGTCTTTGTTACTTGGTGTAAGTGTATGTCTTTGTTACTTGGTGTCAGTGTCTGTCTTTGTTACTGGGTGTCAGTGCATGTCTTTGTGAATTGGTGTAAGTTTGTGTCTGTTTTACTGGGTATCAGTGCCTGTCGTTGTTACTTGGTGTAAGTGTTTCTCTTTGTTAGGGGGTGTCAGTGTCTATCTGTGTTCCAGGGTGTCAGTGTATGTCTTTGTTTCTTGGTGTCAGTGTATGTCTCTGTTAGTTGGTGTAAGTGTGTGTCTGTTTTATGGGTTTCAGTGTATGTCTTTGTTACTTGGTGTAAGTATATGTCTTTGTGACTTGGTGTCAGTGTATGTCTTTGTGACTGGGTGTCAGTGCGTGTCTGTGTTACTGGGTATCAGTGTATGTCTTTGTTACTGGGTTTCAGTGCGTGTCTGTGTTACTGGGTATCAATGTATGTCTTTGTTACTTGGTGTCAGCGTATGTCTGTGTTACTTGGTGTAAGTGTATGTCTTGGTTACTGGGTATCTTTGTATAACTTTATTACTTGGTGTAAGTGTGTGTCTGTGTTACTGGGTATCAGTGTATGCCTTTGTTACTTGGTGTAAGTGTATGTCTTTGTTACTTGGTGTCAGTGTATGTCTTTGTTACTTGGTGTAAGTGTTTGTCTGTGTTACCTCGGTATCAGTGTATGTCTTTGTTACTTGGTGTCTGTGTGTGTCTGTGTTAATTTGTGTAATTGTGTGTCAGTGTAACAGGGTATCAGTGTATGTCTTTGTTACTTGGAGTAAGTGTGTGGCTGTGTTACTGGGTATCAGTGTATGTCTTTGTTAATTGGTGTCAGTGTATGTCTTTGTTACATGGTGTAAGTGTGTGTCTGTGTTACTGGTTAACAGTGTATGTCTTTGTTACTTGGTGTCATTGTGTGTCTGTGTTACTGGGTATCAGTGTATGTCTTTGTTACTTGGTATCAGTGTATGTCTTTGTTACTTGGTGTCAGTGTATGTCTTTGTGACTTGGTGTCAGTGTATTTCTCTGTTACTGGGTGTCAGTGCGTGTCTGTGTTACTGGGTGTCAGTGTATGTCATTGTTACTAGGTGTAAGTGGTGTCTGTGTTACTGGGTATCAGTGTATGTCTTTGTTACTTGGTATCAGTGTATGTCTTTGTTACTTGGTGTCAGTGTCTGTCATTGTTACTTGGTGTCAGTGTATGTCTTTGTTACTTGGTATCAGAGTATGCCTTTGTTACTTGGTGTAAGTGTGTGTCTGTGTTACTTGGCATTAGTGTATGTCTTTGTTAATCGGTGTCAGTGTGTGTTTTTGTTACTTGGTGTAAGTGTGTGTCTGTGTTACTGGTTAACCGTGTATGTCTTTGTTACTTGGTGTCATTGGGTGTCTGTGTTACTGGGTATCAGTGTATGTCTTTGTTACTTGGTGTCAGTGTTTGTATTTGTGACTTGGTGTCAGTGTTTGTAACTTGGTGTCAGTGTATGTCTTTGTTACTGGGTGTCAGTGCGTGTCTGTGTTACTGGGTATCAGCGTATGTCTTTGTTGCTGGGTGTCAGTGCGTGTCTGTGTTACTGGGTATCAATGTATGGCTTTGTTACTGGGTATCAATGTATGTCTTTGTTACTTGGTGTAAGTGGATGTCTTTGTTACTTGGTGTCAGCGTTTGTCTGTGTTACGTGGTGTAAGTGTATGTCTTGGTTAATGTGTATCTTTGTATGTCTTTGTTACTTGGTATAAGTGTGTGTCTGTGTTACTGGGTATCAGTGTATGTCTTTGTTACTTGATGTCTGTGTGTGTCTGTGTTACTTGGTGTAAGTTTGTGTCAGTGTAACTGGGTATCAGTGTTTGTCTTTGTTACTTGGTGTACGTGTGTGTCTGTGTTACTGGGTGTCAGTGTATGTCTTTGTTACTTGGTGTCAGTGTATGTCTTTCTTACTTGGTGTAAGTGTATTTCTTTGTTACTTGGTGTAAGTGTATGTCTTTGTTACTGGTGTCAGTGTGTATCTGTGTTCCTCGGTATCAGTGTATGTCTTTGTTACTTGGTGTCAGTGTATGTCTGTGTTACTTGGTGCAAGTGTATGTCTGTGTTACTGGGTATCAGTGTCTGTATTTGTTACTTGTTGTAAGTGTGTGTCTGTGTTCCTGGGTATCAGTGTATGTCTTTGTTACTTGGTGTAAGTGTGTGTCTGTGTTACTGGGTATCAGTGTATGTCTTTGTTACTTGGTGTCAGTGTGTGTCTTTGTTACTGGGTGTCAGTGCACGTCTTTGTGACTTGGTGTCAGTGCATGTCATTGTTACTGGGTGTCAGTCTATGTCTTTGTTACTTGGTGACAGTGTGTGTATGTGTTAAACTTTGTTACTTGGTGTCAGTGTGTGTCAGTGTAACTGGGTATCAGTGTATGTCTTTGTTACTTGGTGTAAGTGTGTGTCTGTGTTAATGGGTATCAGTGTTTGTCTTTGTTACTTGGTGTCAGTGTAAGTCTTTTTTACTTGGTGTAAGTGTATGTCTTTGTTACTTGGTGTCAGTGTATGTCTTTGTTACTTGGTGTGTGTGTGTGTCTGTGCTACTGGGTATCAGTGTATGTCTTTTTAATTTGTGTCAGTGTATGTCTTTGTTACTTGGTGTAAGTGTATGTCTGTGTTACTGGGTATCAGTGTATGTCTTTGTTACTTGGTGTCAGTGTGTGTCTTTGTTACTGGGTGTCAGTGCATGTCTTTGTGAATTGGTGTAAGTTTGTGTCTGTTTTACGGGGTATCAGTGCCTGTCGTTGTTACTTGGTGTAAGTGTTTCTCTTTGTTAGGGGGTGTCAGTGTCTATCTGTGCTCCAGGGAGTCAGTGTATGTCTTTGTTCCTTGGTGTCAGTGTATGTCTGTGTTACTTGGTGTAAGAGTATGTCTTTGTTACTTGGTGTCAGTGCATGTCTTTGTTACATGGTGTAATTGTATGTCTTTGTTTCTTGGTGTCAGTGTATGTCTTTGTTACTTGGTGTAAGTGTGTGTTTGTGTTACCAGGTGTAAGTGTATGTCTTTGTTACTTGGTGTAAGTGTATGTTTGTGTTACTTGGTGTAAGTGTATGTCTTTGTTACTTGGTGTCAGTGTATGTCTTTGTTACTTGGTGGAAGTGTGTGTCTGTGCTCCTGGGTATCAGTGTATGTCTGTGTTACTTGGTGTAAGTGTGTGTCTTTGTTACTTGGTGTAATTGTCTGTCTTTGTTTCTTGGTGTCAGTGTATGTCTTTGTTACTTGGTGTAATTGTATGTCTTTGTTACTTGGTGTCAGTGTATGTCTGTGTTACTTGGTGTAAGTGTGTGTCTTTGTTACTTGGTGTAAGTGTATGTCTTTGTTACTTGGTGTCGGTGTATGTCTGTGTTACTTGGTGTAAGAGTATGTCTTTGTTACTTGGTGTCAGTGTATGTCTTTGTTACATGGTGTCATTGTATGTCTTGGTTTCTTGGTGTCAGTGTATGTCTTTGTTACTTGGTATAAGTGTGTGTTTGTGTTACCAGGTGTAAGTGTATGTCTTTGTTACTTGGTGTAAGTGTATGATTGTGTTACTTGGTGTAAGTGTATGTCTTTGTTACTTGGTGTCAGTGTATGTCTTTGTAACTTGTTGGAAGTGTGTGTCTGTGCTCCTGGGTATCAGTGTATGTCTGTGTTACTTGGTGTAAGTGTGTGTCTTTGTTACTTGGTGTAAGTGTATGTCTTTGTTACTTGGTGTCGGTGTATGTCTGTGTTACTTGGTGTAAGAGTATGTCTTTGTTACTTGGTGTCAGTGTATGTCTTTGTTACATGGTGTAATTGTATGTCTTTGTTTCTTGGTGTCAGTGTATGTCTTTGTTACTTGGTGTAAGTGTGTGTTTGTGTTACCAGGTGTAAGTGTGTGTCTGTGTTACTGGGTGTCAGTGCGCGTCTTTGTTACTTGGTGTCCGTGTGTGCCTGTGTTACTGGGTGTCAGTGTATGTCTTTGTGACTTGGTGTCAGTGTATGTCTTTGTTACTTGGTGTAAGTGTGTGTCTTTGTTACTTGTTGTAATTGTATGTCTTTGTTACTTGGTGTCAGTGTATGAATGTGTTACTTGGTGTAAGTGTATGTCTTTGTTACTTGGTGTCAGTGTATGACTTTGTTACTTGGTGTAAGTGTTTGTCTGTGTTACTTGGTGTAAGTGTGTGTCTGTGTTACCTGGTATCAGTGTATGTCTTTGTTACTTGGTGTAAGTGTGTGTCTGTGTTACTGGGTAACGGCGTATGTCTTTGTTACTTGGTGTCAGTGTATGTCTGTGTTACTTGTTCTAAGTGTTTGTCTTTGTTACCTGGTGTAATTGTATGTCTTTGTTTCTTGGTGTCAGTGTATGTCTTTGTTACTTGGTGTTAGTGAGTGTTTGTGATACTTGGTGTAAGTGTGTGTCTGTGTCTCTTGGTATCAGTGTATGTCTTTGTTACTTGGATTAAATGTGTGTCTGTGTTACTGGATATCAGTGTATGTCTTTGTTACTTGGTGTAAGTGTGTGTCTGTGTTACTGGGTATCAGTGTATGTCTTTGTTACTTGGTGTAAGTGTATGTCTTTGTTACTGGGTATCAGTGTATGTCTTTGTTACTTGGTGTAAGTGTGTGTCTGTGTTACTGGGTGTCAGTGCGCGTCTTTGTGACTTGGTGTCAGTGTATGTCTTTGTTACTTGGTGTAAGTGTGTGTCGTTGTAACTTGGTATCAGTGTATGTCTTTGTTACTTGGTGTCAGTGTGTGTCAAAATACTTGGTGTAAGTGTGTTTCTTTGTTACTTGGTGTAATTGTCTGTCTCTGTGACATGGTGCAAGTGTACGCCTTTGTTACTTGGTGTCAGTGTTTGTCTTTGTTACTTGGTGTCAGTGTGTGGCTGTTTTACTGGCTGTCAATGTATGTCTTTGTTACTTGGTGTAAGTGTATGTCTTTGTGACTCGGTGTCAGTGTATGTCTTTGTTACTGGGAGTCAGTGTATGTCTTTGTTACTTGGTGACAGTGTGTGTCTGTGTGTCAGTGTATGTCTTTGTTACTGTGTCTCAGTGTTTCTCTATGTTACTGGGTGTCAGTGTGTGTTTGTTTGTGTTACTGGGTGTCAGTATTTAGTTTAGTGATACAGCACTGAAACAGGCCCTTCGGCCAACCGAGTCTGTGCCGACCATCAACCACTCATTTATACAAATCCTACACTAATCCCGTATTCCTATCACATACCCACCTGTCCCGATATATTTCCCTACCACCTTGCTATACGAGTGTCAATTTATAATGGCCAATTAACCGATCAACCTGCAAGTCTTTGGCATGTGGGAAGAAACCGGAGCACCCGGAGGAAACTCACGCAGACACAGGGAGAACTTGCAAACTCTGCACAGGCAGTACCCAGAATCGAGCCCGGGACCCTGGAGCTGTGAGGCTGCTAACCACTGTGCCAATGTGCCGCCCAGTGTGTGTCTGTGCTACTGGGTATCAGTGTATGTCTTTGTTACTTGGTGTAAGTGGATGTCTTTGTTACTTGGTGTAAGTGTGCGTCTGTGTTACTTGGTATCAGTGCATGTCTTTGTTACTTGGTGTCAGTGTATGTCTGTGTTACTTGGTGTAAGTGTGTGTCTTTGTTACTTGGTGTAATTGTAAGTCTTGGTTACTTGGTGTCAGTGTATGTCTGTGTTACTTGGTGTCAGTGTATGTCTTTGTGACTTGGTGTCATTGTCAGTCTTTGTTACTGGGTGTCAGTATCTGTCTTTGTGACTTGGTGTCAGTGTATGTCTTTGTAACTTGGTGTCAGTGTATGTCTTTGTTACTTGGTGTAAGTGTGTGTCTGTGTTACTGGGTATCAGTGTTTCTCTTTGTTACTTGGTGTAAGTGTGTGTCTGTGTTACTGGGTATCAGTGCATATCTTTGCTACATGGTGACAGTGCATGTCTGTGCTACTTGGTGTAAGTGTGTGTCTTTGTTACTTGGTGTAATTGTCTGTCTTTGTTACTTGGTGTCAGTGTATGTCTGTGTTACTTGGTGTAAGTGTGTGTCTTTGTTACTTGGTGTAAGTGTATGCCTTTGTAACTTGGTGTCAGTGTATGTCTTTGTTACTTGGTGTCAGTGTGTGTCTGTTTTACTGGGTATCAGTGCATGTCTTTGTTACTTGGTGTAAGTGTATGTCTTTGTTACTTGGTGTCACTGTATGTCGTTGTTACTGCTTGTAAGTGTGTGTCTGTGTTACTGGTTATCAGTGTATGTCTTTGTGACTCGGTGTCAGTGTATGTCTTTGTTACTGGGAGTCAGTGTATGTCTTTGTTACTTGGTGACAGTGTGTGTCTGTGTGTCAGTGTATGTCTTTGTTACTGTGTCTCAGTGTTTCTCTATGTTACTGGGTGTCAGTGTGTGTTTGTTTGTGTTACTGGGTGTCAGTATTTAGTTTAGTGATGCAGCACTGAAACAGGCCCTTCGGCCAACCGAGTCTGTGCCGACCATCAACCACTCATTTATACTAATCTTGCACTATACCCGTATTCCTATCACATCCCCACCTGTCCCTATATATTTCCCTACCTCCTACCTATACTAGGGGCAATTCATAATGGCCAATTAACCTATCAACCTGCAAGTCTTTGGCATGTGGGAGGAAACCGGAGCACCCGGAGGAAACTCACGCAGACACAGGGAGAACTTGCAAACTCCGCACAGGCGGTACCCAGAATCGAGCCCGGGTCCCTGGAGCTGTGAGGCTGCGGTGCTAACCACTGCGCCAATGTGTCCCCACACCCCAGTGTGTGCCTGTGTTACTGGGTGTCAGTGTGTGTCTTTGTTACTTGGTGTAATTGTCTGTCTTTGTTACTTGGTGTCAGTGTATGTCTGTGTTACTTGGTGTAAGTGTGTGTCTTTGTTACTTGGTGCAAGTGTATGCCTTTGTAACTTGGTGTCAGTGTATGTCTTTGTTACTTGGTGTCAGTGTATGTCTTTGTGACTTGGTATGAGTGTATGTCATTGTTACCGGGTGTCAGTGTGTGTCTGTGTTACTTGGTGTAAGTGTATGTCTTTGTTACTTGGTGTCCGTGTGTGTCTGTGTTACTGGGTATCAGTGTATGTCTTTGTTACCTGGTGTCAGTGTATGTATGTGTTACTTGGTGTAAGTGTGCGTCTGTGTTACTTGGTATCAGTGCATGTCTTTGTTACTTGGTGTAAGTGTGTCTCTGTGTTACTCGGTAACAGTATATGTCTTTGTTACTTGGTGTCAGCGTATGTCTGTGTTACTTGGTGTAAGTCTGTGTCTTTGTTACTTGGTGTAATTGTATGTCTTGCTTACTTGGTGTCAGTGTATGTCTTTGTGACTTGGTGTCATTGTCAGTCTTTGTTACTGGGTGTCAGTATCTGTCTTTGTGACTTGGTGTCAGTGGATGTCTTTGTAACTTGGTGTCAGTGTATGTCTTTGTTACTTGGTGTAAGTGTGTGTCTGTGTTACTGGGTATCAGTGTTTCTCTTTGTTACTGGGTGTAAGTGTGTGTCTGTGTCACTGGGTATCAGTGCATATCTTTGCTACATGGTGACAGTGCATGTCTGTGCTACTTGGTGTAAGTGTGTGTCTTTGCTACTTGGTGTAATTGTCTGTCTTTGTTACTTGGTGTCAGTGTATGTCTGTGTTACTTGGTGTAAGTGTGTGTCTTTGTTACTTGGTGCAAGTGTATGCCTTTGTTACTTGGTGTCAGTGTATGTCTTTGTTACTTGGTGTCAGTGTGTGTCTGTTTTACTGGGTATCAGTGTATGTCTTTGTTACTTGTTGTAAGTGTATGTCTTTGTTACTTGGTGTCACTGTATGTCGTTGTTACTGCTTGTAAGTGTGTGTCTGTGTTACTGGTTTTCAGTGTCTGTCTTCGTTACTTGGTGTCATTGTTTGTCTTTGCTACTGGGTGTCAGTATCTGCCTTTGTGACTTGGTGTCAGTGTATGTCTTTGTTACTTGGTGTCAGTGTATGTCTTTGTTACTTGGTGTAAGTGTGTGTCTGTGTTACTGGGTATCAGTTTATATCTTTGTTACTTGGTGTAAGTGTGTGTCTGTGTTACTGGGTATCAGTGCATATCTTTGCTACATGGTGACAGTGCATGTCTGTGCTACTTGGTGTAAGTGTGTGTCTTTGTTACTTGGTGTAATTGTATGTCTTTGTTACTTGGTGTCAGTGTATGTCTTTGTCACTTGGTGTAATTGTGTGTCTGTGTTACTTGGTGTAAGTGTGTGTCTGTGTTACTTGGTATCAGAGTATGTCTTTGTTACTTGGTGTAAGTGTGTGTCTGTGTTACTGGGGAACAGTGTATGTCTTTGTTACTTGCTGTCAGTGTATGTCTGTGTTACTTGGTGTAAGTGTGTGTCTTTGTTACTTGAAGTAATTGTATGTCTTTGCTACTTGGTGTCAGTGTATGTCTTTGCTACTTGGTGTAAGTGTATGTCTTTGTTACTTGGTGTCAGTGTATGTCCTTGTGACGTGGAGTCATTGTCTGTCTTTGTTACTGGGTGTCAGTGTCTGTCTTCGTTACTTGTTGTCAGTGTTTGTCTTTGTTACTGGGTGTCAGTGTCTGTCTTTGTGACTTGGTGTCAGTGTATGTCTTTGTTACTTGGTGTCAATGTATGTCTTTGTTAATTGGTGTAAGTGTGTGTTTGTGTTACTGGGTATCAGTGTATATCTTGGTTACTTGGTGTAAGTGTGTGTCTGTGTTACTGGGTATCAGTGCATATCTTTGCTACATGGTGACAGTGCATGTCTGTGTTACTTGGTGTAAGTATTTGTCTTTGTTACTTGCTGTAATTGTATGTCTTTGCTACTTGGTGTCAGTGTATGTCTTTGCTACTTGGTGTAAGTGAGTGTTTGTGTTACTTGGTGTAAGTGTGTGTCTGTGTCACTTGCTATCAGTGTATGTCTTTGTTACTTGGTGTAAGTGTGTGTCTGTGTTACTGAGTAACAGTGTATGTCTTTGTTACTTGGTGTCAGTGTATGGCTGTGTTATTTGGTGTAAGTGTGTGTCTTTGTTACTTGGTGTAATTGTATGTCTTTGTTACTTGTTGTCAGTGTATGTCTTTGTTACTTGGTGTAAGTGTGTGTCTTTGTTAATGGGTATCAGTGTATGTCTTTGTTACTTGGTGTCAGTGTATGTCTTTGTGACTTGGTGTCAGTGTATGTCTTGGTTACTGGGAGTCAGTGTATGTCTTTGTGACTTGGTGTCAGTGTATGTCTTTGTTACTGGGTGTCAGTTTATGTCATTGTTACTTGGTTTCAGTGTATGTCTTTGTTACTTGGAGTCAGTGTATGTCTGTGTTACTTGGTGTAATTGTGTGTCTTTGTTACTTGGTGTAAGTGTGTGTCTGTGTTACTGGGTGTCAGTAGATGTCTTTGTTACTTGGTGTCAGTGTTTGCCTTTGTTACTTTGTGGAAGTGTGTGTCTGTGTTACTGGGTATCAGTGTATGTCTTTGTGAATTGGTGTCAGTGTATGTCTTTGTTAAAAGGTGTCAGTGTATTTCTTTGTTACTTGGTGACAGTGTGTGTCTGTGTTAGTCTTTCTTACTTGGTGTCAGTGTGTGTCTGAGTATGTATTTGTTACTGTGTGTCAGTGTTGCTCCATGTTACTGGGTGTCAGTGTATGTTTGTTTGTGTTGCTGGGTGTCAGTGTGTGTCTGTGTTACTTGGTGTAAGTGTATGTCTTTGTTTCTTGGTGTCAGTGGCTGTCTTTTTTACTTGGTGTCAGAGTTGGTCTTTGTTACTTGGTGTAATTGTGTGTCTGTGTTACTGGGTATCAGTGTATGTCTTTGTGACTTGATGTCAGTGTATGTCTTTATTACTGGGTGTCAGTGTATGTCTTTGTTACTTGTTGTAAGTGTGTGTCTGTGTTACTGGGTATCAGTGAATGTCTTTGTTTCTTGGTGTCATTGTATGTCTTTGTTACTTGGTGTCAGTGTATATCTGTGTTACTGGGTATCAGTGCATGTCTTGAGAAATGGTGTCAGTGTATGTCTGTGTTGCTTGGTGTAAGTGTGTGTCTTTGTTACTTGGTGTAATTGTATGTCTTTGTTACTTGGTGTCAGTGTATGTCTGTGTTACTTGGTGTAAGTGTGTGTCTTTGTTACTTGGTGTAAGTGTATGTCTTTGTTACTTAGTGTCAGTGTATGGCTGTGTTACTTGGTGTAATTGTATGTCTTTGTTTCTTGGTGTCAGTGTATGTCTTTGTTACTTGGTGTAAGTGTGTGTTTGTGTTACCAGGTGTAAGTGTATGTCTTTGTTACTTGGTGTAAGTGTATGTTTGTGTTACTTGGTGTAAGTGTATGTCTTTGTTACTTGGTGTCAGTGTATGTCTTTGTTACTTGGTGGAAGTGTGTGTCTGTGCTCCTGGGTATCAGTGTATGTCTGTGTTACTTGGTGTAAGTGTGTGTCTTTGTTACTTGGTGTAATTGTCTGTCTTTGTTACTTGGTGTCAGTTTATGTCTGAGTTACTTGGTGTAAGTGTGTGTTTGTGTTACTTGGTTTAATTGTATGTCTTTGTTACTGGCTATCAGTGTATGTCTTTGTTACTTGGTGTCAGTGCATGTCTGTGTTATTTTTTGTAAGTGTGTGTCTGTGTTACTGGGTATCAGTGAATGTCTTTGTTTCTTGGTGTCAGTGTATGTTTTTGTTACTGGGTGCCAGTGTGTGTCTTTGTTACTTGGTGTAAGTGTGTGTCTGTGTTACTGGGTATCAGTGTAAGTCTTTGTTACTTGGTGTCAGTGTATGTCAAAATACGTGGTGGAAGTGTATGTCTTTGTTACTTGGTGTAATTGTCTGTCTTTGTTACTTGGTGTCAGTGTATGTCTTTGTTACTGGGTGTCAGTGTATGTCTTTGTTACATGTTGTACGTGTGTGTCTGTGTTACTGGGTATCAGTGTATGTCTTTGTGACTTGATGTCAGTGTATGTCTTTGTTACTGGGTGTCAGTGTATGTCTTTGTTACTTGTTGTAAGTGTGTATCTGTGTTACTGGGTATCAGTGAATGTCTTTGTTTCTTGGTGTCATTGTATGTCTTTGTTACTTGGTGTTAGTGTATGTCTTTGTTACTTGGTGTCAGTGCGTGTTTGTGTTACCAGGTGTAAGTGTATGTCTTTGTTACTTGGTGTAAGTGTGTCTGTGTTACTTGGTGTCAGTGTATGTCTTTGTTACTTGGTGTAAGTGTATGTCTTTGTTACTTGGTGTCAGTGTATGTCTTTGTAACTTGTTGGAAGTGTGTGTCTGTGCTCCTGGGTATCAGTGTATGTCTGTGTTACTTGGTGTAAGTGTGTGTCTTTGTTACTTGGTGTAATTGTCTGTCTTTGTTACTTGGTGTTAGTTTATGTCTGAGTTACTTGGTGTAAGTGTGTGTTTGTGTTACTTGATGTAATTGTATGTCTGTGTTACTGGCTATCAGTGTATGTCTTTGTTACTTGGTGTCAGTGTGTGTCTGTGTTACTTGGTGTAAGTGTGTGTCTGTGTTACTGGGTATCAGTGTATGTCTTTGTGAATTGGTGTCAGTGTATGTCTTTGTTATTGGGTGTCAGTGTGAGTCTTTGTGACTTGGTGTCAGTGTATGTCTTTGTTACTTGGTGTAAGTGTGTGTCTGTGTTACTGGGTATCAGTGTATGTCTTTGTTACTTGGTGTCAGTGTATGTCTTTGTTACTTGGTGTAAGTGTGTGTCTGTGTTACTCGGTATCAGTGTATGTCTTTGTTACTTGATGTCAGTGTATGTCTGTGTTACTTGGTGTAAGTGTGTGTCTGTGTTACTGGGTATCAGTGTATGTCTTTGTGACTTGGTGTCAGTGTATGTCTTTGTTGTTGGGTGTCAGTGTTTGTCTTTGTGACTTGGTGTCAGTGTATTTCTTTGTTACTTGGTGTCAGTGTGTGTCTGTGTTACTGGGTATCAGTGTATGTCTTTGTTACTTGGTGTCAGTGTGTGCCTGTGTTGCTGGGTATCAGTGTATGTCTTTGTGACTTGGTATCAGTGTATGTCTTTGTGACTTGGTGTCAGTGTGTGTTTATTTGTGTTACTGGGTGTCAGTGTGTGTCTGTGACACTGGGTGTCAGTATTTTGTTTAGTTTCGAGATACAGCACTTAAACAGGCCCTTCGGCCCACCGAGTCTGTGCCGACCAACAACTACCCATTTATACTAATACGACACTAATCCCCTATTCCTATCACATCCCCAACTGTCCCTATATATTTCCGTACCAACTACCTATACAAGGCGCAATTTATGATGGCCAATTAACCTATCAACCTGCAAGTCTTTGGCATGTGGGAGGAAACCGGAGCACCCGGAAGAAACTCACGCAGACAGAGAGAGAACTTGCAAACTCCGCACAGGCAGTACCCAGAATCGAACCCGGGTCCCTGGAGCTGTGAGGCTGCGGTGCTAACCACTGCGCCAATGTGCACCCGCCGCCCCCCGCCCCCCGCCCCCCGCCCCCCGCCCCCAGTGTGTACCTGCGTTACTGGGTATCAGTGTATGTCTTTGTTACTTGGTGTCAGTGCATGTCTGTGTTACTTGGTGTAAGTGTGTGTCTGTGTTACTGGGTATCAGTGTATGTCTTTGTTACTTGGTGTTAGTGTGTGTCTGTGTTACTGGGTATCAGTGTATGTCTTTGTTACTTGGTGTCAGTGTATGTCTGTGTTATTTGGCGTAAGTGCGTGTCTTTGTTACTTGGTGTAATTGTATCTCTTTGTTACTTGGTGTCAGTTTATGTCTGTGTTACTTGGTGTAAGTGTATGTCTTTGTTACTTGGTGTCAGTTTATGTCTGAGTTACTTGGTGTAAGTGTGTGTTTGTGTTACTTGGTGTAATTGTTTGTCTGTGTTACTGGCTATCAGTGTCTGTCTTTGTTACTTGGTGTCAGTGTATGTCTGTGTTACTTAGTGTAAGTGTGTGTCTGTGTTACTGGGTATCAGTGTATGTCTTTGTGACTTGGTGTCAGTGTATGTCTTTGTTATTGGGTGTCAGTGAGAGTCTTTGTGACTTGGTGTCAGTGTATGTCTTTGTTACTTGGTGGAAGTGTGTGTCTGTGTTACTGGGTATCAGTGTATGTCTTTGTTACTTGGTGTCAGTGTATGTCTTTGTTACTTGGTGTCAGTGTATGTCTGTGTTACTTGGTGTAATTGTGTGTCTGTGTTACTTGGTGTAATTGTGTGTCTGTGTTACTGGGTATCAGTGTATATCTTTGTTACTTGGTGTCATTGTATGTCTGTGTTACTTGGTGTCAGTGTTTGTCTTTGTTACTTGGTGTCAGTGTGTGCCTGTGTTGCTGGGTATCAGTGTATGTCTTTGTGACTTGGTATCAGTGTATGTCTTTGTGACTTGGTGTCAGTGTGTGTTTATTTGTGTTACTGGGTGTCCGTGTGTGTCTGTGACACTGGGTGTCAGTATTTAGTTTAGTTTAGAGATACAGCACTTAAACAGGCCCTTCGGCCCACCGAGTCTGTGCCGACCAACAACCACCCATTTATACTAATCCTACACTAATCCCCTATTCCTATCATATCCCCAACTGTCCCTATATATTTCCGTACCAACTACCTATACAAGGGGCAATTTATGATGGCCAATTAACCTATCAACCTGCAAGTCTTTGGCATGTGGGAGGAAACCGGAGCACCCGGAAGAAACTCACGCAGTTAGAGAGACAACTTGCAAACTCCGCACAGGCAGTACCCAGCATCGAACCCGGGTCCCTGGAGCTGTGAGGCTGCGGTGCTCACCACTGCGCCAATGTGCACCCGCCGCCCCCCGCCCCCAGTGTGTGCCTGCGTTACTGGGTATCAGTGCATGTCTTTGTTACTTGGTGTAAGTGTGTGTCTGTGTTACTGGGTATCAGTGTATGTCTTTGTTACTTGGTGTTAGTGTGTGTCTGTGTTACTGGGTATCAGTGTATGTCTTTGTTACTTGGTGTCAGTGTATGTCTGTGTTATTTGGCGTAAGTGCGTGTCTTTGTTACTTGGTGCAATTGTATCTCTTTGTTAATTGGTGCCAGTGTATGTCTGTGTTACTTGGTGTAAGTGTATGTCTTTGTTACTTGGTGTCAGTGTATGTCTTTGTTACTTGGAGTAATTGTGTGTCTGTGTTACTGGGTATCAGTGTCTGTCTTTGTTACTTTGTGTAAGCGTGTGTCTGTATTACTGGGTATCAGTGTATGTCTTTGTTACTTGGTGTCAGTGTATGTCTTTGTTACTGGGTGTCAGTTTATGACTTTGTGACTTGGTGTCAGTGTATGTCTTTGTTACTTGGTGTCAGTGTATGTCTGTGTTACTTGGTATAAGTGCGTGTCTTTGTTACTTGGTGTAAGTGTGTGTCAGTGTTACTGGGTATCAGTGTATGTCTTTGTTACTTGGTGTCAGTGCATGTCTTTGTTACTTGGTGTAAGTTTGTGTCTGTGTTACTGGGTATCAGTGTATGTCTTTGTTACTGGGTATCAGTGTATGTCTTTGTGACTTGTTGTCAGTGTATGTCTGTGCTACTTGGTGTAAGTGTGTGCCTGTGTTACTGGGTATCAGTGTATGTCTTTGTTACTTGGTGTCAGTGTATGTTTGTGTTACTTGGTGTAAGTGTGTGTCTGTGTTACTGGGTGTCAGTGTGTGTCTGTGTTACTTGGTGCAAGTGTGTGTCTTTGTTACTTGGTGTCCGTGTGCGTCTGTGTTACTAGTTGTCAGTGTATGTCTTTGTTACTGGGTGTCAGTGTATGTCTTTTTTACTGGGTGTCAGTGTATGTCTTTGTTACTTGGTGTAATTGTGTGTCTGTGTTACTGGGTATCAGTGTCTGTCTATGTTACTTTGTGTAAGCGTGTGTCGGTATTACTGGGTATCAGTGTATGTCTTTGTTACTTGGTGTCAGTGTATGTCTGTGTTACTTGGTGTAAGTGTATGTCTTTGTTACTTGGTGTCAGTCTATGTCTGTGTTACTTGGTGTAGGTGTGTGTCTTTGTTACTTGGTGTCAGTGTATGTCAAAATACTTGGTGTAAGTGTATGTCTTTGTTACTTGGTGTAATTGTCTGTCTTTGTTACTTGGTTTCAGTGTATGTCTGGGTTACTTGGTGTAGGTGTGTGTCTTTGTTACTTGGTGTAAGTGTATGTCTTTGTTACTTGGTGTCAGTGTATGTTTGTGTTACTTGGTGTAAGTGTGTGTCTGTGTTACTGGGTGTCAGTGTGTGTCTGTGTTACTTGGTGCAAGTGTGTGTCTTTGTTACTTGGTGTCCGTGTGCGTCTGTGTTACTAGTTGTCAGTGTATGTCTTTGTTACTGGGTGTCAGTGTATGTCTTTTTTACTGGGTGTCAGTGTATGTCTTTGTTACTTGGTGTAATTGTGTGTCTGTGTTACTGGGTATCAGTGTCTGTCTATGTTACTTTGTTTAAGCGTGTGTCGGTATTACTGGGTATCAGTGTATGTCTTTGTTACTTGGTGTCAGTGTATGTCTGTGTTACTTGGTGTAAGTGTATGTCTTTGTTACTTGGTGTCAGTCTATGTCTGTGTTACTTGGTGTAGGTGTGTGTCTTTGTTACTTGGTGTCAGTGTATGTCAAAATACTTGGTGTAAGTGTATGTCTTTGTTACTTGGTGTAATTGTCTGTCTTTGTTACTTGGTTTCAGTGTATGTCTGGGTTACTTGGTGTAGGTGTGTGTCTTTGTTACTTGGTGTAAGTGTATGTCTTTGTTACTTGGTGTCACTGTATGTCTTTGTTACTTGGTGTCAGTGTATGTCTGTGTTACTTGGTGTAAGTGTGTGCCTGTGTTACTGGGTATAAGTGTATGTCGTTGTTACTTGGTGTCAGTGTATGTCTGTGTTAATTGGTGTAAGTGTGTGTCTGTATTACTGGGTGTCAGTGTGTGTCTGTGTTACTTGGTGTAAGTGTGTGTCTTTGTTACTTGGTGTCCGTGTGTGACTGTGTTACTGGGTGTCAGTGTATGTCTTTGTTACTGGGTGTCAGTTTATGTCTTTGTTACTTGGTGTAAGTGTGTGTCTGTGTTACTGTGTATCAGTGTATGTCTTTGTGACTTGGTGTCAGTGTATGTCTTTGTTACTGGGTGTCAGTGTGTGTCTTTGTGACTTGGTGTCAGTGTCTGTCTTTGTTACTTGGTGAAAGTGTGTGTCTGTGTTGCTGGGGATCAGTGTATGTCTTTGTTACTTGATGTCAGTGAATGTCAAAATACTTGGTGCAAGTGTATGTCTTTGTTACTTGGTGTCAGTGTTTGTCTGTGTTACTTGGTGTAATTGTTTGTCTTTGTTTCTTGGTTTAATGTATGCCTCTGTTACTTGGTTTCAGTGTATGTCTTTGTTACTTGGTGTCAGTGTGTGTCTGTGTTACTGGGTATCAGTGTCTGTCTTTGTGACTTGGTATCAGTGTATGTCTTTGTGACTTGTTGTCAGTGTATGTCTTTGTTACTGGGTGTCAGTGTGTGTCTGTGTTACATGGTGTCAGTGGATGTCTTTGTTTCTGTGTTTCAGTTGTTCTCTGTGTTACTGGGTGTCAGTGTGTGTTTGTTTGTGTTAGAATTAGAATTAGAATTAGAATATTACAGCGCAGTACAGGCCCTTCGGGCCTCGATGTTGCGCCGATCATCTGACCTACACTATTCCATTTACATCCATATGTCTATCCAATGACCACTTAAATGCCCTTAAATTTGGCGAGTCTACTACTGTTGCAGGCAGGGCTTTCCACGCCCCTACTACTCTCTGCATAAAGAAACTACCTCCGACATCTGTCCTATATCTTTCACCCCTCAACTTAAATCTATGTCCCCTCGTGTTTGCCATCCTCATCCGAGGAAACAGACTCTCACTATCCTCCCTATCTAACCCTCTGATTATCTTGTATGTCTCTATTAAGTCACCTCTCCTCCTCCTTCTCTCTAACGAAAACAACCCCAAGTCCCTCAGCCTTTCCTCGTAAGACCTTCCTTCCATACCAGGCAACATCCTAGTAAATCTCCTCTGCACCCTTTCCAAAGCTTCGACATCCTTCCTAAAATGCGGTGACCAGAACTGCACGCAATACTCCAGGTGCGGCCTCACCAGAGTTTTGTACAGCTGCATCATGACCCCTTGGCTCCGAAACTCGATCCCCCTACTAATAAAGGCTAACACACCATATGCCTTCTTAACAGCCCTATTAACCTGGGTAGCAACTTTCAGGGATTTATGTACCTGGATACCAAGATCTCTCTGCTCATCTACACTACCAAGAATCTTCCCATTAGCCCAGTACTCTGCATTGCTGTTACTCCTTCCAAAGTGAATCACCTCACACTTCTCCGCATTAAACTCCATTTGCCATCTCTCAGCCCAGCTCTGCAGCCTATCTATGTCCCTCTGTACCCTACAACACCCTTCGACACTATCCACAACTCCACCGACCTTCGTGTCATCCGCAAATTTACTAACCCACCCTTCTACACCCTCATCCAGGTCGTTTATAAAAATGACAAACAGCAGTGGCCCCAAAACAGAACCTTGCGGTACACCACTAGTAACTAAACTCCAGGATGAACATTTGCCATCAACCACCACCCTCTGTCTTCTTTCAGATAGCCAATTTCTGATCCAAAGCTCTAAATCACCTTCAACCCCATACTTGCGTATTTTCTGCAATAGCCTACCGTGGGGAACCTTATCAAACGCCTTACTGAAATCCATATACACCACATCCACGGCTTTACCCTCATCCACCTGTTTGGTCACCTTCTCGAAAAACTCAATAAGGTTTGTGAGGCACGACCTACCTTTCACAAAACCGTGCTGACTATCGCAAATGAACTTATTCTTTTCAAGATGATTATAAATCCTGTCTCTTATAACCTTTTCCAACATTTTACCCACAACCGAAGTAAGGCTCACAGGTCTATAATTACCAGGGCTGTCTCTACTCCCCTTCTTGAACAAGGGGACAACATTTGCTATCCTCCAGTCCTCCGGCACTACTCCTGTCGACAATGACGACTTAAAGATCAACAACAACGGCTCTGCAATCTCCTCCCTGGCTTCCCAGAGAATCCTAGGATAAATCCCATCTGGCCCAGGGGACTTATCTATTTTCACTCTTTCCAAAATTGCTAACACCTCCTACTTGTGAATCTCAATCCCATCTAGCCTAGTAGGCTGTATCTAAGTAATCTCCTCGGCAACAGTTTCTTTTTCTACTGTAAATACTGACGAAAAATATTCATTTAACGCTTCCCCTATCTCCTCTGATTCCGCACACAACTTCCCACTACTATCCTTGATTGGCCCTGTTCTAACTCTTATCATTCGTTTATTCCTGATATACCTATAGAAAGCCTTAGGGTTTTCTTTGATCCTATCCGCCAATGACTTCTCGTGTCCTCTCCTTGCTCTTCTTAGCCCTCCCTTTAGATCCTTCCTGGCTAGCTTGTAACTCTCAAGCGCCCTAACTGAGCCTTCACGTCTCATCCTAACATAAGCCGCCCTCTTCCTCTTGACAAGCGCTTCAACTTCTTGAGTAAACCACGGCTCCCTCGCTCGACAACTTGCTCCCTGCCTGACAGGTACATACTTATCAAGGACACGCATTAGCTGCTCCTTGAATAAGCTCCACATTTCGTTTGTGCCCATCCCCTGCAGTTTCCTTCCCCATCCTACACATCCTAAATCTTGCCTAATCGCGTCATAATTTCCTTTCCCCCAGCTATAATTCTTGCCCTGCGGTATATACCTGTCCCTGCCCATCGCTAAGGTAAACCTAACCGAATTGTGATCACTATCGCCAAAGTGCTCACCTACATCTAAATCGAACACCTGGCCGGGTTCATTACCCAGTACCAAATCCAATGTGGCATCGCCCCTGGTTGGCCTGTCCACATACTGTGTCAGAAAACCCTCCTGCACACACTGGACAAAAACAGACCCATCGAAAGTACTCGAACTATAGTATTTCCAGTCAATATTTGGAAAGTTAAAGTCCCCCATAACCACTACCCTGTTACTCTCGCTCCTGTCGAGAATCATCTTCGCTATCCTTTCCTCTACATCTCTGGAACTATTCGGAGGTCTATAGAAAACTCCCAACAGGGTGACCTCTCCTCTCCTGTTTCTAACCTCGGCCCATACTACCTCAGTAGACGAGTCCTCAAACGTCCTTTCTGCCGCTGTAATACTTTCCTTGATTAACAATGCCACACCCCCCCCCCCCCCTCTTTTACCCTCTTCTCTGTTCTTTCTGAAACATCTAAATCCCGGAACCTGCAACATCCATTCCTGCCCCTGCTCTACCCATGTCTCTGAAATGGCCACAACATCAGGATCCCAGGTACCAACCCATGCTGCAAGCTCACCCACCTTATTCCGGATGCTCCTGGCGTTGAAGTAGACACACTTTAAACCAAGTTCTTGCTTGCCAGTGCTCTCTTGCGTCCCTGTAACCTTATCCCCTACCTCCCTACTCTCAACAGCCTGTACACTGGAACTACAATTTAGGTTCCCATTCCCCTGCTGATTTAGTTTAAACCCCCCCCGAAGAGCACTAACAAATCTCCCCCCCAGGATATTGGTACCCCTCTGGTTCAGGTGAAGACCATCCTGTTTGTAGAGGTCCCACCTACCCCAGAAAGAGCCCCAATTATCCAGGAAACCAAAACCCTCCCTCCTACACCATCCCTGCAGCCACGTGTTCAACTCCTCTCTCTCCCTATTCCTCTCTTCGCTAGCACGTGGCACAGGCAACAACCCAGAGATAACAACTCTGGTTGTTACTGGGTGTCAGTGTGTGTCTGTGACACTAGGTGTCAGTATTTAGTTTAGTTTCGAGATACAGCACTTAAACAGGCCCTTCGGCCCACCGAGAGTGTGCGGACCATCAACCACCCATTTATGCTCATCCTACACTAATCCCGTATTCTTATCACATCCCCACCTGTCCCTATATATTTCCCTACCACCTACCTATACTAGGGGCAATTTATGATGGCCAATTAACCTATCAACCTGCAAGTCTTTGGCATGCGGGAGGAAACCGGAGCACCCGGAGGAAACTGACGCAGACACAGGGAGAACTTGCAAACTCCGCACAGGCAGTACCCAGAATCGAACCCGGGTCCCTGGAGCTGTGAGGCTGCGGTGCTAACCACTGCGCCAATGTGCCCCACGCCCCCCCCCCCCCCCCCCTCCGCACAGTGTGTGCCTGTGTTACTGGGTATCAGTATATGTCTTTGTTACTTGGTGTCAGTGCATGTCTGTGTTACTTGGTTTAAGTGTGTGTCTGTGTTACTGGGTATCAGTGTATGTCTTTGTTACTTGGTGTAAGTGTGTGTCTGTGTTCCTGGGTATCAGTGTATGTCTTTGTTACTTGGTGTCAGTGTATGTCTTTGTTACTTGGTGTAATTGTATGTCTTTGTTACTTGGTGTCAGTTTCTGTCTTTGTTACTTGGTGTAAGTGTGTGTCTGTGTTACTGGGTGTCAGTGTGTGTCTTTGTTACTTGGGGTAAGTGTATGTCTGTGTTACTGGGTATCAGTGTATGTCTTTGTTACTTGGTGTCAGTGCATGTCAAAATACTTGGTGTCACTGTATGTCTTTGTTACTTGGTGTAAGTGTGTGTCAGTGTTACTGGGTATCAGTGTATGTCTTTGTGACTTGGTATCAATGTATGTCTGTGTTACTTGGTGTAAGTTTGTGTCTGTGTCACAGGATATGAGTGTATGTCTTTTTTACTTGGTGTAAGAGTGCGTCTGTGTTGCTGGGTATCAGTGTATGTCTTTGTTACTTGGTGTCCGTGTAGGTCTGTGTTACTTGGTGTAAGTGTGTGTCTTTCTTACTTGGTGTAAGTGCATGTCTTTGGTACTTGGTGTCAGTGTATGTCTGTGTTACTTGGTGTAAGTGTGTGTCTTTGTTAGTTGGTGTCAGTGTATGTCTTTGTTACTTGGTGTCAGTGTATGTCTGTGTTATTTGGTGTAAGTTTATGTCTTTGTTACTTGGTGTCAGTGTTGTCTTTGTTACTTGGTGTAAGTGTGTGTCTGTGTTACTGGGTATCAGTGTATGTCTTTGTTAGTTGGTGTCTGTGTATGTCTGTGATACTTGGTGTAAGTGTGTCTGTGTTATTGGGTATCAGTGTATGCCTTTGTTACTTGGTGTAAGTGTGTGTCTGTGTTACTGGGTATCAGTGTATGTCTTTGTTACTTGGTGTCAGTGTATGTCTTTGTTACTAGGTGTAAGTGTATGTCTTTGTTACTTGGTGTCAGTGCATGTATTTGTTACTTCGTGTAATTGTGTGTCTGTGTTACTCTGTATCAGTGTATGTCTTTGTTAATTGGTGTCAGTGTATGTCTTTGTTACTTGGTGTCAGTGTATGTCTTTGTTACTTGGTGTAAGTGTGTGTCTGTTTTACTGGGTATCAGTGTATGTCTTTGTTACTTGGTGTCAGTGTGTGTCTTTGATGCTTGGTGTCAGTGCGTGTCTTTGTTACTGGGTGTCAGTGTATGTCTTTGTTACTGGGTGTCAGTGTATCTTTTTATTACTTTGTGTCAGTGTATGTCTGTGTTAGTTGGTGTAAGTGTTTGTCTGTGTTATTGGGTATCAGTGTATGTCTTTGTTACTTGGTGTAAGTGTGTGTCTGTGTTACTATGTATCAGTGTATGTCCTTGTTACTTGGCGTAAGTGCATGTCTTTGTTACTTGTTGTAAGTGTTTATCTTTGTTACTTTGTGTCAGTGTATGTCTTTGTTACTTGGTGTAAGTGTGTGTCTTGCTACTGGGTATCAGTGTATGTCTTTGTTACATGGTGTAAGTGTGAGTCTGTGTTACTGGGTGTCATTGCGTGTCTGTGTTATGGGTATCATTGTATGTCTTTGTTACTTGGTGTCAGTGTCTGTCTTTTTTACTTGGTGTCAGTGTTTCTCTGTGTTACTGGGTGTCAGTGTGTATCTGTGTTCCTGGGTGTCACTGTATGTCTTTGTTACTTGGTGCAAGTGTGTGTCTGTGTCACTGGTTATCAGTGTCTGTCTTTGTTACTGGGTGTCTGTGTATGTCTGTGTTACTTGGTGTAAGTGTGTGTCTGTGTAACTTGGTATCAGTGTATGTCTTTGTTACTTGGTGTCAGTGTGTGTCTTTGTTACTGGGTGTCAGTGTATTCTTTGTTACTTGGTGTCAGTGTGTGTTTGTGTTACTGAGTATCTGTGTCTGTCTTTGTTACTTGGTGTAAGTGTGTCTCTGTGTTCTTGGGTATCAGTGTATATCTTTGTTGCTTGGTGTCAGTGTATGTCTGTCTTACTTGATGTAAGTGTGTGTCTTTGTTACTGGGTATCAGTGTATGTCTTTGTGACTTGGTGTCAGTGTATGTCTTTGTTTCTGGGTGTCAGTGTGTGTCTTTGTGACTTGGTGTCAGTGTATGTCTTTGTGACTTGGTGTAAGTGTGTGTCTGTGTTGTTGGGTATCAGTGTATGTCTTTGTTACCTGGTGTCAGTGTATGCCTGTGTTACTTGGTGTAAGTGCGTGTCTTTGTTACTTGGTGTAAGTGTATGTCTTTGTTACTTGGTGTCAGTGTATGTCTTTGTTACTTGGTGTCAGTGTATGTCTGTGTTACTTGGTGTAAGTGTGTGCCTGTGTTACTGGGTATCAGTGTATGTCTATGTTACTTGGTGTAAGTGTGTGTCTGTGTTACTGGGTGTCAGTGTGTATCTGTGCTACTTGGTGCAAGTGTGTGTCTTTGTTACTTGGTGTCCGTATGTGTCTGTGTTACTGGGTGTCAGTGTATGTCTTTGATACTGGGTGTCAGTGTATGTCTTTGTTAATTGGTGTAAGTGTGTGACTGTGTTACTGGGTATAATGGTCTGTCTTTGTTACTTGGTGTCAGTGTATGTCTGCGTTACTGGGTGTCAGTTTATGTCTTTGTTACTTGGTGTCAGTGTATGTCTTTGTTACTTGGTGTATGTGTATGTCTGTGTTACTGGGTATCAGTGTATGTCTTTGTTACTTGGTGTCAGTGCATGTCAAAATACTTGGTGTCACTGTATGTCTTTGTTACTTGGTGTAAGTGTGTGTCTGTGTTCCTGGGTATCAGTGTATGTCTTTGTGACTTGGTATCAATGTATGTCTGTGTTACTTGGTGTAAGTTTGTGTCTGTGTTACAGGATATGAGTGTATGTCTTTGCTACTTGGTGTGAGTGTTTGTCTGTGTTACTGGGTATCAGTGTATGTCTTTGTTACTTGGTGTAAGTGTCTGTCTTTGTTACTTGGTGTCAGTGTATGTCTTTGTTACTTGGTGTAAGTGTACGCGTTTGTTACTTGGTGTCAGTGTATATCTTTGTAACTTGGTGTCATTGTGTGTCTGTGTTACTGGCTATCAGTGCATGTCTTTGTGACTTGGTGTCAGTGTATGTCTTTGTTTCTGGGTGTCAGTGTGTGTCTGTGTTACTTGGTGTCAGTGTATGTCTTTGTTACTGTGTATCAGTGGTTCTCTGTGTTACTGGTTGTCAGTGTGTGTTTGATTGTGTTACTGGGTGTCAGTGTGTGTCTGTGACACTAGGTGTCAGTATTTAGTTTAGTTTAGAGATACAGCACTGAAACAGGCCCTTCTGCCCACAAATTGTTTGCCGACCATCAACCACCCATTTACTTGCTGTAAGTGTGTGTCTGTGTTACTGGGTATCAGTGTCTGTCTTTGTTACTGGGTGTCAGTGTGTGCCTTTGTGACTTGGTGTAAGTGTGTGTCTGTGTTACTGGGAATCAGTGTCTGACTTTGTTACTTGGTGTAAGTGTGTGTCTGTGTTCCTGGGTATCAGTGTATGTCTTTGTTACTTGGTGTCAGTGTTGTCTTTGTTACTTGTTGTAAGTGCATGTCTGTGTTACTTGGTGTAAGTGTATGTCTTAGTTACTTGGTGTCAGTGTCTGTCTTTGTTACTTGGTGTAAGTGTATGTCTTTGTTACTTGGTGTAAGTGTATGTCTTTGTTACTTGGTGTAAGTGTATGTCTTGGTTACTTGGTGTCAGTGTATGTCTTTGATACTTGGTGTAAGTGTGTGTCTGTGTTACTGGGTATCAGTGACTGTCTTTTTTACTTGGTGTAAGAGTGCGTCTGTGTTGCTGGGTATCAGTGTATGTCTTTGTTACTTGGTGTCAGTGTAGGTCTGTGTTACTTGGTGTAAGTGTGTGTCTTTCTTACTTGGTGTAAGTGCATGTCTTTGGTACTTGGTGTCAGTGTATGTCTGTGTTACTTGGTGTAAGTGTGTGTCTTTGTTAGTTGGTGTCAGTGTATGTCTTTGTTACTTGGTGTCAGTGTATGTCTGTGTTATTTGGTGTAAGTTTATGTCTTTGTTACTTGGTGTCAGTGTTGTCTTTGTTACTTGGTGTAAGTGTGTGTCTGTGTTACTGGGTATCAGTGTATGTCTTTGTTAGTTGGTGTCTGTGTATGTCTGTGATACTTGGTGTAAGTGTGTCTGTGTTATTGGGTATCAGTGTATGCCTTTGTTACTTGGTGTAAGTGTGTGTCTGTGTTACTGGGTATCAGTGTATGTCTTTGTTACTTGGTGTCAGTGTATGTCTTTGTTACTAGGTGTAAGTGTATGTCTTTGTTACTTGGTGTCAGTGCATGTATTTGTTACTTCGTGTAATTGTGTGTCTGTGTTACTATGTATCAGTGTATGTCTTTGTTAATTGGTGTCAGTGTATGTCTTTGTTACTTGGTGTCAGTGTATGTCTTTGTTACTTGGTGTAAGTGTGTGTCTGTTTTACTGGGTATCAGTGTATGTCTTTGTTACTTGGTGTCAGTGTGTGTCTTTGATGCTTGGTGTCAGTGCGTGTCTTTGTTACTGGGTGTCAGTGTATCTCTTTGTTACTGGGTGTCAGTGTATCTCTTTATTACTTTGTGTCAGTGCATGTCTGTGTTAGTTGGTGTAAGTGTTTGTCTGTGTTATTGGGTATCAGTGTATGTCTTTGTTACTTGGTGTAAGTGTGTGTCTGTGTTACTATGTATCAGTGTATGTCCTTGTTACTTGGCGTAAGTGCATGTCTTTGTTACTTGTTGTAAGTGTTTATCTTTGTTACTTTGTGTCAGTGTATGTCTTTGTTACTTGGTGTAAGTGTGTGTCTTGTTACTGGGTATCAGTGTATGTCTTTGTTACATGGTGTAAGTGTGAGTCTGTGTTACTGGGTGTCATTGCGTGTCTGTGTTACTGGGTATCATTGTATGTCTTTGTTACTTGGTGTCAGTGTCTGTCTTTTTTACTTGGTGTCAGTGTTTCTCTGTGTTACTGGGTGTCAGTGTGTATCTGTGTTCCTGGGTGTCACTGTATGTCTTTGTTACTTGGTGCAAGTGTGTGTCTGTGTCACTGGTTATCAGTGTCTGTCTTTGTTACTGGGTGTCTGTGTATGTCTGTGTTACTTGGTGTAAGTGTGTGTCTGTGTAACTTGGTATCAGTGTATGTCTTTGTTACTTTGTGTCAGTGTGTGTCTTTGTTACTGGGTGTCAGTGTATTCTTTGTTACTTGGTGTCAGTGTGTGTTTGTGTTACTGAGTATCTGTGTCTGTCTTTGTTACTTGGTGTAAGTGTGTCTCTGTGTTCTTGGGTATCAGTGTATATCTTTGTTGCTTGGTGTCAGTGTATGTCTGTCTTACTTGATGTAAGTGTGTGTCTTTGTTACTGGGTATCAGTGTATGTCTTTGTGACTTGGTGTCAGTGTATGTCTTTGTTTCTGGGTGTCAGTGTGTGTCTTTGTGACTTGGTGTCAGTGTATGTCTTTGTGACTTGGTGTAAGTGTGTGTCTGTGTTGTTGGGTATCAGTGTATGTCTTTGTTACCTGGTGTCAGTGTATGCCTGTGTTACTTGGTGTAAGTGCGTGTCTTTGTTACTTCGTGTAAGTGTATGTCTTTGTTACTTGGTGTCAGTGTATGTCTTTGTTACTTGGTGTCAGTGTATGTCTGTGTTACTTGGTGTAAGTGTGTGCCTGTGTTACTGGGTATCAGTGTATGTCTATGTTACTTGGTGTAAGTGTGTGTCTGTGTTACTGGGTGTCAGTGTGTATCTGTGCTACTTGGTGCAAGTGTGTGTCTTTGTTACTTGGTGTCCGTATGTGTCTGTGTTACTGGGTGTCAGTGTATGTCTTTGATACTGGGTGTCAGTGTATGTCTTTGTTACTTGGTGTATGTGTATGTCTGTGTTACTGGGTATCAGTGTATGTCTTTGTTACTTGGTGTCAGTGCATGTCAAAATACTTGGTGTCACTGTATGTCTTTGTTACTTGGTGTAAGTGTGTGTCTGTGTTACTGGGTATCAGTGTATGTCTTTGTGACTTGGTATCAATGTATGTCTGTGTTACTTGGTGTAAGTTTGTGTCTGTGTTACAGGATATGAGTGTATGTCTTTGCTACTTGGTGTGAGTGTTTGTCTGTGTTACTGGGTATCAGTGTATGTCTTTGTTACTTGGTGTAATTGTCTGTCTTTCTTAATTGGTGTCAGTGTATGTCTTTGTTACTTGGTGTAAGTGTACGCGTTTGTTACTTGGTGTCAGTGTATATCTTTGTAACTTGGTGTCATTGTGTGTCTGTGTTACTGGCTATCAGTGCATGTCTTTGTGACTTGGTGTCAGTGTATGTCTTTGTTTCTGGGTGTCAGTGTGTGTCTGTGTTACTTGGTGTCAGTGTATGTCTTTGTTACTGTGTATCAGTGGTTCTCTGTGTTACTGGTTGTCAGTGTGTGTTTGATTGTGTTACTGGGTGTCAGTGTGTGTCTGTGACACTAGGTGTCAGTATTTAGTTTAGTTTAGAGATACAGCACTGAAACAGGCCCTTCTGCCCACAAATTGTTTGCCGACCATCAACCACCCATTTACTTGCTGTAAGTGTGTGTCTGTGTTACTGGGTATCAGTGTCTGTCTTTGTTACTGGGTGTCAGTGTGTGCCTTTGTGACTTGGTGTAAGTGTGTGTCTGTGTTACTGGGAATCAGTGTCTGACTTTGTTACTTGGTGTAAGTGTGTGTCTGTGTTCCTGGGTATCAGTGTATGTCTTTGTTACTTGGTGTCAGTGTATGTCTTTGTTACTTGTTGTAAGTGCATGTCTGTGTTACTTGGTGTAAGTGTATGTCTTAGTTACTTGGTGTCAGTGTATGTCTTTGTTACTTGTTGTAAGTGTATGTCTTTGTTACTTGGTGTCAGTGTATGTCTTTGTTACTTGGTGTAAGTGTATGTCTTGGTTACTTGGTGTCAGTGTATGTCTTTGATACTTGGTGTAAGTGTGTGTCTGTGTTACTGAGTATCAGTGTATGTCTTTTTTACTTGGTGTAAGAGTGCGTCTGTGTTGCTGGGTATCAGTGTATGTCTTTGTTACTTGGTGTCAGTGTAGGTCTGTGTTACTTGGTGTAAGTGTGTGTCTTTCTTACTTGGTGTAAGTGCATGTCTTTGTTACTTGGTGTCAGTGTATGTCTGTGTTACTTGGTGTAAGTGTGTGTCTTTGTTAGTTGGTGTCAGTGTATGTCTTTGTTACTTGGTGTCAGTGTATGTCTGTGTTATTTGGTGTAAGTTTATGTCTTTGTTACTTGGTGTCAGTGTTGTCTTTGTTACTTGGTGTAAGTGTGTGTCTGTGTTACTGGGTATCAGTGTATGTCTTTGTTAGTTGGTGTCTGTGTATGTCTGTGATACTTGGTGTAAGTGTGTCTGTGTTACTGGGTATCAGTGTATGCCTTTGTTACTTGGTGTAAGTGTGTGTCTGTGTTACTGGGTATCAGTGTATTTCTTTGTTACTTGGTGTCAGTGTATGTCTTTGTTACTAGGTGTAAGTGTATGTATTTGTTACTTGGTGTCAGTGCATGTATTTGTTACTTCGTGTAATTGTGTGTCTGTGTTACTATGTATCAGTGGATGTCTTTGTTAATTGGTGTCAGTGTATGTCTTTGTTACTTGGTGTCAGTGTATGTCTTTGTTACTTGGTGTAAGTGTGTGTCTGTTTTACTGGGTATCAGTGTATGTCTTTGTTACTTGGTGTCAGTGTATGTCTTTGTTACTTGGTGTAAGTGTATGTCTTTGTTACTTGGTGTCAGTGTATGTCGTTGTTACTTGGAGTCAGTGTGTGTCTGTGTTACTGGGTATCAGTGTATGTCTTTGTTACTTGGTGTCAGTGTATGTCTTTGTTACTTGGTGTAAGTGTATGTCTTTGTTACTTGGTGTCAGTGTATATCGTTGTTACTTGGGGTAAGTGTGTGTCTGTGTTACTGGTTATCAGTGTATGTCTTTGTGACTCGGTGTCAGTATATGTCTTTGTTACTGGGTGTCAGTGTATGTCTTTGTGACTTGGTGACAGTGTGTGCCTGTGTGTCAGTGTATGTCTTTGTTACTGTGTATCAGTGTTACTCTATGTTACTCGGTGTCTGTGTGTGTTTATTTGTGTTACTGGGTGTCAGTATTTAGTTTAGTGATACAGCACTGAAACAGGCCCTTCGGCCAACCGAGTCTGTGCCGACCATCAACCACCCGTTTATACTAATCCTACACTGATCCCGTATTCCTATCACATCCCCACCTGTCCCTATATATTTCCCAACCAAGTACCTGTACTCGGGTCAATTATTAATGGCCAATTAACCTATCAACCTGCAAGTCTTTGGCATGTGGGAGGAAACCGGAGCACCCGGAGGAAACTCACGCAGACACAGGGAGAACTTGCAAACTCCGCACAGGCAGGACCCAGAATCGAGCCCGGGTTCCTGGAGCTGTGAGGCTGCTAACCACTGTGCCAATGTGCCGCCCGGTGTGTGTCTGTGTTACTGGGTATCAGTGTATGTCTTTGTTACTTGGTGTAAGTGTGTGTCTGTGTTACTGGGTAACAGTGCATGTCTTTGTTACTTGGTGTAAGTGTATGTCTGTGTTACTTGGTGTAAGTGTGTGTCTTTGTTACTTGGTGTAATTGCATGCCTTTGTTCCTTGGTGTGAGTGCGTTTCTGTGTTACTGGGTATCAGTGTATGTCTTTGTTACTTGGTGTCAGTGTATGTCTTTGTTAATTGGTGTAAGTGTATGTCTTTGTTTCTTGGTGTCAGTGTATGTCTTTGTTACTTGGTGTAAGTGTGTGTCTGTGTCACTGGGTGTCAGTGTGTGTCTGTGTTACTTGGTGTCCATGTGTGTCTGTGTTACTGGGTGTCAGTGTGAATGTCTTTGTTACCTGGTGTCAGTGTACGTCTTTGTTACATGGTGTAAGTGCGTTTCTGTGTTCCTGGGTATCAGTGTCTATCTTTGTTACTTGGTGTAAGTGTGTGTCTGTGTTACTGGGTATCAGTGTATGTCTTTGTTACTTGGTGTCTGTGTATGTCTTTGTTACTGGGTGTCAGTGTGTGCCTTTGTGACTTGGTGTCAGTGTGTGTCTTTGTTACTTAGTGTAAGCGTATGTCTGTGTTACTTGGTGTAAGTGTGTGTCTGTGTTACTGGGTATCAGGGTATGTCTTTGTTACTTGGTGTCAGTGTATGTCTGTGTTACTTGTTGTAACTGTGTGACTGTGTTACTGGGTATCAGTGTATGTCTTTGTGACTTGGTGTCAGTGTATGTCTTTGTTACTGGGTGTCAGTGTGTGTCTTTGTGACTTGGTGTCAGTGTGTGTCTTTGTTACTTAGTGTAAGCGTATGTCTGTGTTGCATGGTGTAAGTGTGTGTCTGTGTTACTGGGTATCAGTGTATGTCTTTGTTACTTGGTGTCAGTGTATGTCAAAATACTTGGTGTAAGTGTATGTCTTTGTTACTTGCTGTACTTGTCTGTCTTTGTGACCTGGTGTCAGTGTATGTCTGTGTTACTTGGTGTAAGTGTGTGTCTTTGCTCCTTAGTGTAAGCGTATGTCTTTGTTACATGGTGTAAGTGTGTGTCTGTGTTACTGGGTATCAGTGTATGTCTTTGTTACTTGGTGTAAGTGTGTGTCTGTGTTACTGGGTATCAGTGTATGTCTTTGTTACTGGGTGTCAGTGTATGTCTTTGTTACTTGGTGTAAGTGTATGTCTTTGTTACTTGGTGTCAGTGTATGTCTGTGTTACTTGGTGTAAGTGTGTTTCTGTGTTACTGGGTATCAGTGTATGTCTTTGTTACTTGGTGTCAGTGTATGTCTTTGTTACTTGGTGTAAGTGTATGTCTTTGTTACTTGGTGTCAGTGTATGTCTGTGTTACTTGGTGTAAGTGTGTTTCTGTGTTACTGGGTATCAGTGTATGTCTTTGTTACTTGGTGTCAGTGTATGTCTTTGTTACTTGGTGTAAGTGTATGTCTTTGTTACTTGGTATCAGTGTATGTCTTTGTTACTTGGTGTAAGTGTGTGTCTGTGTTACTGGGTATCAGTGTATGTCTTTGTTACTGGGTGTCAGTGTATGTCTTTGTTACTTGGTGTAAGTGTATGTCTTTGTTACTTGGTGTCAGTGTATGTCTGTGTTACTTGGTGTAAGTGTGTTTCTGTGTTACTCGGTGTCAGTATATGTCTTTGTTACTGGGTGTCAGTGTATGTCTTTGTTACTTGGTGACAGTGTGTGCCTGTGTGTCAGTGTATGTCTTTGTTACTGTGTATCAGTGTTACTCTATGTTACTCGGCGTCTGTGTGTGTTTATTTGTGTTACTGGGTGTCAGTATTTAGTTTAGTGATACAGCACTGAAACAGGCCCTTCGGCCAACCGAGTCTGTGCCGACCATCAACCACCCGTTTATACTAATCCTACACTAATCCCGTATTCCTGTCACATCCCCACCTGTCCCTATATATTTCCCAACCACCTACATATACTCGGGTCAATTTAGAATGGCCAATTAACCTATCAACCTGCAAGTCTTTGGCATGTGGGAGGAAACCGGAGCACCCGGAGGAAACTCACGCAGACACAGGGAGAACTTGCAAACTCCGCACAGGCAGTACCCAGAATCGAGCCCGGATTCCTGGAGCTGTGAGGCTGCTGACCACTGTGCCAATGTGCCGCCCGGTGTGTGTCTGTGTTACTGGGTATCAGTGTATGTCTTTGTTACTTGGTGTAAGTGTGTGTCTGTGTTACTGGGTAACAGTGTATGTCTTTGTTACTTGGTGTCAGTGTATGTCTGTGTTACTTGGTGTAAGTGTGCGTCTTTGTTACTTGGTGTAATTGCATGTCTTTGTTCCTTGGTATCAGTGTGTGTCTTTGTTACTTGGTGTGAGTGTGTTTCTGTGTTACTGGGTATCAGAGTATGTCTTTGTTACTTGGTGTCAGTGTATGTCTTTGTTACTTGGTGTAAGTGTATGTCTTTGTTTCTTGGTGCCAGTGTATGTCTTTGTTACTTGGTGTAAGTGTGTGTCTGTGTTACTGGGTGTCAGTGTGTGTCTGTGTTACTTGGTGTCCGTGTGTGTCTGTGTTACTGCGTGTCAGTGTGAATGTCTTTGTTACCTGGTGTCAGTGTATGTCTTTGTTACATGGTGAAAATGCGTTTCTTTGTTACTGGGTATCAGTGTCTATCTTTGTTACTTGGTGTAATTGTGTGTCTGTGTTACTGGGTATCAGTGTATGTCTTTGTTACTTGGTGTCAGTGTATATCTGTGTTACTTGTTGTAACTGTGTGACTGTGTTACTGGGTATCAGTGTATGTCTTTGTGACTTGGTGTCTGTGTATGTCTTTGTTACTGGGTGTCAGTGCGTGTCTTTGTGACTTGGTGTCAGTGTGTGTCTTTGTTACTTAGTGTAAGCGTATGTCTGTGTTACATGGTGTAAGTGTGTGTCTGTGTTACTGGGTATCAGGGTATGTCTTTGTTACTTGGTGTCAGTGTATGTCTGTGTTACTTGTTGTAACTGTGTGACTGTGTTACTGGGTATCAGTGTATGTCTTTGTGACTTGGTGTCAGTGTATGTCTTTGTTACTGGGTGTCAGTGTGTGTCTTTGTGACTTGGTGTCAGTGTGTGTCTTTGTTACTTAGTGTAAGCGTATGTCTGTGTTCCATGGTGTAAGTGTATGTCTGTGTTACTGGGTATCAGTGTATGTCTTTGTAACTTGGTGTCAGTGTATGTCAAAATACTTGGTGTAAGTGTATGTCTTTGTTACTTGCTGTAATTGTCTGTCTTTGTTACCTGGTGTCAGTGTATGTCTGTGTTACTTGGTGTAAGTGTGTGTCTTTGCTCCTTAGTGTAAGCGTATGTCTTTGTTACATGGTGTACGTGTGTGTCTGTGTTACTGGGTATCAGTGTATGTCTTTGTTACTTGGTGTAAGTGTGTGTCTGTGTTACTGGGTATCAGTGTATGTCTTTGTTACTGGGTGTCAGTTTATGTCTTTGTTACTTGGTGAAAGTGTATGTCTTTGTTACTTGGTGTCAGTGTATGTCTGTGTTACATGGTGTAAGTGTGTTTCTGTGTTACTGGGTATCAGTGTATGTCTTTGTTACTTGGTGTAAGTGTGTTTCTGTGTTACTGGGTATCAGTGTATGTCTTTGTTACTTGGTGTCAGTGTATGTCTTTGTTACTTGGTGTAAGTGTATGTCTTTGTTTCTTGGTGTCAGTGTATGTCTTTGTTACTTGGTGTAAGTGTGTGTCTGTGTTACTGGGTGTCAGTGTGTGTCTGTGTTACTTGGTGTCCGTGTGTGTCTGTGTTACTGGGTGTCAGTGTGAATGTCTTTGTTACCTGGTGTCAGTGTATGTCTTTGTTACATGGTGTAAGTGCGTTTCTGTGTTACTGGGTATCAGTGTCTATCTTTGTTACTTGGTGTAAGTGTGTGTCTGTGTTACTGGGTATCAGTGTATGTCTTTGTTAACTGGTGCCAGTGTATGTCTGTGTTACTTGTTGTAACTGTGTGACTGTGTTACTGGGTATCAGTGTATGTCTTTGTGACTTGGTGTCATTGTATGTCTTTGTTACTGGGTGTCAGTGTGTGTCTTTGTGACTTGGTATCAGTATGTGTCTTTGTTACTTAGTGTAAGCGTATGTCTGTGTTACATGGTGTAAGTGTGTGTCTGTGTTACTGGGTATCAGTGTATGTCTTTGTTACTTGGTGTCAGTGTATGTCTGTGTTACATGGTGTAAGTGTGTGTCTGTGTAACTGGGTATCAGTGAATGTCTTTGTTACTTGGTGTAAGTGTGTGTCTGTTTTACTGGGTATCAGTGTATGTCTTTGTTACTTGGTGTCAGTGTATGTCTTTGTTGCTTGGTGTAAGTGTATGTCTTTGTTACTTGGTGTCAGTGTATGTATTTGTTACTTGGTGTAAGTGTGTGTCTGTGTTACTGGGTGTCAGTGTGTGTCTGTGTTACTTGGTGTCCGTGTGTGTCTGTGTTACTGGGTGTCAGTGTGAATGTCTTTGTTACCTGGTGTCAGTGTATGTCTTTGTTAGATGGTGTAAGTGCGTTTCTGTGTTACTGGGTATCAGTGTCTATCTTTGTTACTTGGTGTCAGTGTGTGTCTTTGTTACTTGGTGCAAGCGTATGTCATTGTTACTTGGTGTAAGTGTATGTCTTTGTGACTTGCTGTCAGTGTGTGTCTTTGTTACTTAGTGTAAGCGTATGTCTGTGTTCCATGGTGTAAGTGTATGTCTGTGTTACTGGGTATCAGTGTATGTCTTTGTAACTTGGTGTCTTTTATGTCAAAATACTTGGTGTAAGTGTATGTCTTTGTTACTTGCTGTAATTGTCTGTCTTTGTTACCTGGTGTCAGTGTATGTCTGTGTTACTTGGTGTAAGTGTGTGTCTTTGCTCCTTAGTGTAAGCTTATGTCTTTGTTACATGGTGTACGTGTGTGTCTGTGTTACTGGGTATCAGTGTATGTCTTTGTTACTTGGTGTAAGTGTGTGTCTGTGTTACTGGGTATCAGTGTATGTCTTTGTTACTGGGTGTCAGTGTATGTCTTTGTTACTTGGTGAAAGTGTATGTCTTTGTTACTTGGTGTCAGTGTATGTCTGTGTTACATGGTGTAAGTGTGTTTCTGTGTTACTGGGTATCAGTGTATGTCTTTGTTACTTGGTGTAAGTGTGTTTCTGTGTTACTGGGTATCAGTGTATGTCTTTGTTACTTGGTGTCAGTGTATGTCTTTGTTACTTGGTGTAAGTGTATGTCTTTGTTTCTTGGTGTCAGTGTATGTCTTTGTTACTTGGTGTAAGTGTGTGTCTGTGTTACTGGGTGTCAGTGTGTGTCTGTGTTACTTGGTGTCCGTGTGTGTCTGTGTTACTGGGTGTCAGTGTGAATGTCTTTGTTACCTGGTGTCAGTGTATGTCTTTGTTACATGGTGTAAGTGCGTTTCTGTGTTACTGGGTATCAGTGTATGTCTTTGTTAACTGGTGTCAGTGTATGTCTGTGTTACTTGTTGTAACTGTGTGATTGTGTTACTGGGTATCAGTGTATGTCTTTGTGACTTGGTGTCATTGTATGTCTTTGTTACTGGGTGTCAGTGTGTGTCTTTGTGACTTGGTATCAGTGTGTGTCTTTGTTACTTAGTGTAAGCGTATGTCTGTGTTACATGGTGTAAGTGTGTGTCTGTGTTACTGGGTATCAGTGTATTTCTTTGTTACTTGGTGTCAGTGTATGTCTGTGTTACATGGTGTAAGTGTGTGTCTGTGTTACTGGGTATCAGTGAATGTCTTTGTTACTTGGTGTAAGTGTGTGTCTGTGTTACTGGGTATCAGTGTATGTCTTTGTTACTTGGTGTCAGTGTATGTCTTTGTTGCTTGGTGTAAGTGTATGTCTTTGTTACTTGGTGTCAGTGTATGTCTTTGTTACTTGGTGTAAGTGTGTGTCTGTGTTACTGGGTGTCAGTGTGTGTCTGTGTTACTTGGTGTCCGTGTGTGTCTGTGTTACTGGGTGTCAGTGTGAATGTCTTTGTTACCTGGTGTCAGTGTATGTCTTTGTTAGATGGTGTAAGTGCGTTTCTGTGTTACTGGGTATCAGTGCCTATCTTTGTTACTTGGTGTCAGTGTGTGTCTTTGTTACTTGGTGCAAGCGTATGTCATTGTTACTTGGTGTAAGTGTATGTCTTTGTGACTTGCTGTCAGTGTATGTCTTTGTTACTGGGTGTCAGTGTGTGTCTTTGTGACTTGGTGTCAGTGTATGTCTTCGTTACTTGGTGTCAGTGTATGTCAAAATACTTGGTGTAATTGTATGTCTTTGTTACTTGGTGTAATTGTCTGTCTTTGTTACCTGGTGTCAGTGTATGACTTTGTTACTTGGTGTAAGTGTGTGTCTTTATTACTTGGTGCAAGCGTATGTCATTGTTACTTGGTGTAAGTGTATGTCTGTGTTACTGGGTATCAGTGTATGTCTGTGTTACTTGGTGTAAGTGTATGTCAAAATACTTGGTGGAAGTGTATGTCTTTGTTACTTGGTTTAATTGTCTGTCTTTGTTACCTGGTGTCAGCGTATGTCTGTGTTACTTGGTATAAGTGTGTGTCTTAGTTACTTGGTGCAAGCGTATGTCTGTGTTACATGGTGTAAATGTGTGTCTGTGTTACTGGGAATCAGTGTATGTCTTTGTTACTTGGTGTAAGTGTGTGTCTGTGTTACTGGGTATCAGTGTATGTCTTTGTTACTTGGTGTCAGTGTATGTCTTTGCTACTTGGTGTAAGTGTATGTCTTTGTTACTTGGTGTCAGTGTATGTCTTTGTTACTTGGTGTCAGTGGATGTCTGTGTTACATGGTGTAAGTGTGTGTCTGTGCCACTGGGTATCAGTGTATGTCTTTGTTACTTGGTGTAAGTGTGTGTCTGTGTTACTTGGTGTCAGTGTATGTCTGTGTTACATGGTGTAAGTGTGTGTCTGTGCTACTGGGTATCAGTGTATGTCTTTGTTACTTGGTGTCAGTGTATGTCTTTGTTACTTGGTGTAAGTGTATGTCTTTGTTACTTGGTGTCAGTGTATGTCTTTGTTACTTGGTGTAAGTGTGTGTCTGTGTTACTGGGTGTCAGTGTGTGTCTGTGTTACTTGCTGTCCGTGTGTGTCTGTGTTACTGGGTGTCAGTGAATGTCTTTGTTACCTGGTGTCAGTGTATGTCTTTGTAACATGGTGTAAGTGCGTGTCTGTGTTACTGGGTATCAGTGTCTGTCTTTGTTACTTGGTGTAAGTGTGTGTCTGTGTTACTGGGTATCAGTGTATGTCTTTGTTACTTGGTGTCATTGTATGTCTGTATTACATGGTGTAAATGTGTGTCTGTGTTACTGGGAATCAGTGTATGGCATTGTTACTTGGTGTAAGTGTATGTCTTTGTTACTGGGTGTCAGTGTGTGTCTTTGTGACTTTGTGTCAGTGTATGTCTTTGTTACTTAGTGTAAGTGTTTGTCTGTGTTACTGGGTATCAGTGTATGTCTTTGTTACTTGGTGTCAGTGTATGTCAAAATACTTGGTGTAAGTGTATGTCTTTGTTACTTGGTGTAATTGTCTGTCTTTGTTACCTGGTGTCAGTGTATGTCTGTGTTACTTGGTGTATGTGTGTGTCTTTGTTACTTGGTGTAAGCGTATGTCTGTGTTACATGGTGTAAGTGTGTGTCTGTGTTACTGGGTATCAGTGTATGTCTTTGTTGCTTGGTGTAAGAGTGTGTCTGTGTTACTGGGTATCAGCGTATGTCTTTGTTACAGGGTGTCAGTGTATTTCTTTGTTACTTGGTGTAAGTGTATGTCTTTGTTACTTGGTGTCAGTGTATGTCTGTGTTACATGGTGTCAGTGTGTGTCTGTGTTACTGGGTATCTGTGTATGTATTTGTTACTTGGTGTAAGTGTGTGTCTGTGTTACTGGGTATCAGTGTATGTCTTTGTTACTTGGTGTCAGTGTATGTCTTTGTTACTTGGTGTAAGTGTATGTCTTTGTTACTTGGTGTCAGTGTATGTCTTTGTGACTTGGTGTCAGTGTGTGTCTGTGTTACTGGGTATCAGTGTATGTCTTTGTTACTTGGTGTCAGTGTATGTCTATGTTACTTTGTGTAAGTGTATATCTTTGTTACTTGGAGTCAGTGTATGTCTTTGTTACTTGGTGTCAGTGTATGTCTGTGTTACTGGGTGCCATTGTTTGTCTGTGTTACTTGGTGTCCGTGTGTGTCTGTGTTACTGGGTTTCAGTGTATGTCTTTGTTACTGGGTGTAAGTGTGTGTCTGTGTTACTGGGTATCAGTGTATGTCTTTGTTACCTGGTGTCAGTGTATGTCAAAATACTTGGTGTAAGTGTATGTCTTTGTTACTTGGTGTAATTGTCTGTCTTTGTTACTTGGTGTCAGTGTATGTCTGTGTTACTTGGTGTAAGTGTGTGTCTTTGTTACTTGGTGTAAGTGTATGCCTTTGTTACTTGGAGTCAGTATATGTCTTTGTTGCCTGGTGTCAGTGTATGTCTGTGTTACATGGTGTAAGTGTGTGTCTGTGTTACTGGGTATCAGCGTATGTCTTTGTTACTTGGTGTAAGTGTGTGTCTGTGTTACTGGGTATCAGTGTATGTCTTTGTTATATGGTGTCAGTGTATGTCTTTGTTACTTGGTGTAAGTGTATGTCTTTGTTACTTGGTGTCAGTGTATGTCTTTGTTACTTGGTGTAAGTGTGTGTCTGTGTTACTGGGTGTCAGTGTGTGTCTGTGTTACTTGGTGTCCGTGTGTGTCTGTGTTACTGGGTTTCAGTGTATGTCTTTGTTACTTGGTGTAAGTGCGTGTCTGTGTTACTGGGTGTAAGTGTGTGTCTGTGTTGCTGGGTATCAGTGTATGTCTTTGTTACTTGGTGTCAGTGTATATCAAAATACTTGATGTAAGTGTATGTCTTTGTTACTTGGTGTAATTGTCTGTCTTTGTTACTTTGTGTCAGTGTATGTCTGTGTTACTTGGTGTAAGTGTGTGTCTTTGTTACTTGGTGTAAGTGGATGCCTTTGTTACTTGGTGTCAGTGTATGTCTTTGTTCCTTGGTGTCAGTGTGTGTCTGTGTTACTGGGTATCAGTGTATGTCTTTGTGACTTAGTATCAATGTATGTCTTTGTTACTTGGTGTCAGTGTATGTCTTTGTTACTGGGTGTCAGTGTGTGTCTTTGTTACTGTTTATCAGTGGTTCTCTGTGTTCCTGGGTGTCAGTGTGTGTTTGTTTGTGTTACTGGCTGTCAGTGTGTGTCTGTGACACCAGGTGTCAGTATTTAGTTTAGTTTTGAGATACACCACTTAAACAGGCCTTTCGGCCCACCGAGTCTGTGCCAACCATCAACCAAACATTTATACTAATCCTACACTAATCCCGTATTTCTATCACATCCCCACCTGTCCCTATATATTTCCCTACCACCTACCTATACCAGGGGCAATTTATGATGGCCAATTAACCTATCAACCTGCAAGTCTTTGGCATGTGGGTGGAAACCGGAGCACCCGGAGGAAACTCACGCAGACACAGGGAGAACTTGCAAACGCCGCGCAGGCAGTGCCCAGAATCGAACCCGGATCCCTGGAGCTGTGAGGCTGCGGTGCGAACCACTGCTCCAATGTGCCCCCCGCCACCCTCGCCCCCCCCCCCCCCACAATGTGTGCCTGTGTTACTGGGTATCAGTGTATGTCTTTGTTACTTGGTGTAAGTGTATGTCTTTGTTACTTGGTGTCAGTGTATGTCTTTTTTACTTGGTGTAAGTGTGTGTCTGTGTTATTGGGTGTCAGTGTGTGTCTGTGTTACTTGGTGTAAGTGTGTGTCTTTGTTTCTTGGTGTCCGTGTGTGTCTGTGTTACTGGGTGTCAGTTTATGTCTTTGTTACTTGGTGTAAGTGTGTGTCTGTGTTACTGGGTATCAGTGTATGTCTTTGTTGCTTGGTGTCAGTGTATGTCTGTGCTACTTGGTGTAAGTGTGTGTCTGTGTTACTGGGTATCAGTGTATGTCTTTGTTACTTGGTGTCAGTGTATGTCTTTGTTACTTGGTGTAAGTGTGTGTCTGTGTTACTGGGTGTCAGTGTGTGTCTGTGTAACTTGGTGTCCCTGTGTGTCTGTGTTACTGGGTGTCAGTTTATGTCTTTGTTACTTGGTGTCAGTGTATGTCTGTGTTACTGGGTATCATTGTATGTCATTGTTACTTGGTGTCAGTGGATGTCAAAATATTTGGTGTCAGTGTATGGCTTGTTACTGGGTGTCAGTGTATGTCTTTGTGACTTGGTGTCAGTGTATGTCTTTGTTACTTGGTGTTAGTGTGTGTCTGTGTTACTGGGTACTAGTGTATGTCTTTGTTACTTGGTGTCAGTGTATGTCTGTGTTACTTAGTGTAAGTGTGTGTCTGTGTTACTGGGTATCAGTGTATGTCTGTGTTACTTGGTGTAAGAGTGTGTCTGTGTTACTGGGTATCAATGTATGTCTTTGTGACTTGGTGTCAGTGTATGTCTTTGTTACTGGGTGCCAGTGCGTGTCTTTGTGACTTGGTGTCATTGTATGTCTGTGTTACTGGTGTAAGTGTGTGTCTGTGTTACTGGGTATCAGTGTATGTCTTTCTTACTTGGTGTCAGTGCATGTCAAAATACTTGGTGTAAGTGTTTGTCTTTGTTACTTTGTGTCAGTGTATGTCTGTGTTACTTGGTGTAAGTGTGTGTCTTTGTTACTTGGTGTAAGTGGATGCCTTTGTTACTTGGTGTCAGTGTATGTCTTTGTTCCTTGGTGTCAGTGTGTGTCTGTGTTACTGGGTATCAGTGTATGTCTTTGTGACTTAGTATCAATGTATGTCTTTGTTACTTGGTGTCAGTGTATGTCTTTGTTACTGGGTGTCAGTGTGTGTCTTTGTTACTGTTTATCAGTGGTTCTCTGTGTTCCTGGGTGTCAGTGTGTGTTTGTTTGTGTTACTGGCTGTCAGTGTGTGTCTGTGACACCAGGTGTCAGTATTTAGTTTAGTTTTGAGATACACCACTTAAACAGGCCTTTCGGCCCACCGAGTCTGTGCCAACCATCAACCAAACATTTATACTAATCCTACACTAATCCCGTATTTCTATCACATCCCCACCTGTCCCTATATATTTCCCTACCACCTACCTATACCAGGGGCAATTTATGATGGCCAATTAACCTATCAACCTGCAAGTCTTTGGCATGTGGGTGGAAACCGGAGCACCCGGAGGAAACTCACGCAGACACAGGGAGAACTTGCAAACGCCGCGCAGGCAGTGCCCAGAATCGAACCCGGATCCCTGGAGCTGTGAGGCTGCGGTGCGAACCACTGCTCCAATGTGCCCCCCGCCACCCTCGCCCCCCCCCCGCCCCCCCACAATGTGTGCCTGTGTTACTGGGTATCAGTGTATGTCTTTGTTACTTGGTGTAAGTGTATGTCTTTGTTACTTGGTGTCAGTGTATGTCTTTTTTACTTGGTGTAAGTGTGTGTCTGTGTTATTGGGTGTCAGTGTGTGTCTGTGTTACTTGGTGTAAGTGTGTGTCTTTGTTTCTTGGTGTCCGTGTGTGTCTGTGTTACTGGGTGTCAGTTTATGTCTTTGTTACTTGGTGTAAGTGTGTGTCTGTGTTACTGGGTATCAGTGTATGTCTTTGTTGCTTGGTGTCAGTGTATGTCTGTGCTACTTGGTGTAAGTGTGTGTCTGTGTTACTGGGTATCAGTGTATGTCTTTGCTACTTGGTGTAAGTGTGTGTCTGTGTTACTGGGTATCAGTGTATGTCTTTGTTACTTGGTGTCAGTGTATGTCTTTGTTACTTGGTGTAAGTATATGTCTTTGTTACTTGGTGTCAGTGTATGTCTTTGTTACTTGGTGTAAGTGTGTGTCTGTGTTACTGGGTGTCAGTGTGTGTCTGTGTAACTTGGTGTCCCTGTGTGTCTGTGTTACTGGGTGTCAGTTAATGTCTTTGTTACTTGGTGTCAGTGTATGTCTGTGTTACTGGGTATCATTGTATGTCATTGTTACTTGGTGTCAGTGGATGTCAAAATATTTGGTGTCAGTGTATGGCTTGTTACTGGGTGTCAGTGTATGTCTTTGTGACTTGGTGTCAGTGTATGTCTTTGTTACTTGGTGTTAGTGTGTGTCTGTGTTACTGGGTACTAGTGTATGTCTTTGTTACTTGGTGTCAGTGTATGTCTGTGTTACTTAGTGTAAGTGTGTGTCTGTGTTACTGGGTATCAGTGTATGTCTGTGTTACTTGGTGTAAGAGTGTGTCTGTGTTACTGGGTATCAATGTATGTCTTTGTGACTTGGTGTCAGTGTATGTCTTTGTTACTGGGTGTCAGTGCGTGCCTTTGTGACTTGGTGTCATTGTATGTCTGTGTTACTGGTGTTAGTGTGTGTCTGTGTTACTGGGTATCAGTGTATGTCTTTCTTACTTGGTGTCAGTGCATGTCAAAATACTTGGTGTAAGTGTTTGTCTGTGTTACTTTATTTTAGTGTATGTCTGTGTTACTTGGTGTAAGTGTGTGTCTTTGTTACTTGGTGTAAGTGTATGCCTTTGTTACTTGGTGTCAGTGTATGTCTTTGTTACTTGGTGTCAGTGTGTGTCTGTGTTACTGGGTATCAGTGTATGTCTTTGTTACTTGGTGTCATTGTATGCCTTTGTAACTTGGTGTCAGTGTGTGTCTGTGTTACTGGGTATCAGTGTATGTCTTTGTTACTTTGGGTCAATGTATGTCTTTGTTACTTGGTGTAAGTGTGTGTCTGTGTGATTGGGTGTCCGTGTGTGTCTGTGTTACTGGGTGTCAGTTTATGTCTTTGTTACTTGGTGTCAGTGTATGTCTTTGTTACTTGGTGTAAGTGTGTGTCTGTGTTACTGGGTATCAGTGTCTGTCTTTGTTACTTGGTGTAAGTGTGTGTCTGTGTTACTGGGTATCAGTGTCTGTCTTTGTTACTTGGTGTCATTGTATGTCTGTGTTACTTGGTGTAAGTGAGTGTCTGTGTTACTGGGTATCAGTGTATGTCTTCGTTACTTGGTGTAAGTGTGTGTCTGTGTTACTGGGTATCAGTGTATGTCTTTGTTACTTGGTGTCAGTGTATGTCTTTGCTACTTGGTGTAAGTGTATGTCTTTGTTACTTGGTGTCAGTGTATGTCATTGTTACTTGGTGTAAGAGTGTGTCGGTGTTACTGGGTGTCAGTGTGTGTCTGTGTTACTTGGTGTCCGTGTGTGTCTGTGTAACTGGGTGTCAGTTTATGTCTTTGTTACTTGGTGTCATTGTATGTCTTTGTTACTTGGTGTAAATGTGTGTCTGTGTTACTGGGTATGAGTGTCTCTCTTTGTTACTTGGTGGAAGTGTCTGTCTGTGTTACTGGGTATCAGTGTACGTCTTTGTTACTTGATGTCAGTGTATGTCTGTGTTACTTGGTGCAAGTGTGTGTCTGTGTTACTGGGTATCAGTGTATGTCTTTGTGACTTTGTGTCTGTGTATGTCTTTTTTACTGGGTGTCAGTGTGTGACTTTGTGACTTGGTGTCAGTGTATGTCTTTGTTACTTGGTGTAAGTGTGTGTCTGTGTTACTGGGTATCAGTGTATGTCATTGTTACTTGGTGTCAGTGGATGTCAAAATATTTGGTGTCAGTGTATGGCTTGTTACTGGGTGTCAGTGTGTGTCTTTGTGACTTGGTGTCAGTGTATGTCTTTGTTACTTGGTGTAAGTGTGTGTCTGTGTTACTGGGTACTAGTGTATGTCTTTGTTACTTGGTGTCAGTGTATGTCTGTGTTACTTGGTGTAAGTGTGTGTCTGCGTTACTGGGTATCAGTGTATGTCTGTGTTCCTTGGTGTAAGAGTGTGTCTGTGTTACTGGGTATCAGTGTATGTCTTTGTGACTTGGTGTCACTGTATGTCTTTGTTACTGGGTGTCAGTGCGTGTCTTTGTGACTTGGTGTCATTGTATGTCTGTGTTACTGGTGTAAGTGTGTGTCTGTGTTACTGGGTATCAGTGTATGTCTTTCTTACTTGGTGTCAGTGTATGTCAAAATACTTGGTGTACGTGTATGTCTTTGTTACTTGGTGTAATTGTCTGTCTTTGATACTTGGTGTCAGTGTATGTATGTGTTACTTGGTGTAAGTGTGTGTCTTTGTTACTTGGTGTAAGTGTATGCCTTTGTTACTTGGTGTCAGTGTATGTCTTTGTTACTTGGTGTCAGTGGGTGTCTGTGTTACTGGGTATCAGTGTATGTCTTTGTTACTTGGTGTCAGTGTATGTCTTTGTTACTTGGTGTAATTTATGTCTTTGATACTTGGTGTCAGTGTATGTCTTTGTGACTCGGTGTCAGTGTATGTCTTTGTTACTGGGTGTCAGTGTCTGTCTTTGTTACTTGGTGACAGTTTGTGTCTGTGTGTCAGTGTATGTCTTTGTTACTGTGTATCAGTGCTTCTCTATGTTCCTGGGTGTCAGTGTTTGTTTTTCTGTGTTGCTGGGTGTCAGTATTTAGTTTAGTGATACAGCACTGAAACAGGCCCTTCGGCCAACCGAGTCTGTGCCGACCATCAACCACACATTTACACTAATCCTACACTAATCCCGTATTCCTATCACATCCCCACCTGTCCCGATATATTTCCCTCCCACCTGCCGATGCTAGGGTCAATTTATAATGGCCAATTAACCTATCAACCTGCAAGTCTTTGGCATGTGGGAGGAAACCGGAGCACCCGGAGGAAACTCACGCAGACACAGGGAGAACTTGCAAACTCCGCACAGGTCGTACCCAGAATCGAGCCCTGGTCCCTGGAGCTGTGAGGCTGATAACCACTGTGCCAATGTGCCGCCCGGTGTGTGTCTGTGTTCCTGGGTATCAGTGTAAGTCTTTGTTACTTGGTGTCAGTGTATGTCTGTGTTACTTGGTGTAAGTGTGCGTCTTTGTTACTTGGTGTCAGTGTATGTCTGTGTTTCTTGGTGCAAGTGTGTGTCTGTGTTACTGGGTATCAGTGTATGTCTTTGTGACTTTGTGTCAGTGTATGTCTTTGTTACTTGGTGTAAGTGTGTGTCTGTGTTACTGGGTATCAGTGTTTGTCATTGTTACTTGGTGTCAGTGGATGTCAAAATATTTGGTGTCAGTGTACGGCTTGTTACTGGGTGTCAGTGTGTTTCTTTGTGACTTGGTGTCAGTGTATGTCTTTGTTACTTGGTGTAAGTGTGTGTCTGTGCTACTGGGTACTAGTGTATGTCTTTGTTACTTGGTGTCAGTGTATGTCTGTGTTTCTTGGTGTAAGAGTGTGTCTGTGTTACTGGGTATCAGTGTATGTCTATGTGACTTGGTGTCAGTGCATGTCTTTGTTACTGGGTGTCAGTGCGTGTCTTTGTGACTTGGTGTCATTGTATGTCTGTGTTACTGGTGTAAGTGTGTGTCTGTGTTACTGGGTATCAGTGTATGTCTTTCTTACTTGGTGTCAGTGCATGTCAAAATACTTGGTGTCAGTGTATGTATGTGTTACTTGGTGTAACTGTGTGTCTTTGATACTTGGTGTAAGTGGGTGTCTGTGCTACTGGGTATCAGTGTATGTCTTTGTTACTTGGTGTCAGTGTATGTCTTTGTTACTTGGTGTAATTTATGTCTTTGATACTTGGTGTCAGTGTATGTCTTTGTGACTCGGTGTCAGTGTATGTCTTTGTTACTTGGTGACAGTGTGTGTCTGTGTGTCAGTTTATGTCTTTGTTACTGTGTATCAGTGTTTCTCTATGTTAATGGGTTTCTGTGTGTGTTTGTTTGTGTTGCTGGGTGTCAGTATTTAGTTTCGTGAAACAGCACTGAAACAGGCCCTTCGGCCAACCGAGTCTGTGCCAACCATCAACCACACATTTATACTAATCCTACACTAATCCCGTATTCCTCTCACATCCCCACCTGCCTATACTAGGGTCAACTTATAATGGCCAATTAACCTATCAACCTGCAAGTCTTTGGCATGTGGGAGGAAACCGGAGCACCCGGAGGAAACCCACGCAGACACAGGGAGAACTTGCAAACTCCGCACAGGTAGTACCCAGAATCGAGCCCGGGTCCCTGGAGCTGTGAGGCTGATAACCACTGTGCCAATGTGCCGCCCGGTGTGTGTCTGTGTTACTGGGTATCAGTGTAAGTCTTTGATACTTGGTGTCAGTGTATGTCTGTGTTACTTGGTGTAAGTGTGCGTCTTTGTTACTTGATGTAATTGAATGTCGTTGTTCCTTGGTGTCAGTGTATGTCTGTGTTACTGGGTGTCAGTGTCTGTCTTTGTGACTTGGTGTCAGTGCATGTCTTTGTTACTTGGTGTCAGTGTATGTCTTTGTTACTTGGTGTAAGTGTGTGTCTGTGTTACGGGGTGTCAGTGTCTGTCTTTGTGACTTGGTGTCAGTGCATGTCTTTGTTACTTGGTGTCAGTGTATGTCTTTGTTACTTGGTGTAAGTGTGTGTCTGTGTTACGGGGTATCAGTGTATATCTTTGTTACTTGGTGTAAGTGTGTGTCTGTGTTACTGGGTATCAGTGCATGTCTTTGCTACATGGTGACAGTGTATGTCTGTGTTACTTGGTGTAAGTGTGTGTCTTTGTTACTTGGTGTAATTGTATGTCTTTGTTACTTGGTGTAAGTGTGTGTCTGTGTTACTGGGTATCAGTGTATGTCATTGTTACTTGGTGTCAGTGGATGTCAAAATATTTGGTGTCAGTGTATGGCTTGTTACTGGGTGTCAGTGTGTGTCTTTGTGACTTGGTGTCAGTGTATGTCTTTGTTACTTGGTGTAAGTGTGTGTCTGTGTTACTGGGTACTAGTGTATGTCTTTGTTACTTGGTGTCAGTGTATGTCTGTGTTACTTGGTGTAAGTGTGTGTCTGCGTTACTGGGTATCAGTGTATGTCTGTGTTACTTGGTGTAAGAATGTGTCTGTGTTACTGGGTATCAGTGTATGTCTTTGTGACTTGGTGTCAGTGTATGTCTTTGTTACTGGGTGTCAGTGCGTGTCTTTGTGACTTGGTGTCATTGTATGTCTGTGTTACTGGTGTAAGTGTGTGTCTGTGTTACTGGGTATCAGTGTATGTCTTTCTTACTTGGTGTCAGTGTATGTCAAAATACTTGGTGTAAGTGTATGTCTTTGTTACTTGGTGTAATTGTCTGTCTTTGATACTTGGTGTCAGTGTATGTATGTGTTACTTGGTGTAAGTGTGTGTCTTTGTTACTTGGTGTAAGTGTATGCCTTTGTTACTTGGTGTCAGTGTATGTCTTTGTTACTTGGTGTCAGTGGGTGTCTGTGTTACTGGGTATCAGTGTATGTCTTTGTTACTTGGTGTCAGTGTATGTCTTTGTTACTTGGTGTAATTTATGTCTTTGATACTTGGTGTCAGTGTATGTCTTTGTGACTCGGTGTCAGTGGGTGTCTGTGTTACTGGGTGTCAGTGTATGTCTTTGTTACTTGGTGACAGTGTGTGTCTGTGTGTCAGTTTATGTCTTTGTTACTGTGTATCAGTGTTTCTCTATGTTACTGGGTGTCAGTGTGTGTTTGTTTGTGTTGCTGGGTGTCAGTATTTAGTTTAGTGATACAGCACTGAAACAGGCCCTTCGGCCAACCGAGTCTGTGCCAACCATCAACCACACATTTATACTAATCCTACACTAATCCCGTATTCCTATCTCATCCCCACCTGTCCCTATATATTTCCCTACCACCTGCCTATACTAGGGGCAATTTATAATGGCCAATTAACCTATCAACCTGCAAGTCTTTGGCATGTGGGAGGAAACCGGAGCACCCGGAGGAAACTCACGCAGACACAGGGAGAACTTGCAAACTCCGCACAGGTAGTACCCAGAATCGAGCCCGGGTCCCTGGAGCTGTGAGGCTGATAACCACTGTGCCAATGTGCCGCCCTGTGTGTGTCTGTGTTACTGGGTATCAGTGTAAGTCTTTGTAACTTGGTGTCAGTGTATGTCTGTGTTACTTGGTGTAAGTGTGCGTCTTGGTTACTTGATGTAATTGAATGTCGTTGTTCCTTGGTGTCAGTGTATGTCTGTGTTACTTGGTGTAAGTGTATGTCTTTGTTACTTGGTGTCAGTGCATGTCTTTGTGACGTGGTGTCATTGTCTGTCTTTGTTACTGGGTGTCAGTGTCCGTATTCGTTACTTGGTGTCAGTGTTTGTCTTTGTTACTGGGTGTCAGTGTCTGTCTTTGTGACTTGGTGTCAGTGCATGTCTTTGTTACTTGGTGTCAGTGTATGTCTTTGTTACTTGGTGTAAGTGTGTGTCTGTGTTACGGGGTCTCAGTGTATATCTTTGTTACTTGGTGTAAGTGTGTCTGTGTTACTGGGTATCAGTGCATGTCTTTGCTACATGGTGACAGTGTATGTCTGTGTTACTTGGTGTAAGTGTGTGTCTTTGTTACTTGGTGTAATTGTATGTCTTTGTTACTTGGTGTAAGTGTGTGTCTGTGTTACTGGGTATCAGTGTATGTCATTGTTACTTGGTGTCAGTGGATGTCAAAATATTTGGTGTCAGTGTATGGCTTGTAACTGGGTGTCAGTGTGTGTCTTTGTGACTTGGTGCCAGTGTATGTCTTTGTTACTTGGTGTAAGTGTGTGTCTGTGTTACTGGGTACTAGTGTATGTCTTTGTTACTTGGTGTCAGTGTATGTCTGTGTTACTTGGTGTAAGTGTATGTCTGCATTACTGGGTATCAGTGCATGTCTTTGCTACATGGTGACAGAGTATGTCTGTGTTACTTGGTGTAAGTGTGTGTCTTTGTTACTTGGTGTAATTGTATGTCTTTGTTACTTGGTGTCAGTGTATGTCTTTGTTACTTGGTGTAAGTGTATGCCTTTGTTACTTGGTGTCAGTGTATGTCTTTGTTACTTGGTGTCAGTGGGTGTCTGTGTTACTGGGTATCAGTGTATGTCTTTGTTACTTGGTGTCAGTGTATGTCTTTGTTACTTGGAGTAATTTATGTCTTTGATACTTGGTGTCAGTGTATGTCTTTGTGACTCGGTGTCAGTGTATGTCTTTGTTACTGGGTGTCAGTGTATGTCTTTGTTACTTGGTGACAGTGTGTGTCTGTGTGTCAGTTTATGTCTTTGTTACTGTTTATCAGTGTTTCTCTATGTTACTGGGTGTCAGTGTGTGTTTGTTTGTGTTGCTGGGTGTCAGTATTTAGTTTAGTGATACAGCACTGAAACAGGCCCTTCGGCCAGCCGAGTCTGTGCCAACCATCAACCACACATTTATACTAATCCTACACTAATCCCGTATTCCTATCACATCCCCACCTGTCCCTATATATTTCCCTACCACCTGCCTATACTAGGGTCAACTTATAATGGCCAATTAACCTATCAACCTGCAAGTCTTTGGCATGTGGGAGGAAACCGGAGCACCCGGAGGAAACTCACGCAGACACAGGGAGAACTTGCAAACTCCGCACAGGTAGTTCCCAGAATCGAGCCCCGGTCCCTGGAGCTGTGAGGCTGATAACCACTGTGCCAATGTGCCGCCCGGTGTGTGTCTGTGTTACTGGGTATCAGTGTAAGTCTTTGTTACTTGGTGTCATTGTATGTCTGTGTTACTTGGTGTAAGTGTGCGTCTTTGTTACTTGATGTAATTGAATGTCGTTGTTCCTTGGTGTCAGTGTATGTCTGTGTTACTTGGTGTAAGTGTATGTCTTTGTTACTTGGTGTCAGTGTATGTCTTTGTTACTTGGTGTCAGTGCATGTCTTTGTGACGTGGTGTCATTGTCTGTCTTTGTTACTGGGTGTCAGTGTCCGTCTTCGTTACTTGGTGTCAGTGTTTGTCTTTGTTACTGGGTGTCAATGTCTGTCTTTATGACTTGGTGTCAGTGCATGTCTTTGTTACTTGGTGTCAGTGTATGTCTTTGATACTTGGTGTAAGTGTGTGTCTGTGTTACGGGGTATCAGTGTATATCTTTGTTACTTGGTGTAAGTGTGTCTGTGTTACTGGGTATCAGTGCATGTCTTTGCTACATGGTGACAGTGTATGTCTGTGTTACTTGGTGTAAGTGTGTGTCTTTGTTACTTGGTGTAATTGTATGTCTTTGTTACTTTGTGTAAGTGTGTGTCTGTTTTACTGGGTATCAGTGTATGTCATTGTTACTTGGTGTCAGTGTATGGCTTGTAACTGGGTGTCAGTGTGTGCCTTTGTGACTTGGTGTCAGTGTATGTCTTTGTTACTTGGTGTCAGTGTATGTCTGTGTTACTTGGTGTAAGTGTGTGTCTGCGTTACAGGGTATCAGTGTATGTCTGTGTTACTTGGTGTAAGAGTGTGTCTGTGTTACTGGGTATCAGTGTATGTCTTTGTGACTTGGTGTCAGTGTATGTCTTTGTTACTGGGTGTCAGTGCGTGTCTTTGTGACTTGGTGTCATTGTATGTCTGTGTTACTGGTGTAAGTGTGTGTCTGTGTTACTGGGTATCAGTGTATGTCTTTCTTACTTGGTGACAGTGTATGTCTGTGTTACTTGGTGTAAGTGTGTGTCTTTGTTACTTGGTGTAATTGTATTTCTTTGTTACTTGGTGTAAGTGTGTGTCTGTTTTACTTGGTATCAGTGTATGTCATTGTTACTTGGTGTCAGTGGATGTCAAAATATTTGGTGTCAGTGTATGGCTTGTAACTGGGTCTCAGTGTGTGCCTTTGTGACTTGGTGTCAGTGTATGTCTTTGTTACTTGGTGTAAGTGTGTGTCTGTGTTACTGGGTACTAGTGTATGTCTTTGTTACTTGGTGTCAGTGTATGTCTGTGTTACTTGGTGTAAGTGTGCGACTTTGTTACTTGATGTAATTGAATGTCGTTGTTCCTTGGTGTCAGTGTATGTCTGTGTTACTTGGTGTAAGTGTATGTCTTTGTTACTTGGTGTCAGTGTATGTCTTTGTGACGTGGTGTCATTGTCTGTCTTTGTTACTGGGTGTCAGTGTCCGTCTTCGTTACTTGGTGTCAGTGTTTGTCTTTGTCACTGGGTGTCAGTGTCTGTCTTTGTGACTTGGTGTCAGTGCATGTCTTTGTTACTTGGTGTCAGTGTATGTCTTTGTTACTTGGTGTAAGTGTGTGTCTGTGTTTCGGGGTATCAGTGTATATCTTTGTTACTTGGTGTAAGTGTGTGTCTGTGTTACTGGGTATCAGTGCATGTCTTTGCTACATGGTGACAGTGTATGTCTGTGTTACTTGGTGTAAGTGTGTGTCTTTGTTACTTGGTGTAATTGTATGTCTTTGTTACTTGGTGTCAGTGTATGTCTGTGTTACTTGGTGTAAGTGTATGTCTGTCTTACTTGGTGTCAGTGTATGTCTTTGTTACTTGGTGTAAGTGTGTGTCTGTGTTACTTGGTGTAAGTGTGTGTCTGTGTTACTTGGTATCAGTGTATGTCTTTGTAACTTGGTGTAAGTGTGTGTCTGTGTTACTTGGTGTAAGTGTGTGTCTGTGTTACTTGGTGTCAGTGTATGTCTTTGTTACTTGGTGTCAGTGTTTGTCTGTGTTACTTGGTGTAAGTGTGTGTCTTTGTTACTTGGTGTAATTGTATGTCTTTGTTACTTGGTGTCAGTGTATGTCTTTGTTACAGGGTGTAAGTGAGTGTTTGTGTTACTTGGTGTAAATGTGTGTCTGTGTCACTCGGTATCAGTGTATGTCTTTGTTACTTGGTGTCAGTGTATGTCTGTGTTACTTGGTGTACGTGTGCGTCTTTGTTACTTGATGTAATTGAATGTCGTTGTTCCTTGGTGTCAGTGTATGTCTGTGTTACTTGGTGTAAGTGTATGTCTTTGTTACTGGGTGTCAGTGTCTGTCTTTGTGACTTGGTGTCAGTGCATGTCTTTGTTACTTGGTGTCAGTGTCTGTCTTTGTGACTTGGTGTCAGTGCATGTCTTTGTTACTTGGTGTCCGTGTATGTCTTTGTTACTTGGTGTAAGTGTGTGTCTGTGTTTCGGGGTATCAGTGTATATCTTTGTTACTTGGTGTAAGTGTGTGTCTGTGTTACTGGGTATCAGTGCATGTCTTTGCTACATGGTGACAGTGTATGTCTGTGTTACTTGGTGTAAGTGTGTGTCTTTGTTACTTGGTGTAATTGTATGTCTTTGTTACTTGTTGTCAGTGTATGTCTGTGTTACTTGGTGTAAGTGTATGTCTGTCTTACTTGGTGTCAGTGTATGTCTTTGTTACTTGGTGTAAGTGTGTGTCTGTGTTACTTGGTGTAAGTGTGTGTCTGTGTTACTTGGTATCAGTGTATGTCTTTGTTACTTGGTGTAAGTGTGTGTCTGTGTTACTGGGTAACAGTGTTTGTCTTTGTTACTTGGTGTCAGTGTTTGTCTGTGTTACTTGGTGTAAGTGTGTGTCTTTGTTACTTGGTGTAATTGTATGTCTTTGTTACTTGGTGTCAGTGTATGTCTTTGTTACAGGGTGTAAGTGAGTGTTTGTGTTACTTGGTGTAAATGTGTGTCTGTGTCACTCGGTATCAGTGTATGTCTTTGTTACTTGGTGTCAGTGTATGTCTGTGTTACTTGGTGTACGTGTGCGTCTTTGTTACTTGATGTAATTGAATGTCGTTGTTCCTTGGTGTCAGTGTATGTCTGTGTTACTTGGTGTAAGTGTATGTCTTTGTTACTGGGTGTCAGTGTCTGTCTTTGTGACTTGGTGTCAGTGCATGTCTTTGTTACTTGGTGTCAGTGTATGTCTTTGTTACTTGGTGCAAGTGTGTGTCTTTGTTACTTGGTGTAATTGTATGTCTTTGTTACTTGGTGTCAGTGTATGTCTTTGTTACTTGGTGTAAGTGTATGTCTGTGTTACTTGGTGTCAGTGTTTATCTTTGTTACTTGGTGTAAGTGTGTGTCTGTGTTACTTGGTGTAAGTGTGTGTCTGTGTTACTTGTTTATCAGCGTATGTCTTTGTTACTTGGTGTAAGTGTGTGTCTTTGTTACTGTGTAACAGTGTATGTCTTTGTTACTTGGTGTCAGTGTATGTCTTTGTTACTGGGTGCAAGTGAGTGTTTGTGTTACTTGTGTAAGTGTGTGTCTGTGTCACTCGATATCAGTGTATGTCTTTGTTACTTGGTGTCAGTGTATAGAACATAGAAAAATACAGCACAGAACAGGCCCTTCGGCCCACGATGTTGTGCCGATCCTTTGTCCTCTGTCAAGGACAATTTAATCTATACCCCATCATTCTCCTTTATCCATATACCTATCCAAAAGCCTTTTGAAAGTCCCTAAAGTTTCTGACTCAACAAAACTCTTGGTGTAAGTGTGTGCCTTTGTTACTTGGTGTAATTGTATGTCTTTCTTAATTGGTGTCAGTGTATGTCTGTGTTACTTGGTGTAAGTGTGTGTCTTTGTTACTGGGTATCAGTGTATGTCATTGTTACTTGGTGTCAGTGTATTTCTGTGTTACTTGGTGTAAGTGTGTGTCTGTGTTACTGGGTATCAGTGTATGTCTGTATTACTTGGTGTAAGAGTGTGTCTGTGTTACTGGGTATCAGTGTATGTCTTTGTGACTTGGTGTCAGTGTATGTCTTTGTTACAGGGTGTCAGTGTGTGTCTTTGTGACTTGGTGACATTGTATGTCTTTGTTACAGATGTAAGTGTGTGTCTGTGTTACTGGGTATCAGTGTTTGTCTTTCTTACTTGGTGTCAGTGTATGTCAAAATACTTGGTGCAAGTGTATGTCTTTGTTACTTGGTGTAATTGTCCGTCTTTGTTACTTGGTGTCAGTGTATGTCTGTGTTACTTGGTGTAAGTGTGTGTCTTTCTTACTTGGTGTAAGTGTATGCCTTTGTTACTTGGTGTCAGTGTATGTCTTTGTTACTTGGTGTCAGTGTGTGTCTGTGTTACTGGGTATCAGTGTATGTCTTTGTTACTTGGTGTCAGTGTATGTCTTTGTTACTTGGTGTAAGTGTATGTCTTTGTTACCTGGTGTCAGTATATGTCGTTGTTACTTGGTGTAAGTGTGTGTCTGTGTTACTGGTTATCAGTGTATGTCTTTGTGACTCGGTGTCAGTGTATGTCTTTGTTACTGGGTGTCAGTGTATGACTTTGTTAATTGGTGACAGTGTGTGTCTGTGTGTCAGTGTATGTCTTTGTTACTGTGTATCAGTGTTTCTCTATGTTACTGGGTGTCAGTGTGTGTTTATTTGTGTTACTGGGTGTCAGTATTTAGTTTAGTGATGCAGCACTGAAACAGGCCCTTCGGCCAACCGAGTCTGTGCCGAACATCAACCACCCATTTATACTAATCCTACACTAATCCCGTATTCCTATCACATCCCCACCTGTCCCTATATATTTCCCTACCACCTACCTATACCAGGGTCAATTTATAATGGCCAATTAACCTATCTGCCTGCAAGTCTTTGGCATGTGGGAGGAAACCGGAGCACCAGGAGGAAACTCACACAGACACAGGGAGAACATGCAAACTCCGCACAGGCAGTACCCAGAATCGAGCCTGGGTCCCTGGAGCTGTGAGGCTGCTAACCACTGTGCCAATGTGCCGCCCGGTGTGTGTCTGTGTTACTGGGTATCAGTGTATGTCTTTGTTACTTGGTGTAAGTGTGTGTCTGTGTTACTGGGTAACAGTGTATGTCTTTGTTACTTGGTGTCAGTGTATGTCTGTGTTACTTGGTGCAAGTGTGTGTCTTTGTTACTTGATGTAATTGTATGTCTTTGTTCCTTGGTGTCAGTGTATGTCTGTGTCACTTGGTGTCAGTGTATGTCTTTGTGACATGGTGTCATTGTCTGTCTTAGTTACTGGGTGTCAGTGTCCGTCTTCGTTACTGGGTGTCAGTGTCTGTCTTTGTGACTTGCTGTCAGTGTATGTCTTTGTTACCTGGTGTCAGTGTATGTCTTTGTTACTTGGTGTAAGTGTGTGTCTGTGTTACTTGGTATAATTGTATGTCTTTCTTAATTGATGTCAGTGTATGTCTGTGTTACTTGGTGTCAGTGCATGTCTTTGTTACTTGGTGTCAGTGTATGTCTTTGTTACTTGGTGTAAGTGTATGTCTGTGTTACGGGGTATCAGTGTATATCTTTGTTACTTGGTGTAAGTGTGTGTCTGTGTTACTGGGTATCAGTGCATGTCTTTGCTACATGGTGACAGTGTATGTCTGTGTTACTTGGTGTAAGTGTGTGTCTTTGTTACTTGGTGTAATATGCATGTCTTTGTTACTTGGTGTCATTGTATGTCTTTGTTACTTGGTGTAAGTGTGTGTCTGTGTTACTTGGTGCAAGTGTGTGTCTGTGTTACTTGGTTTCAGTGTATGTCTTTGTTACTTGGTGTAAGTGTGTGTCTGTCTTACTGGGTAACAGTGTATGTCTTTGTTACTTGGTGTCAGTGTATGTCTGTGTTACTTGGTATAAGTGTGTGTCAGTGTTACTTGGTGTAATTGTATGTCTTTGTTACTTGGTGTCAGTGTTTGTCTTTGTTACTGGGTGTAAGTGAGAGTTTGTGTTACTTGGTGTAAATGTTTGTCTGTGTCACTCGGTATCAGTGTATGTCTGTGTTACTTGTTGTAAGTGTGCGTCTTTGTTACTTGATGTAATTGAATGTCGTTGTTCCTTGGTGTCAGTGTATGTCTGTGTTACTTGGTGTAAGTGTATGTCTTTGTTACTTGGTGTCAGTGTATGTCTTTGTTACTTGGTGTCAGTGTATGTCTTTGTGACGTGGTGTCATTGTCTGTCTTTGTTACTGGGTGTCAGTGTCCGTCTTCGTTACTTGGTGTCAGTGTTAGTCTTTGTTACTGGGTGTCAGTGTCTGTCTTTGTGAATTGGTGTCAGTGCATGTCTTTGTTACATGGTGTCAGTGTATGTCTTTGTTAATTGGTGCAAGTGTGTGTCTGTGTTGCGGGGTATCAGTGTATATCTTTGTTACTTGGTGTAAGTGTGTGTCTGTGTTACTGGGGATCAGTGCATGTCTTTGCTACATGGTGACAGTGTATGTCTGTGTTACTTGGTGTAAGTGTGTGTCTTTGTTACTTGGTGTAATTGTATGTCTTTGTTACTTGGTGTCAGTGTATGTCTGTGTTACTTGGTGTAAGTGCATGTCTGTGTTACTTGGTGTCAGTGTATGTCTTTGTTACTTGGTGGAAGTGTGTGTCTGTGTTACTTGGTGTAAGTGTGTGTCTGTGTTACTTGGTATCAGTGTATGTCTTTGTTACTTGGTGTAAGTGTGTGTCTTTGTTACTGGGTAACAGTGTATGTCTTTGTTACTTGGTGTCAGTGTATGTCTGTGTTACTTGGTGTAAGTGTGTGTCTTTGTTACTTGGTGTAATTGTATGTCTTTGTTACTTGGTGTCAGTGTATGTCTTTGTTACTGTGTGTAAGTGAGTGTTTGTGTTACTTGTGTAAGTGTGTGTCTGTGTCACTCGGTATCAGTGTATGTCTTTGTTACTTGGTGTCAGTGTATGTCAAAACTCTTGGTGTAAGTGTATGTCTTTGTTACTTGGTGTAATTGTCTGTCTTTGTTACTTGTTGTCAGTGTATGTCTGTGTTACTTGGTGTAAGTGTGTGTCTTTGTTACTTGGTATCAGTGTATGTCATTGTTACTTGGTATCAGTGGATGTCAAAATATTTGGTGTCAGTGTATGTCTTGTTACTGGGTGTCAGTGTGTATCTTTGTGACTTGGTGTCAGTGTATGTCTTCGTTACTTGGTGTAAGTGTGTGTCTGTGTTACTGGTTACTAGTGTATGTCTTTGTTACTGTGTATCAGTGTATGTCTGTATTACTTGGTATAAGAGTGTGTCTGTGTTACCTGGTATCAGTGTATGTCTTTGTGACTTGGTATCAGTGTATGTCTTTGTTACTGGGTGTCAGTGTGTGTCTTTGTGACTTGGTGACATTGTATGTCTTTGTTACTGGTGTAAGTGTGTGCCTGTGTTACTGGGTATCAGTGTTTGTCTTTCTTACTTGGTGTCAGTGTATGTCAAAATACTTGGTGTAAGTGTGTTTCTGTGTTGCGGGGTATCAGTGTATATCTTTGTTACTTGGTGTAAGTGTGTGTCTGTGTTACTGGGGATCAGTGCATGTCTTTGCTACATGGTGACAGTGTATGTCTGTGTTACTTGGTGTAAGTGTGTGTCTTTGTTACTTGGTGTAATTGTCTGTCTTTGTTCCTTGGTGTCAGTGTAGGTCTGTGTTACTTGGTGTAAGTGTGTGTCTTTGTTACTTGGTGTAAGTGTATGCCTTTGTTACTTGGTGTCAGTGTATGTCTTTGTTACTTGGTGTCAGTGTGTGTCTGTGTTACTGGGTATCAGTGTATGTCTTTGTTACTTGGTGTCAGTGTATGTCTTTGTTACTTGGTGTAAGTGTATGTCCTTGTTACTTGGTGTCAGTGTATGTCGTTGTTACTTGGTGTAAGTGTGTGTCTGTGTTACTGGTTATCAGTGTATGTCTTTGTGACTCGGTGTCAGTGTATGTCTTTGTTACTGGGTGTCAGTGTATGACTTTGTTAATTGGTGACAGTGTGTGTCTGTGTGTCAGTGTATGTCTTTGTTACTGTGTATCAGTGTTTCTCTATGTTACTGGGTGTCAGTGTGTGTTTGTTTGTGTTACTGGGTGTCAGTATTTAGTTTAGTGAAACAGCACTGAAACAGGCCCTTCGGCCAACCGAGTCTGTGACGAACATCAACCACCCATTTATACTAATCCTACACTAATCCCGTATTCCTATCACATCCCCACCTGTCCCTATATATTTCCCTACCACCTACCTATACTAGGGTCAGTTTATAATGGCTAATTAACCTATCTACCTGCAAGTCTTTGGCATGTGGGAGGAAACCGGAGCACCCGGAGGAAACTCACACAGAAACAGGGAGAATATGCAAACTCCGCACAGGCAGTACGCAGAATCGAGCCTCGGTCCCTGGAGCTGTGAGGCAGCTAACCACTGTGCCAATGTGCCGCCCGGTGTGTGTCTGTGTTACTGGGTATCAGTGTATGTCTTTGTTACTTGGTGTAAGTGTGTGTCTGTGTTACTGGGTAACAGTGTATGTCTTTGTTACTTGGTGTCAGTGTATGTCTGTGTTACTTGGTGTAAGTGTGTGTCTTTGTTACTTGATGTAATTGCATGTATTTGTTCCTTGGTGTCAGTGTATGTCTGTGTTACTTGGTGTAAGTGCATGTCTTTGTTTCTTGGTGTCAGTGTATGTCTTTGTGACGTGGTGTCATTGTCTGTCTTAGTTACTGGGTGTCAGTGTCCGTCTTCGTTACTTGGTGTCAGTGTTTGTCTTTGTTCCTGGGTGTCAGTGTCTGTCTTTGTGACTTGGTGTCAGTGTATGTCTTTGTTACCTGGTGTCAGTGTATGTCTTTGTTACTTGTTGTAAGTGTGTGTCTGTGTTACTGGGTATCAGTGCATGTCTTTGCTACATGGTGACAGTGTACGTCTGTGTTACTTGGTGTAAGTGTGTGTCTTTGTTACTTGGTGTAATTGTATGTCTTTCTTAATTGGTGTCAGTGTATGTCTGTGTTACTTGGTGTAAGTGTATGTCTGTGTTACTTGGTGTCAGTGTATGTCTTTGTTACTTGGTGTAAGTGTGTGTCTGTGTTACTCGATATCAGTGTATGTCATTGTTACTTGGTGTAAGTGTGTGTCTGTGTTACTGGGTAACAGTGTATGTCTTTGTTAATTGGTGTAATTGTATGTCTTTGTTACTTGGTGTCAGTGTATGTCTTTGTTACTTGGTGTAAGTGAGTGTTTGTGTTACTTGGTGTAAGTGTGTGTCTGCGTCACTCGGTATCAGTGTATGTCTTTGTTACTTGGTGTCAGTGTGTGTCTGTGTTACTGGGTAACAATGTATGTCTTTGTTACTTGGTGTCAGTGTATGTCTGTGTTATTTGGTGTAAGTGTGTGTCTTTGTTACTTGGTGTAATTGTATATCTTTGTTACTTGGTGTCAGAGTATTTCTGTGTTACTTGGTGTAAGTGTATGTCTTTGTTACTTGGTGTCAGTGTATGTCTTTGTTACTTGGTGTAAGTGTGTGCCTGTGTTACTGGGTATCAGTGTATGTCTTTGTTACTGGGTGTAAGTGTATGTCTTTGTTACTTGGTGTCAGTGCATGTCTGTGTTACTTGGTGTAAGTGTATGTCTTTGTTACTTGGTGTCAGTGTTTGTCTTTGTTACTTGGTGTCAGTGGTTCTCTGTGTTACTGGGTGTCAGTGTGTGTTTGTTTGTGTCACTGGGTGTCAGTGTGTGTCTGTGAGACTAGGTGTCAGTATTTAGTTTAGTTTAGAGATACAGCACTTAAACAGGCCCTTCGGCCAACCGAGTGTGTGCCGACCATCAACCACCCATTTATACTAATCCTACACTAATCCCGTATTCCTACCACATCCCCACCAGTCCCTATATATTTCCCTACCACCTACCTATACTAGGGTCAATTTATCATGGCCAATTAACCTATCAACCTGCAAGTCGTTGGCATGTGGCAAAAAACCGGAGCATCCGGAGGAAACTCACGCAGACACAGGGAGAACTTGCAAACTCCGCACAGGCAGTACCCAGAATCGAGCCCGGGTCCCTGGAGCTGTGAGGCTGCTAACCACTGTGCCAATGTGCCGCCCAGTGTGTGTCTGTGCTACTGGGTATCAGTGTATGTCTTTGTTACTTGGTGTCATTGTATGTCTGTGTTACTTGGTGTAAGTGTCTCTCTGTGTTACTGGGTATCAGTGTATGTCTTCGTGACTTGGTGTCAGTGTATGTCTTTGTTACTGGGAGTCAGTGTATGTCTTTGTTACTTATTGTAAGTGTGTGTCTGTGTTCCTGGGTATCAGTGTATGTCTTTGTTTCTTGGTGTCATTGTATGTCTTTGTTACTTTGTGTCAGTGTATATCTGTGTTACTGGGTATAAGTGCATGTCTTTATTAAATGGTGCAAGTGTATCTCTGTGTTACATGGTGTAAGTGTGTGTCTGTGTTACTGGGTATCAGTGTATGTCTTTGTTACTTGGTGCAAGTGTGTGTCTGTGTTCCTGGGTATCAGTGTCTGTCTTTGTTACTTGGTGTCATTGGATGTCTTTGTTACTTGGTGTAAGTGTATGTCTGTGTTACTTGGAGAAAGTGTGTGTCTGTGTTACTGGGTGTCAGTGAGTGTCTTTGTTACTTGGTGTCCGTGTGTGTCTGTGTTCCTGGGTATCAGTGTCTGTCTTTGTTACTTGGTGTCAGTGTATGTCTTTGTTACTTGGAGAAAGTGTGTGTCTGTGTTACTGGGTGTCAGTGAGTGTCTTTGTTACTTGGTGTCCGTGTGTGCCTGTGTTACTGGGTGTCAGTGTATGTCTTTGTTACTGGGTGTCTGTGTATGTCTTTGTTACTTGGTGTAAGTGTGTGTCTGTGTTACTGGGTATCAGTGTCTTTCTTTGTTACTTGGTGTAAGTGTGTGTCTGTGTTACTGGGTATCAGTGTATGTCTTTGTTACTTGGTGTCAGTGTATGTCTATGTTACTTGGTGTAAGTGTGTGTCTGTTTTACTGGGTATCAGTGTATGTCTTTGTGACTTGGTGTCAGTGTATGTCTTTGTTACTGTGTGTCAATGTGTGTCTTTGTGACTTGGTGTCAGTGTATTTCTTTGTTACTTGGGGTAAGTGTGTGTCGGTGTTCCTGGGTATCAGTGTATGTCTTTGTTACTTGGTGTCAGTGTATGTCAGAATACTTGGTGTAAGTGTATGTCTCTGTTACTTGGTGTAATTGTCTTGTCTTTGTTACTTGGTGTCAGTGTATGTCTGTGTTACTTGGTGTAAGTGTGTGTCTTTGTTACTTGGTGTAAGTGTATGCATTTGTTAATTGGTGTCAGTGTATGTCTTTGTTACTTGGTGTCAGTGTGTGTCTGTTTTACTGAGCATCAGTGTATGTCTTTGTTACTTGGTGTAAGTGTATGTCTTTGTGACTCGGTGTCAGTGTATGTCTTTGTTACTGGATGTCAGTGTATGTCTTTGTTACTTGGTGATAGTGTGTGTCTGTGTGTCAGTGTATGTCTTTGTTACTGTGTATCAGTGTTTCTCTATGTTACTGGGTGTCAGTGTGTGTTCGTTTGTGTTACTGGGTGTCAGTATTTAGTTTTGTGATACAGCACTGAAACAGGCCCTTCGGCCAACCGTGTCTGTGCCGACCATCAACCACTCATTTATACTAATCCTACACTAATCCCGTATTCCTATCACATCCCCACCTGTCCCTATATATTTCCCTACCACCTACCTATATTAGTGTCAATATATAATGGCCAATTAACCTATCAACCAGCAAGTCTTTGGCATGTGGGAAGAAACCGGAGCACCCGGAGGAATCTCACGCAGACACAGGGAGAACTTGCAAACTCCGCACAGCCAGTACCCAGAATCGAGCCCGGGTCCCTGGAGCTGTGAGGCTGCGAACCACTGTGCCAATGTGCCGCCCAGTGTGTGTCTGTGCTACTGGGTATCAGTGTATGGCTTTGTTACTTGGTGTCAGTGTATGTCTGTGTTACTTGGTGTAACTGTGTGTCTGTGTTACTGGGTAACAGTGTATGTCTTTGTAAATTGGTGTCAGTGTATGTCTGTGTTACTTGGTGTACGTGTGTGTATTTGTTACTTGGTGTAATTGTATGTCTTTGTTACTTGGTGTCAGTGTATGTCTGTGTTACTTCGTGTCATTGTATGTCTTTGTTTCCTGGTGTCAGTGTATGTCTTTGTGACGTGGTGTCATTGTCTGTCTTTGTTACTTGGTTTGAGTGTATGTCTTTGTTACTTGGTGTCAGTGTGTGTCTGTGTTACTGGGTATCAGTGTATATCTTTGTTAATGGTGTAAGTGTGTGTCTGTGTTACTGGGTATCAGGGAATATCTTTGCTACATGGTGACAGTGTATGTCTGTGTTACTTGGTGTAAGTGTGAGTCTTTGTTACTTGGTGTAAGTGTATGTCTTTGTAACTTGGTGTCAGTGTATGTCTTTGTTACTTGGTGTAAGCGTGTGTCTGTGTTACTGGGTAACAGTGTATGTCTTTGTTACTGGGTGTCAGTGTATGTCTGTGTTACTTGGTGTCAATGTATGTCTTTGTTACTTGGTGTAAGTGTATGTCTTTGTAACTTGGTGTCAGTGTATGTCTTTGTTACTTGGTGTAAGCGTGTGTCTGTGTTACTGGGTAACAGTGTATGTCTTTGTTACTGGGTGTCAGTGTATGTCTGTGTTACTTGGTGTCAGTGTATGTCTTTGTTACTTGGTGTAAGTTTATGTCTTTGATACTTGGTGTCAGTCTATGTCTTTGTTACTTGGTGTAAGTGTGTGTCTGTGTTTCTGGGTAACAGTGTATGTCTTTGATACTTGGTGTCAGTGTATGTCTTTGTGACTTGGTGTCAGTGTCTGTCTTTGTTACTGGGTGTCAGTGTCTGTCTTCGTTACTTGGTGTCAGTGTTTGTCTTTGTTACTGTGTGTCAGTGTCTGTCTTTGTGACTTGGTGTCAGTGTATCTCTTTGTTACTTGGTTTCAGTGTATGTCTTTGTTACTTGGTGTCAGTGTGTGTCTGTGTTACTGGGTATCAGTGCATGTCTTTGTTACTTGGTGTAATTGTGCGTCTGTGTTACTAGGTATCAGGGAATGTCTTTGCTACATGGTGACAGTGTATGTCTGTGTTACTTGGTGCAAGGGTGAGTCTTTGTTACTTGGTGTAAGTGTATGTCTTTGTAACTTGGTGTCAGTGTATGTCTTTGTTACTTGGTGTAAGTGTGTGTCTGTGTTACTGGGTAACAGTGTATGTCTTTGTTACTAGGTGTCAGTGTATGTCTGTGTTACTTGGTGTAAGTGTGTGTCTTTGTTACTTGGTGTAATTGTATGTCTGTGTTACTGGGTATCAGTGTATGTCTTTGTTACTTGGTGTCATTGTATGTCTGTGTTACTTGGTGTAAGTGTGTGTCTGTGTTACTTGATATCAGTGCATGTCTTTGTTACTTGGTGTAATGGTATGTCTTTGATACTTGGTGTCAGTGTATGTCTTTGCTACTTGGTGTAAGTGAGTGTTTGTGTTACTTGGTGTAAGTGTGTGTCTGTGTCACTTGGTATCAGTGTATGTCTTTGTTACTTGGTATAAGTGTGTGTCTGTGCTGCTGGGTAACAGTGTATGTCTTTGTTACTTGGTGTCAGTGTATGGCTGCGTTATTTGGTGTAAGTGTTTGTCTTTGTTACTTGGTGTAATTGTATGTCTTTGTTACTTGGTGTCAGTGTATGTCTTTGTTAATTGGTGTAAGTGTGTGTCTGTGTTACTGGGTATCAGTGTATGTCTTTGTTACTTGGTGCCAGTGTATGTCTTTGTGGCTTCGTGTCAGTGTATGTCTTGGTTACTGGATGTCAGTGAATGTCTTTGTGACTTGGTGTCAGTGTATGTCTGTGTTACTTGGTGTCAGTGTATGTCTGTGTTACTTGGTGTAATTGTGTGTCTTTGTTACTCGGTGTCAGTGTATGTCTTTGTTACTTGGTTTAAGTGTGTGTCTTTGTTACTTGGTGTAATTGTATGTCTGTGTTACTGGGTATCAGTGTCTGTCTTTGTTACTTGGTGTCATTGTATGTCTGTGTTACTTGGTGTAAGTGTGTGTCTTTGCTACTTGGTGTAAGTGAGTGTTTGTGTTACTTGGTGTAAGTGTGTGTCTGTGTCACTTGGTATCAGTGTATGTCTTTGTTACTTGGTATAAGTGTGTGTCTGTGCTGCTGGGTAACAGTGTATGTCTTTGTTACTTGGTGTCAGTGTATGGCTGCTTTATTTGGTGTAAGTGTTTGTCTTTGTTACTTGGTGTAATTGTATGTCTTTGTTACTTGGTGTCAGTGTATGTCTTTGTTAATTGGTGTAAGTGTGTGTCTGTGTTACTGGGTATCAGTGTATGCCTTTGTTACTTGGTGCCAGTGTATGTCTTTGTGACTTCGTGTCAGTGTATGTCTTGGTTACTGGATGTCAGTGAATGTCTTTGTGACTTGGTGTCAGTGTATGTCTGTGTTACTTGGTGTCAGTGTATGTCTGTGTTACTTGGTGTAATTGTGTGTCTTTGTTACTTGGTGTAAGTATGTGTCTGTGTTACTGGGTATCAGAGTATGTCTTTGTTACTTGGTGTCAGTGTATGTCTTTGTTACTTGGTGTTAGTGTGTGTCTGTGTTACTGGGTGTCAGTAGATGTCTTTGTTACTTGGTGTCAGTGTTTGTCTTTGTTACTTTGTGGAAGTGTGTGTCTGTGTTACTGGGTATCAGTGTATGTCTTTGTGACTTGGTGTCAGTGTATGTCTTTGTTACTGGGTGTCAGTGTATGTCTTTGTTACTTGGTGACAGTGTGTGCTTGTGTTAGTCTTTGTTACTTGGTGTCAGTGTGTGTCTGTGTATGTCTTTGTTACTGTGTGTCAGTGTTTCTCTCTGTTACTGGGTGTCAGTGTGTGTTTGTTTGTGTTGCTGGGTATGAGTGTGTGTCTGTGTTACTTGGTGTAAGTGTATGTCTTTGTATCTTGGTGTCAGTGGCTGTCATTGTTACTTGGTGTCAGAGTTTGTCTTTGTTACTTGGTGTAAGTGTGTGTCTGTGTGAATGGGTATCAGTGCATGTCTTCGTGACTTGGTGTCAGTGTATGTCTTTTTTACTGGGTGTCAGTGTATGTCTTTGTTACTTGGTGTCAGTGTATGTCTTTGTTACTTGGTGTAAGTGTATGTCTGTGTTACTTGTTATCAGTGTGTGTCTTTGTTACTTGGTGTCAGTGTGTGTCTGTGTTCCTGGGTGTCAGTGTATGTCTTTGTTACTTGGTGTCAATGTGTGTCTGTGTTACTGGGTGTCAGTGTGTTTGTTTGTGTTACTGGGTGTCAGTGTGTGTCTGTGTTACTTGGTGTATGTGTGTGTCTTTGTTACTTGGTTTCCGTGTGTGTCTGTGTTACTGGGTGTCAGTGTACGTCTTTGTTTCTTGGTGTAAGTGTGTGTCTCAGTGTTCCTGGGTGTCAGTGTATGTCTTTGTTACTGTGTATCAGTTTGTGTCTGTGACACTAGGTGTCAGTATTTAGTTTAGTTTAGAGTTGCAGCACTGAAACAGGCCCTTCGGCCCACCGACCATCAACCACCCATTTTTTCTAATCCTACACTAATCCCGTATTCCTATCAACAACTTTGCTTCCAATTTCCACCCTTCTCTCACCTTTACATGGTCCATCTCTGACACTTCCCTTCCCTTCCTCGACTTCTCTGTCTCCATCTCTGGGGATAGGTTGTCTACCAATATCCATTATAAGCCCACTGACTCCCACAGCAACCTCGACGACACTTCTTCACACCCTACCTCCTGAAAGAACTCCATTCCATTCTCCTTGTTTCTCCGTCTCCGACGCATCTGCTCTGATGATGCTACCTTCCATGACGGTGCTTCTGATATGACCTCCTTTTTCCTCAACCGATGATTTCCCCCCACTGTGGTTGACAGGGACCTCAACCGTGTCCGACCCATTCCCCTCACCTCTACCCTCACCCCTTCTCCTCCCTCCCAGAACCGTGACAGGGTTCCCCTTGTCCTCACTTTTCATCCCACCAGCCTCCATATCCAAAGGATAATCCTCCGCCATTTTCGCCCCCTCCAGCGTGATGCCACTACCAGTCGCATCTTCCCCTCCCTTCCCCTGACAGCATTCCGAAGGGATCGTTCCCTCCACGACACCCTGGTCCACTCCTCCATTACCCCCACCACCTCGTCCCCGTCCCAGGGCACCTTCCCTTGCAATCGCAGGAGGTGTAATACCTGTCCATTTACCTCCTCTCTCCTCACTATCCCAGGCCGCAAACACTCCTTTCAGGTGAAGCAGCGATTTACTTGTACTTCTTTCAATGTAGTATACTGTATTCGCTGCTCACAGTGTGGTCTCCTCTACATTGGGTAGACCAAGCGCAGACTGGGTGACCGCTTTGCGGAACATCTCCGCTTAGTCCGCAAGCAGGACCCTGAGCTTCCGGTTGCTTGCCATTTCAACACTCCCCCCTGCTCTCATGCTCACATCTCTGTCCTGGGATTGCTGCAGTGTTCCAGTGAACATCAACGCAAGCTCGAGGAACAGCATCTCATCTACCGATTAGGCGCACTACAGCCTGCCGGACTGAGCATTGAGTTCAATACTTTCAGAGCATGACAGCCCCCCACTTTACTTACATTTTTAGTCATTTTAAGTTGTTTTTTCTTCCTTTTTTTTGCATTCCTATCACATCCCCACCTGTCCCTATATATTTCCCTACCACCTACCTATACTAGGGGCAATTTATAATGGCCAATTAACCTATCAACCTGCAAGTCTTTGGCATGTGGGAGGAAACCGGAGCACCCGGAGGAAACCCACGCAGACACAGGGAGAACTTGCAAACTCCGCACAGGCGTACCCAGAATCGAGCCCGGGTCCCTGGAGCTGTGAGGCTGCTAACCACTGTGCCAATGTGCCGCCCAGTGTGTGTCTGTGTTACTGGGTATCAGTGTATGTCTTTGTTACTTGGTGTCAGTGTATGTCTGTGTTACTTGGTGTAAGTGTGTGTCTGTGTTACTGGGTATCAGTGTATGTCTGTGTTACGTGGTGTCAGTGTATGTTTGTGTTACTTGGTGAAAGTTTATGTCTTTGATACTTGGTGTCAGTGTATGTCTTTGTGACGTTGTGTCAGTGTCTGTCTTTGTTACTGGGTGTCAGTGTCTGTCTTCGTTACTTGGTGTCAGTGTTTATCTTTGTTACTGTGTGTCAGTGTCTGTCTTTGTGACTTGGTGTCAGTGTATGTCTTTGTTACTTGGTTTGAGTGTATGTCTTTGTTACTTGGTGTCAGTGTGTGTCTGTGTTACTGGGTATCAGTGTATATCTTTGTTAATGGTGTAAGTGTGTGTCTGTGTTACTGGGTATCAGGGAATGTCTTTGCTACATGGTGACAGTGTATTTCTGTGTTACTTGGTGTAAGTGTGAGTCTTTGTTACTTGGTGTAAGTGTATGTCTTTGTAACTTGGTGTCAGTGTATGTCTTTGTTACTTGGTGTAAGTGTGTGTCTGTGTTACTGGGTAACAGTGTATGTCTTTGTTACTTGGTGTAATTGTATGTCGCTGTTACTTGGTGTCAGTGTATGTCTTTGTTACTTGGTGTAAGTTTATGTCTTTGATACTTGGTGTCAGTGTATGTCTTTGTTACTTGGTGTAAGTGTGTGTCTGTGTTTCTGGGTAACAGTGTATGTCTTTGTTACGTGGTGTCAGTCTATGTTTGTGTTGCTTGGTGCAAGTGTGTGTCTTTGTTACTTGGTGTAATTGTATGTCTTTGTTACTTGGTGTCATTGTATGTCTGTGTTACTTGGTGTAAGTTTATGTCTTTGATACTTGGTGTCAGTGTATGTCTTTGTGACTTGGTGTCAGTGTCTGTCTTTGTTACTAGGTGTCAGTGTCTGTCTTCGTTACTTGGTGTCAGTGATTGTCTTTGTTACTGTGTGTCAGTGTCTGTCTTTGTGACTTGGTGTCAGTGTATGTCTTTGTTACTTGGTTTCAGTGTATGTCTTTGTTACTCGGTGTCAGTGTGCGTCTGTGTTACTGGGTATCAGTGTATATCTTTGTTACTTGGTGTAAGTGTGTGTCATTGTTACTAGGTATCAGGGAATGTCTTTGCTACATGGTGACAGTGTCTGTCTGTGTTACTTGGTGTAAGTGTGAGTCTTTGTTACTTGGTGTACGTGTATGTCTTTGTAACTTGGTGTCAGTGTATGTCTTTGTTACTTGGTGTAAGTGTGTGTCTGTGTTACTGGGTAACAGTGTATGTCTTTGTTACTAGGTGTCAGTGTATGTCTGTGTTACTTGGTGTAAGTGTGTGTCTTTGTTACTTGGTGTAATTGTATGTCTTTGTTACTCGGTGTCAGTGTATGTGGTTGTTACTTGGTTTAAGTGTGTGTCTTTGTTACTTGGTGTAATTGTATGTCTATGTTACTTGGTGTCAGTGTATGTCTGTGTTACTTGGTGTAAGTGTATGTCTTTGTTACTGGGTATCAGTGAATGTCTTTGTTACTTTGTGTCATTGTATGTCTGTGTTACTTGGTGTAAGTGTGTGTCTGTGTTACTTGGTATCAGTGCATGTCTTTGTTACTTGGTGTAAGTGTGTGTCTGTGTTACTGGGTATCAGTGTATGTCTTTGTTACTTGGTGTCATTGTATGTCTGTGTTACTTGGTGTAAGTGTGTGTCTGTGTTACTTGGTATCAGTGCATGTCTTTGTTACTTGGTGTAAGTGTGTGTCTGTGTTACTGGGTAACAGTGTATGTCTTTGTTACTTGGTGTCAGTGTATGTCTGAGTTACTTGGTGTAAGTGTGTGTCTTTGTTACTTGGTGTAATTGTATTTCTTTGTTACTTGGTGTCAGTGTTTGTCTGTGTTACTTGGTGTAAGTTTATGTCTTTGTTACTTGGTGTCAGTGTATGTCTTTGTGACGTGGTGTCATTGTCTGTCTTTGTTACTGGGTGTCAGTGTCTGTCTTCGTTACTGGGTGTCATTGTTTGTCTTTGTTACTGGGTGTCAGTGTCTGTCTGTGTTACTGGGTATCAATGTATATCTTTGTTACTTGGTGTAAGTGTGTGTCTGTGTTACTGGGTATCAGTGCATGTCTTTGCTACATGGTGACAGTGCATGTCTTTGCTACTTGCTGTAAGTGTGTGTCTTTGTTACTTGGTGTAATTGTATGTCTTTGTTACTTGGTGTCAGTGCAGGTCTTTGTTACTTGGTGTCAGAGTATGTATTTGTTACTTGGTGTAAGTGTGTGTCTGTGTTACTTGGTGTAAGTGTGTGTCTGTGTTACTTGGTATCAGTGTATGTCTTTGTTACTTGGTGTAAGTGTGTGTCTGTGATACTGGGTAACAGTGTATGTCTTTGTTACTTGGTGTCAGTGTATGTCTGTGTTACTTGGTGTAAGTGTGTATCTTTGTTACTTGGTGTAATTGTATGTCTTTGATACTTGGTGTCAGTGTATGTCTTTGCTACTTGGTGTAAGTGAGTGTTTGTGTTACTTGGTGTAAGTGTGTGCCTGTGTCACTTGGTATCAGTGTATGTCTTTGTTACTTGGTATAAGTGTGTGTCTGTGCTACTGGGTAACAGTGTATGTCTTTGTTACTTGGTGTCAGTGTATGGCTGCGTTATTTGATGTAAGTGTTTGTCTTTGTTACTTGGTGTAATTGTATGTCTTTGTTACTTGGTGCCAGTGTATGTCTTTGTGACTTCGTGTCAGTGTATGTCTTGGTTACTGGGTGTCAGTGAATGTCTTTGTGACTTGGTGTCAGTGTATGTCTTTGTTACTTGGTGTCTGTTTATGTCTTTGTTACTTGGTGTCAGTGTATGTCTGTGTTACTTGGTGTCAGTGTATGTCTGTGTTACTTGGTGTAATTGTGTGTCTTTGTTACTTGGTGTAAGTGTGTGTCTGTGTTACTGGGTATCAGTGTATGTTTTTGTTACTTGGTGTCAGTGTATGTCTTTGTTACTTGGTGTTAGTGTGTGTCTGTGTTACTGGGTGTCAGTAGATGTCTTTGTTACTTGTTGTCAGTGTTTGTCTTTGTTACTTTGTGGAAGTGTGTGTCTGTGTTACTGGGTATTAGTGTATGTCTTTGTGACTTGGTGTCAGTGTATGTCTTTGTTACTGGGTGTCTGTGTATGTCTTTGTTACTGTGTGTCAGTGTTTCTCTTTGTTACTGGGTGTCAGTGTGTGTTTGTTTGTGTTGCTGGGTGTGAGTGTGTGTCTGTGTTATTTGGTGTAAGTATATGTCTTTGTATCTTGGTGTCAGTGGCTGTCTGTGTTACTTGGTGACAGTGTATGTCTGTGTTAATTGGTGTAAGTGTATGTCTTTGTTACTGGGTATCAGTGAATGTCTTTGTTACTTGGTGTCATTCTATGTCTGTGTTACTTGGTGTAAGTGTGTGTCTGTGTTACTTGGTATCAGTGCATGTCTTTGTTACTTGGTGTAAGTGTGTTTCCGTGTTACTGGGTATAAGTGTATGTCTTTGTTACTTGGTGTCATTGTATGTCTGTGTTACTTGGTGTAAGTGTGTGTCTGTGTTACTTGGTATCAGTGCATGTCTTTGTTACTTGGTGTAAGTGTGTGTCTGTGTTACTGGGTAACAGTGTATGTCTTTGTTACTTGGTGTCAGTGTATGTCTGAGTTACTTGGTGTAAGTGTGTGTCTTTGTTACTTGGTGTAATTGTATTTCTTTGATACTTGGTGTCAGTGTATGTCTTTGCTACTTGGTGTAAGTGAGTGTTTGTGTTACTTGGTGTAAGTGTGTGCCTGTGTCACTTGGTATCAGTGTATGTCTTTGTTACTTGGTATAAGTGTGTGTCTGTGCTACTGGGTAACAGTGTATGTCTTTGTTACTTGGTGTCAGTGTATGGCTGCGTTATTTGGTGTAAGTGTTTGTCTTTGTTACTTGGTGTAATTGTATGTCTTTGTTACTTGGTGTCAGTGTATGTCTTTGTTAATTGCTGTAAGTGTGTGTCTGTGTTACTGGGTATCAGTGTATGTCTTTGTTACTTGGTGCCAGTGTATGTCTTTGTGACTTCGTGTCAGTGTATGTCTTGGTTACTGGGTGTCAGTGAATGTCTTTGTTACTTGGTGTCAGTGTATGTCTTTGTTACTTGGTGTCTGTTTATGTCTTTGTTACTTGGTGTCAGTGTATGTCTGTGTTACTTGGTGTCAGTGTATGTCTGTGTTACTTGGTGTAATTGTGTGTCTTTGTTACTTGGTGTAAGTGTGTGTCTGTGTTACTGGGTATCAGTGTATGTTTTTGTTACTTGGTGTCAGTGTATGTCTTTGTTACTTGGTGTTAGTGTATGTCTGTGTTACTGGGTGTCAGTAGATGTCTTTGTTACTTGTTGTCAGTGTTTGTCTTTGTTACTTTGTGGAAGTGTGTGTCTGTGTTACTGGGTATTAGTGTATGTCTTTGTGACTTGGTGTCAGTGTATGTCTTTGTTACTGGGTGTCTGTGTATGTCTTTGTTACTGTGTGTCAGTGTTTCTCTATGTTACTGGGTGTCAGTGTGTGTTTGTTTGTGTTGCTGGGTGTGAGTGTGTGTCTGTGTTACTTGGTGTAAGTATATGTCTTTGTATCTTGGTGTCAGTGGCTGTCTGTGTTACTTGGTGTCAGTGTATGTCTGTGTTACTTGGTGTAAGTGTATGTCTTTGTTACTGGGTATCAGTGAATGTCTTTGTTACTTGGTGTCATTGTATGTCTGTGTTACTTGGTGTAAGTGTGTGTCTGTGTTACTTGGTATCAGTGCATGTCTTTGTTACTTGGTGTAAGTGTGTGTCTGTGTTACTGGGTATCAGTGTATGTCTTTGTTACTTGGTGTCATTGTATGTCTGTGTTACTTGGTGTAAGTGTGTGTCTGTGTTACTTGGTATCAGTGCATGTCTTTGTTACTTGGTGTAAGTGTGTGTCTGTGTTACTGGGTAACAGTGTATGTCTTTGTTACTTGGTGTCAGTGTATGTCTGAGTTACTTGGTGTAAGTGTGTGTCTTTGTTAAATGGTGTAATTGTATTTCTTTGTTACTTGGTGTCAGTGTCTGTCTTTGTGACTTGGTGTCAGTGTATGACTTTGTTCCTTGGTGTAAGTGTGTGTCTGTGTTACTGGGTATCAATGTATATCTTTGTTACTTGGTGTAAGTGTGTGTCTGTGTTACTGGGTATCAGTGCATGTCTTTGTTACTTGGTGTCAGTGTATGTCTGTGTTACTTGGTGTAAGTGTGTATCTTTGTTACTTGGTGTAATTGTATGTCTTTGATACTTGGTGTCAGTGTATGTCTTTTTTACTTGGTGTAAGTGAGTGTTTGTGTTAATTGGTGTAAGTGTGTGCCTGTGTCACTTGGTATCAGTGTATGTCTTTGTTACTTGGTATAAGTGTGTGTCTGTGCTACTGGGTAACAGTGTATGTCTTTGTTACTTGGTGTCAGTGTATGGCTGCGTCATTTGGTGTAAGCGTTTGTCTTTGTTACTTGGTGTAATTGTATGTCTTTGTTACTTGGTGTCAGTGTATGTCTTTGTTAATTGGTGTAAGTGTGTGTCAGTGTTACTGGGTATCAGTGTATGTCTTTGTTACTTGGTGCCAGTGTATGTCTTTGTGACTTCGTGTCAGTGTATGTCTTGGTTACTGGGTGTCAGTGAATGTCTTTGTGACTTGGTGTCAGTGTATGTCTTTGTTACTTGGTGTCTGTTTATGTCTTTGTTACTTGGTGTCAGTGTATGTCTGTGTTACTTGGTGTCAGTGTATGTCTGTGTTACTTGGTGTAATTGTGTGTCTTTGTTACTTGGTGTAAGTGTGTGTCTGTGTTACTGGGTATCAGTGTATGTTTTTGTTACTTGGTGTCAATGTATGTCTTTGTTACTTGGTGTTAGTGTGTGTCTGTGTTACTGGGTGTCAGTAGATATCTTTGTTACTTGTTGTCAGTGTTTGTCTTTGTTACTTTGTGGAAGTGTGTGCCTGTGTTACTGGGTATTAGTGTATGTCTTTGTGACTTGGTGTCAGTGTATGTCTTTGTTACTGGGTGCCTGTGTATGTCTTTGTTGCTGTGTGTCAGTGTTTCTCTATGTTACTGGGTGTCAGTGTGTGTTTGTTTGTGTTGCTGGGTGTGAGTGTGTGTCTGTGTTACTTGGTGTAATTATATGTCTTTGTATCTTGGTGTCAGTGGCTGTCTGTGTTACTTGGTGTCAGTGTATGTCTGTGTTACTTGGTGTAAGTGTATGTCTTTGTTACAGGGTATCAGTGAATGTCTTTGTTACTTGGTGTCATTGTATGTCTGTGTTACTTGGTGTAAGTGTGTGTCTGTGTTACTTGGTATCAGTGCATGTCTTTGTTACTTGGTGTAAGTGTGTGTCTGTGTTACTGGGTATCAGTGTATGTCTTTGTTACTTGGTGTCATTGTATGTCTGTGTTACTTGGTGTAAGTGTGTGTCTGTGTTACTTGATATCAGTGCATGTCTTTGTTACTTGGTGTAAGTGTGTGTCTGTGTTACTGGGTATCAATGTATATCTTTGTTACTTGGTGTAAGTGTGTGTCTGTGTTACTGGGTATCAGTGCATGTCTTTGCTACATGGTGACAGTGCATGTCTGTGCTACTTGCTGTAAGTGTGTGTCTTTGTTACTTGGTGTAATTGCATGTCTTTGTTACTTGGTGTCAGTGCAGGTCTTTGTTACTTGGTGTCAGTGTATGTATTTGTTACTTGGTGTAAGTGTGTGTCTGTGTTACTTGGTGTAAGTGTGTGTCTGTGTTGCTTGGTATCAGTGTATGTCTTTGTTACTTGGTGCAAGTGTGTGTCTGTGATACTGGGTAACAGTGTATGTCTTTGTTACTTGGTGTCAGTGTATGTCTGTGTTACTTGGTGTAAGTGTGTATCTTTGTTACTTTGTGTAATTGTATGTCTTTGATACTTGGTGTCAGTGGATGTTTTGCTACTTGGTGTAAGTGAGTGTTTGTGTTACTTGGTGTATGTGTGTGCCTGTGTCACTTGGTATCAGTGTATGTCTTTGTTACTTGGTATAAGTGTGTGTCTGTGCTACTTGGTAACAGTGTATGTTATTGTTACTTGGTGTAAGTGTTTGTCTTTGTTACTTGGTGTAATTGTATGTCTTTGTTACTGGGTATCAGTGTATGTCTTTGTTACTTGGTGCCAGTGTATGTCTTTGTGACTTCGTGTCAGTGTATGTCTTGGTTACTGGGTGTCAGTGAATATCTTTGTGACTTGGTGTCAGTGTATGTCTTTGCTACTTGGTGTTTGTTTATGTCTTTCTTACTTGGTGTCAGTGTATGTCTGTGTTACTTGGTGTAATTGTGTGTCTTTGTTACTTGGTGTAAGTGTGTGTCTGTGTTACTGGGTATCAGTGTATGTTTTTGTTACTTGGTGTCAGTGTATGTCTTTGTTACTTGGTGTTAGTGTGTGTCTGTGTTACTGGGTGTCAGTAGATGTCTTTGTTACTTGTTGTCAGTGTTTGTCTTTGTTACTTTGTGGAAGTGTGTGTCTGTGTTACTGGGTATTAGTGTATGTCTTTGTGACTTGGTGTCAGTGTATGTCTTTGTTACTGGGTGACTGTGTATGTCTTTGTTACTGTGTGTCAGTGTTTCTCTATGTTACTGGGTGTCAGTGTGTGTTTGTTTGTGTTGCTGGGTGTGAGTGTGTGTCTGTGTTACTTGGTGTAAGTATATGTCTTTGTATCTTGGTGTCAGTGGCTGTCTGTGTTACTTGGTGTCAGTGTATGTCTGTGTTACTTGGTGTAAGTGTATGTCTTTGTTACTGGGTATCAGTGAATGTCTTTGTTACTTGGTGTCATTGTATGTCTGTGTTACTTGGTGTAAGTGTGTGTCTGTGTAACTTGGTATCAGTGCATGTCTTTGTTACTTGGTGTAAGTGTGTGTCTGTGTTACTGGGTATCAGTGTATGTCTTTGTTACTTGGTGTCATTGTATGTCTGTGTTACTTGGTGTAAGTGTGTGTCTGTGTTACTTGGTATCAGTGCATGTCTTTGTTACTTGGTGTAAGTGTGTGTCTGAGTTACTGGGTAACAGTGTATGTCTTTGTTACTTGGTGTCAGTGTGTGTCTGAGTTACTTGGTGTAAGTGTGTGACTTTGTTACTTGGTGTAATTGTATTTCTTTGTTACTTGGTGTCAGTGCTTGTCTGTGTTACTTGGTGTAAGTTTATGTCTTTGTTACTTGGTGTCAGTGTATGTCTTTGTGACGTGGTGTCATTGTCTGTCTTTGTTACTGGGTGTCAGTGTCTGTCTTCGTTACTTGGTGTCATTGTTTGTTTTTGTTACTGGGTGTCAGTGTCTGTCTTTGTGACTTGGTGTCAGTGTATGTCTTTGTTACTTGGTGTAAGTGTGTGTCTGTGTTGCTTGGTATCAGTGTATGTCATTGTTACTTGGTGTAAGTGTGTGTCTGTGTTACTGGGTAACAGTGTATGACTTTGTTACTTGGTGTAATTGTATGTCTTTGTTACTTGGTGTCAGTGTATGTCTTTGTTACTTGGTGTAATTGTATGTCTTTGTTACTTGGTGTCAGTGCAGGTCTTTGTTACTTGGTGTCAGTGTATGTATTTGTTACTTGGTGTAAGTGTGCGTCTGTGTTACTGGGTAACAGTGTATGTCTTTGTTACTTGGTGTCAGTGTATGTCTGTGTTATTTGGTGTAAGTGTGTGTCTTTGTTACTTGGTGTAATTGTATATCTTTGTTACTTGGTGTCAGTGTATTTCTGTGTTACTTGGTGTAAGTGTATGTCTTTGTTACTTGGTGTCAGTGTATGTCTTTGTTACTTGGTGTAAGTGTGTGCCTGTGTTACTGGGTATCAGTGTATGTCTTTGTTACTGGGTGTCAGTGTATGTCTTTGTGACTTGGTGTCAGTGTATGTCTGTGTTACTTGGTGTCAGTGTATGTCTTTGTGACATGGTGTCATTGTCTGTCTTAGTTACTGGGTGTCAGTGTCCGTCTTCGTTACTTGGTGTCAGTGTTTGTCTTTGTTACTGGGTGTCAGTGTCTGTCTTTGTGACTTGCTGTCAGTGTATGTCTTTGATACCTGGTGTCAGTGTATGTCTTTGTTACTTGGTGTAAGTGTGTGTCTGTGTTACTGGGTATCAGTGCATGTCTTTGCTACATGGTGACAGTGTACGTCTGTGTTACTTGGTGTAAGTGTGTGTCTTTGTTACTTGGTATAATTGTATGTCTTTCTTAATTGGTGTCAGTGTATGTCTGTGTTACTTGGTGTAAGTGCATGTCTGTGTTACTTGGTGTCAGTGCATGTCTTTGTTACTTGGTGTCAGTGTATGTCTTTGTTACTTGGTGTAAGTGTGTGTCTGTGTTACGGGGTATCAGTGTATATCTTTGTTACTTGGTGTAAGTGTGTGTCTGTGTTACTGGGTATCAGTGCATGTCTTTGCTACATGGTGACAGTGCATGTCTGTGTTACTTGGTGTAAGTGTGTGTCTTTGTTACTTGGTGTAATTGTATGTCTTTGTTACTTGGTGTCAGTGTATGTCTGTGTTACTTGATGTAAGTGTATGTCTGTGTTACTTGGTGTCAGTGTATGTCTGTGTTACTTGGTATAAGTGTGTGTCTGTGTTACTTGGTGTAATTGTATGTCTTTGTTACTTGGTGTCAGTGTATGTCTTTGTTACTGGGTGTAAGTGAGAGTTTGTGTTACTTGGTGTAAATGTTTGTCTGTGTCACTCGGTATCAGTGTATGTCTTTGTTACTTGGTGTCAGTGTATGTCTGTGTTACTTGTTATAAGTGTGCGTCTTTGTTACTTGATGTAATTGAATGTCGTTGTTCCTTGGTGTCAGTGTATGTCTGTGTTACTTGGTGTAAGTGTATGTCTTTGTTACTTGGTTTCAGTGTATGTCTTTGTTACTTGGTGTCAGTGTATGTCTTTGTGACGTGGTGTCATTGTCTGTCTTTGTTACTGGGTGTCAGTGTCCGTCTTCGTTACTTGGTGTCAGTGTTAGTCTTTGTTACTGGGTGTCAGTGTCTGTCTTTGTGACTTGGTGTCAGTGCATGTCTTTGTTACTTGGTGTCAGTGTATGTCTTTGTTACTTGGTGCAAGTGTGTGTCTGTGTTGCGGGGTATCAGTGTATATCTTTGTTACTTGGTGTAAGTGTGTGTCTGTGTTACTTGGGATCAGTGCATGTCTTTGCTACATGGTGACAGTGTATGTCTGTGTTACTTGGTGTAAGTGTGTGTCTTTGTTACTTGGTGTCAGTGTATGTCTGTGTTACTTGGTGTAAGTGCATGTCTGTGTTACTTGGTGTCAGTGTATGTCTTTGTTACTTGGTGGAAGTGTGTGTCTGTGTTACTTGGTGTAAGAGTGTGTCTTTGTTACTTGGTATCAGTGTATGTCTTTGTTACTTGGTGTCAGTGTGTGTCTTTGTTACTGCGTAACAGTGTATGTCTTTGTTACTTGGTGTCAGTGTATGTCTGTGTTACTTGGTGTCAGTGTGTGTCTTTGTTACTTGGTGTAATTGTATGTCTTTGTTACTTGGTGTCAGTGTATGTCTTTGTTACTGGGTGTAAGTGAGTGTTTGTGTTACTTGTGTAAGTGTGTGTCTGTGTCACTCGGTATCAGTGTATGTCTTTGTTACTTGGTATCAGTGTATGTATTTGTTACTTGGTGTAAGTGTGTGTCTTTGATACTTGGTGTAATTGTATATCTTTGTTACTTGGTGTCAGTGTATTTCTGTGTTACTTGGTGTAAGTGTATGTCTTTGTTCCTTGGTGTCAGTGTATGTCTTTGTTACTTGGTGTAAGTGTGTGCCTGTGTTACTGGGTATCAGTGCATGTCTTTGTTACTGGGTGTCAGTGTATGTCTTTGTGACTTGGTGTCAGTGTATGTCTGCGTTACTGGGTGTCAGTGTATGTCTTTGTGACATGGTGTCATTGTCTGTCTTAGTTACTGGGTGTCAGTGTCCGTCTTCGTTACTTGGTGTCAGTGTTTGTCTTTGTTACTGGGTGTCAGTGTCTGTCTTTGTGACTTGCTGTTAGTGTATGTCTTTGTTACCTGGTGTCAGTGTATGTCTTTGTTACTTGGTGTCTGTTTATGTCTTTGTTACTTGGTGTCAGTGTATGTCTGTGTTACTTGGTGTCAGTGTATGTCTGTGTTACTTGGTGTAATTGTGTGTCTTTGTTACTTGGTGTAAGTGTGTGTCTGTGTTACTGGGTATCAGTGTATGTTTTTGTTACTTGGTGTCAATGTATGTCTTTGTTACTTGGTGTTAGTGTGTGTCTGTGTTACTGGGTGTCAGTAGATATCTTTGTTACTTGTTGTCAGTGTTTGTCTTTGTTACTTTGTGGAAGTGTGTGCCTGTGTTACTGGGTATTAGTGTATGTCTTTGTGACTTGGTGTCAGTGTATGTCTTTGTTACTGGGTGCCTGTGTATGTCTTTGTTGCTGTGTGTCAGTGTTTCTCTATGTTACTGGGTGTCAGTGTGTGTTTGTTTGTGTTGCTGGGTGTGAGTGTGTGTCTGTGTTACTTGGTGTAATTATATGTCTTTGTATCTTGGTGTCAGTGGCTGTCTGTGTTACTTGGTGTCAGTGTATGTCTGTGTTACTTGGTGTAAGTGTATGTCTTTGTTACAGGGTATCAGTGAATGTCTTTGTTACTTGGTGTCATTGTATGTCTGTGTTACTTGGTGTAAGTGTGTGTCTGTGTTACTTGGTATCAGTGCATGTCTTTGTTACTTGGTGTAAGTGTGTGTCTGTGTTACTGGGTATCAGTGTATGTCTTTGTTACTTGGTGTCATTGTATGTCTGTGTTACTTGGTGTAAGTGTGTGTCTGTGTTACTTGGTATCAGTGCATGTCTTTGTTACTTGGTGTAAGTGTGTGTCTGTGTTACTGGGTATCAATGTATATCTTTGTTACTTGGTGTAAGTGTGTGTCTGTGTTACTGGGTATCAGTGCATGTCTTTGCTACATGGTGACAGTGCATGTCTGTGCTACTTGCTGTAAGTGTGTGTCTTTGTTACTTGGTGTAATTGCATGTCTTTGTTACTTGGTGTCAGTGCAGGTCTTTGTTACTTGGTGTCAGTGTATGTATTTGTTACTTGGTGTAAGTGTGTGTCTGTGTTACTTGGTGTAAGTGTGTGTCTGTGTTGCTTGGTATCAGTGTATGTCTTTGTTACTTGGTGCAAGTGTGTGTCTGTGATACTGGGTAACAGTGTATGTCTTTGTTACTTGGTGTCAGTGTATGTCTGTGTTACTTGGTGTAAGTGTGTATCTTTGTTACTTTGTGTAATTGTATGTCTTTGATACTTGGTGTCAGTGTATGTTTTGCTACTTGGTGTAAGTGAGTGTTTGTGTTACTTGGTGTATGTGTGTGCCTGTGTCACTTGGTATCAGTGTATGTCTTTGTTACTTGGTATAAGTGTGTGTCTGTGCTACTTGGTAACAGTGTATGTTATTGTTACTTGGTGTAAGTGTTTGTCTTTGTTACTTGGTGTAATTGTATGTCTTTGTTACTGGGTATCAGTGTATGTCTTTGTTACTTGGTGCCAGTGTATGTCTTTGTGACTTCGTGTCAGTGTATGTCTTGGTTACTGGGTGTCAGTGAATATCTTTGTGACTTGGTGTCAGTGTATGTCTTTGCTACTTGGTGTTTGTTTATGTCTTTCTTACTTGGTGTCAGTGTATGTCTGTGTTACTTGGTGTAATTGTGTGTCTTTGTTACTTGGTGTAAGTGTGTGTCTGTGTTACTGGGTATCAGTGTATGTTTTTGTTACTTGGTGTCAGTGTATGTCTTTGTTACTTGGTGTTAGTGTGTGTCTGTGTTACTGGGTGTCAGTAGATGTCTTTGTTACTTGTTGTCAGTGTTTGTCTTTGTTACTTTGTGGAAGTGTGTGTCTGTGTTACTGGGTATTAGTGTATGTCTTTGTGACTTGGTGTCAGTGTATGTCTTTGTTACTGGGTGACTGTGTATGTCTTTGTTACTGTGTGTCAGTGTTTCTCTATGTTACTGGGTGTCAGTGTGTGTTTGTTTGTGTTGCTGGGTGTGAGTGTGTGTCTGTGTTACTTGGTGTAAGTATATGTCTTTGTATCTTGGTGTCAGTGGCTGTCTGTGTTACTTGGTGTCAGTGTATGTCTGTGTTACTTGGTGTAAGTGTATGTCTTTGTTACTGGGTATCAGTGAATGTCTTTGTTACTTGGTGTCATTGTATGTCTGTGTTACTTGGTGTAAGTGTGTGTCTGTGTAACTTGGTATCAGTGCATGTCTTTGTTACTTGGTGTAAGTGTGTGTCTGTGTTACTGGGTATCAGTGTATGTCTTTGTTACTTGGTGTCATTGTATGTCTGTGTTACTTGGTGTAAGTGTGTGTCTGTGTTACTTGGTATCAGTGCATGTCTTTGTTACTTGGTGTAAGTGTGTGTCTGAGTTACTGGGTAACAGTGTATGTCTTTGTTACTTGGTGTCAGTGTGTGTCTGAGTTACTTGGTGTAAGTGTGTGACTTTGTTACTTGGTGTAATTGTATTTCTTTGTTACTTGGTGTCAGTGCTTGTCTGTGTTACTTGGTGTAAGTTTATGTCTTTGTTACTTGGTGTCAGTGTATGTCTTTGTGACGTGGTGTCATTGTCTGTCTTTGTTACTGGGTGTCAGTGTCTGTCTTCGTTACTTGGTGTCATTGTTTGTTTTTGTTACTGGGTGTCAGTGTCTGTCTTTGTGACTTGGTGTCAGTGTATGTCTTTGTTACTTGGTGTAAGTGTGTGTCTGTGTTGCTTGGTATCAGTGTATGTCATTGTTACTTGGTGTAAGTGTGTGTCTGTGTTACTGGGTAACAGTGTATGACTTTGTTACTTGGTGTAATTGTATGTCTTTGTTACTTGGTGTCAGTGTATGTCTTTGTTACTTGGTGTAATTGTATGTCTTTGTTACTTGGTGTCAGTGCAGGTCTTTGTTACTTGGTGTCAGTGTATGTATTTGTTACTTGGTGTAAGTGTGTGTCTGTGTTACTGGGTAACAGTGTATGTCTTTGTTACTTGGTGTCAGTGTATGTCTGTGTTATTTGGTGTAAGTGTGTGTCTTTGTTACTTGGTGTAATTGTATATCTTTGTTACTTGGTGTCAGTGTATTTCTGTGTTACTTGGTGTAAGTGTATGTCTTTGTTACTTGGTGTCAGTGTATGTCTTTGTTACTTGGTGTAAGTGTGTGCCTGTGTTACTGGGTATCAGTGTATGTCTTTGTTACTGGGTGTCAGTGTATGTCTTTGTGACTTGGTGTCAGTGTATGTCTGTGTTACTTGGTGTCAGTGTATGTCTTTGTGACATGGTGTCATTGTCTGTCTTAGTTACTGGGTGTCAGTGTCCGTCTTCGTTACTTGGTGTCAGTGTTTGTCTTTGTTACTGGGTGTCAGTGTCTGTCTTTGTGACTTGCTGTCAGTGTATGTCTTTGATACCTGGTGTCAGTGTATGTCTTTGTTACTTGGTGTAAGTGTGTGTCTGTGTTACTGGGTATCAGTGCATGTCTTTGCTACATGGTGACAGTGTACGTCTGTGTTACTTGGTGTAAGTGTGTGTCTTTGTTACTTGGTATAATTGTATGTCTTTCTTAATTGGTGTCAGTGTATGTCTGTGTTACTTGGTGTAAGTGCATGTCTGTGTTACTTGGTGTCAGTGCATGTCTTTGTTACTTGGTGTCAGTGTATGTCTTTGTTACTTGGTGTAAGTGTGTGTCTGTGTTACGGGGTATCAGTGTATATCTTTGTTACTTGGTGTAAGTGTGTGTCTGTGTTACTGGGTATCAGTGCATGTCTTTGCTACATGGTGACAGTGCATGTCTGTGTTACTTGGTGTAAGTGTGTGTCTTTGTTACTTGGTGTAATTGTATGTCTTTGTTACTTGGTGTCAGTGTATGTCTGTGTTACTTGATGTAAGTGTATGTCTGTGTTACTTGGTGTCAGTGTATGTCTGTGTTACTTGGTATAAGTGTGTGTCTGTGTTACTTGGTGTAATTGTATGTCTTTGTTACTTGGTGTCAGTGTATGTCTTTGTTACTGGGTGTAAGTGAGAGTTTGTGTTACTTGGTGTAAATGTTTGTCTGTGTCACTCGGTATCAGTGTATGTCTTTGTTACTTGGTGTCAGTGTATGTCTGTGTTACTTGTTATAAGTGTGCGTCTTTGTTACTTGATGTAATTGAATGTCGTTGTTCCTTGGTGTCAGTGTATGTCTGTGTTACTTGGTGTAAGTGTATGTCTTTGTTACTTGGTTTCAGTGTATGTCTTTGTTACTTGGTGTCAGTGTATGTCTTTGTGACGTGGTGTCATTGTCTGTCTTTGTTACTGGGTGTCAGTGTCCGTCTTCGTTACTTGGTGTCAGTGTTAGTCTTTGTTACTGGGTGTCAGTGTCTGTCTTTGTGACTTGGTGTCAGTGCATGTCTTTGTTACTTGGTGTCAGTGTATGTCTTTGTTACTTGGTGCAAGTGTGTGTCTGTGTTGCGGGGTATCAGTGTATATCTTTGTTACTTGGTGTAAGTGTGTGTCTGTGTTACTTGGGATCAGTGCATGTCTTTGCTACATGGTGACAGTGTATGTCTGTGTTACTTGGTGTAAGTGTGTGTCTTTGTTACTTGGTGTCAGTGTATGTCTGTGTTACTTGGTGTAAGTGCATGTCTGTGTTACTTGGTGTCAGTGTATGTCTTTGTTACTTGGTGGAAGTGTGTGTCTGTGTTACTTGGTGTAAGAGTGTGTCTTTGTTACTTGGTATCAGTGTATGTCTTTGTTACTTGGTGTCAGTGTGTGTCTTTGTTACTGCGTAACAGTGTATGTCTTTGTTACTTGGTGTCAGTGTATGTCTGTGTTACTTGGTGTAAGTGTGTGTCTTTGTTACTTGGTGTAATTGTATGTCTTTGTTACTTGGTGTCAGTGTATGTCTTTGTTACTGGGTGTAAGTGAGTGTTTGTGTTACTTGTGTAAGTGTGTGTCTGTGTCACTCGGTATCAGTGTATGTCTTTGTTACTTGGTATCAGTGTATGTATTTGTTACTTGGTGTAAGTGTGTGTCTTTGATACTTGGTGTAATTGTATATCTTTGTTACTTGGTGTCAGTGTATTTCTGTGTTACTTGGTGTAAGTGTATGTCTTTGTTCCTTGGTGTCAGTGTATGTCTTTGTTACTTGGTGTAAGTGTGTGCCTGTGTTACTGGGTATCAGTGCATGTCTTTGTTACTGGGTGTCAGTGTATGTCTTTGTGACTTGGTGTCAGTGTATGTCTGCGTTACTGGGTGTCAGTGTATGTCTTTGTGACATGGTGTCATTGTCTGTCTTAGTTACTGGGTGTCAGTGTCCGTCTTCGTTACTTGGTGTCAGTGTTTGTCTTTGTTACTGGGTGTCAGTGTCTGTCTTTGTGACTTGCTGTTAGTGTATGTCTTTGTTACCTGGTGTCAGTGTATGTCTTTGTTACTTGGTGTAAATGTGTGTCTGTGTTACTGGGTATCAGTGCATGTCTTTGCTACATGGTGAAAGTGTACGTCTGTGTTACTTGGTGAAAGTGTGTGTCTTTGTTACTTGGTATAATTGTATGTCTTTCTTAATTGGTGTCAGTGTATGTCTGTGTTACTTGGTGTAAGTGCAAGTCTGTGTTACTTGGTGTCAGTGCATGTCTTTGTTACTTGGTGTCAGTGTATGTCTTTGTTACTTGGTGTAAGTGTGTGTCTGTGTTACGGGGTATCAGTGTATATCTTTGTTACTTGGTGTAAGTGTGTGTCTGTGTTACTGGGTATCAGTGCATGTCTTTGCTACATGGTGACAGTGTGTGTCTGTGTTACTTGGTGTAAGTGTGTGTCTTTGTTACTTGGTGTAATTGTATGTCTTTGTTACTTGGTGTCAGTGTATGTCTGTGTTACTTGGTGTAAGTGTATGTCTGTGTTACTTGGTGTCAGTGTATGTCTGTGTTACTTGGTATAAGTGTGTGTCTGTGTTACTTGGTGTAATTGTATGTCTTTGTTACTTGGTGTCAGTGTATGTCTTTGTTACTGGGTGTAAGTGAGAGTTTGTGTTACTTGGTGTAAATGTTTGTCTGTGTCACTCGGTATCAGTGTATGTCTTTGTTACTTGGTGTCAGTGTATGTCTGTGTTACTTGTTGTAAGTGTGCGTCTTTGTTATTTGATGTAATTGAATGTCGTTGTTCCTTGGTGTCAGTGTATGTCTGTGTTACTTGGTGTAAGTGTATGTCTTTGTTACTTGGTGTCAGTGTATGTCTTTGTTACTTGGTGTCAGTGTATGTCTTTGTGACGTGGTGTCATTGTCTGTCTTTGTTACTGGGTGTCAGTATCCGTCTTCGTTACTTGGTGTCAGTGTTAGTCTTTGTTACTGGGTGTCAGTGTCTGTCTTTGTGACTTGGTGTCAGTGCATGTCTTTGTTACTTGGTGTCAGTGTATGTCTTTGTTACTTGGTGCAAGTGTGTGTCTGTGTTGCGGGGTATCAGTGTATATCTTTGTTACTTGGTGTAAGTGTGTGTCTGTGTTACTTGGGATCAGTGCATGTCTTAGCTACATGGTGACAGTGTATGTCTGTGTTACTTGGTGTAAGTGTGTGTCTTTGTTACTTGGTGTAATTGTATGTCTTTGTTACTTGGTGTCAGTGTATGTCTGTGTTACTTGGTGTAAGTGCATGTCTGTGTTACTTGGTATCAGTGTATGTCTTTGTTACTTGGTGTAAGTGTGTGTCTTTGTTACTGGGTAACAGTGTATGTCTTTGTTACTTGGTGTCAGTGTATGTCTTTGTTACTTGGTGTCAGTGTATGTCTTTGTTACTGGGTGTAAGTGAGTGTTTGTGTTACTTGTGTAAGTTTGTGTCTGTGTCACTCGGTATCAGTGTATGTCTTTGTTACATGGTGTCAGTGTATGTCAAAACTCTTGGTGTAAGTGTATGTCTTTGTTACTTGGTGTAATTGTCTGTCTTTGTTACTTGGTGTCAGTGTATGTCTGTGTTACTTGGTGTAAGTGTGTGTCTTTGTTACTTGGTATCAGTGTATGTCATTGCTACTTGGTATCAGTGGATGTCAAAATATTTGGTGTCAGTGTATGGCTTGTTACTGGGTGTCAGTGTGTATCTTTGTGACTTGGTGTCAGTGTATGTCTTCGTTACTTGGTGTAAGTGTGTGTCTGTGTTACTGGTTACCAGTGTATGTCTTTGTTACTTGGTGTCAGTGTATATCTGTGTTACTTGATGTAAGTGTGTGTCTGTGTTACTGGGTATCAGTGTATGTCTGTATTACTTGGTCTAAGAGTGTGTCTGTGTTACCTGGTATCAGTGTATGTCTTTGTGACTTGGTACCAGTGTATGTCTTTGTTACTGGGTGTCAGTGAGTGTCTTTGTGACTTGGTGACATTGTATGTCTTTGTTACTGGTGTAAGTGTGTGCCTGTGTTACTGGGTATCAGTGTTTGTCTTTCTTACTTGGTGTCAGTGTATGTCAAAATACTTGGTGTAAGTGTATGTCTTTGTTACTTGGTGTAATTGTCTGTCTTTGTTCCTTGGTGTCAGTGTATGTCTGTGTTACTTGGTGTAAGTGTGTGTCTTTGTTACTTGGTGTAAGTGTATGCCTTTGTTACTCGGTGTCAGTGTATGTCTTTGTTACTTGGTGTCAGTGTGTGTCTGTGTTACTGGGTATCAGTGTATGTCTTTGTTACTTGGTGTCAGTGTATGTCTTTGTTACTTGGTGTAAGTGTATGTCCTTGTTACTTGGTGTCAGTGCATGTCGTTGTTACTTGGTGTAAGTGTGTGTCTTTGTTACTGGTTATCAGTGTATGTCTTTGTGACTCGGTGTCAGTGTATGTCTTTGTTACTGGGTGTCAGTGTATGACTTTGTTACTGTGTATCAGTGTTTCTCTATGTTACTGGGTGTCAGTGTGTGTTTGTTTGTGTTACTGGGTGTCAGTATTTAGTTTAGTGAAACAGCACTGAAACAGGCCCTTCGGCCAACCGAGTCTGTGACGAACATCAACCACCAATTTATACTAATCCTACACTAATCCCGTATTCCTATCACATCCCCACCTGTCCCTATATATTTCCCTACCACCTACCTATACTAGGGTCAATTTATAATGGCTAATTAACCTATCTACCTGCAAGTCTTTGGCATGTGGGAGGAAACCGGAGCACCCGGAGGAAACTCACACAGACACAGGGAGAACATGCAAACTCCGCACAGGCAGTACCCAGAATCGAGCCTCGGTCCCTGGAGCTGTGAGGCAGCTAACCACTGTGCCAATGTGCCGCCCGGTGTGTGTCTGTGTTACTGGGTATCAGTGTATGTCTTTGTTACTTGGTGTAAGTGTGTGTCTGTGTTACTGGGTAACAGTGTATGTCTTTGTTACTTGGTGTCAGTGTATGTCTGTGTTACTTGGTGTAAGTGTGTGTCTTTGTTACATGATGTAATTGCATGTATTTGTTCCTTGGTGTCAGTGTATGTCTGTGTTACTTGGTGTAAGTGCATGTCTTTGTTACTTGGTGTCAGTGTATGTCTTTGTGACGTGGTGTCATTGTCTGTCTTAGTTACTGGGTGTCAGTGTTTGTCTTTGTTACTGGGTGTCAGTGTCTGTCTTTGTGACTTGGTGTCAGTGTATGTCTTTGTTACCTGGTGTCAGTGTATGTCTTTGTTACTTGGTGTAAGTGTGTGTCTGTGTTTCTGGGTATCAGTGCATGTCTTTGCTACATGGTGACAGTGTACGTCTGTGTTACTTGGTGTAAGTGTGTGTCTTTGTTACTTGGTGTAATTGTATGTCTTTCTTAATTGGTGTCAGTGTATGTCTGTGTTACTTGGTGTAAGTGTATGTCTGTGTTACTTGGTGTCAGTGTATGTCTTTGTTACTTGGTGTAAGTGTGTGTCTGTGTTACTCGGTATCAGTGTATGTCATTGTTACTTGGTGTAAGTGTGTGTCTGTGTTACTGGGGAACAGTGTATGTCTTTGTTACTTGATGTAATTGTATGTCTTTGTTACTTGGTGTCAGTGTATGTCTTTGTTACTTGGTGTAAGTCAGTGTTTGTGTTACTTGGTGTAAGTGTGTGTCTGCGTCACTCGGTATCAGTGTATGTCTTTGTTACTTGGTGTAAGTGTGTGTCTGTGTTACTGGGTAACAGTGTATGTCTTTGTTACTTGGTGTCAGTGTATGTCTGTGTTATTTGGTGTAAGTGTGTGTCTTTGTTACTTGGTTTAATTGTATATCTTTGTTACTTGGTGTCAGATTATTTCTGTGTTACTTGGTGTAAGTGTATGTCTTTGTTACTTGGTGTCAGTGTATGTCTTTGTTACTTGGTGTAAGTGTGTGCCTGTGTTACTGGGTATCAGTGTATGTCTTTGTTACTGGGTGTCAGTGTATGTCTTTGTGACTTGGTGTCAGTGTATGTCTGTGTTACTGGGTGTCAGTGTATGTCTTTGTTACATGGTGTCAGTGTATGTCTGTGTTATTTGGTGTAAGTGTGTGTCTTTGTTACTTGTTGTAATTGTATGTCTTTGTTACTTGGTGTCAGTGTATGTCTGTGTTACTTGGTGTTAGTGTATGTCTTTGTTCCTTGGTGTCAGTGTCTGTCTTTGTTAGTTGGTGTCAGTGTGTGTCTGTGTCACTGGGTATCAGTGTGTGTCTTTGTTACTTGGTGTCAGTGTATGTCTTTGTGACTTGGTTTCAGTGTATGTCTTTGTTACTGGGTGTCAGTGTATCTCTTTGTGACTTGGTGTCAGTGTATGTCTTTGTTACTGGGTGTCAGTGTATGTCTTTGTTACTTGGTGTCAGTGCATGTCTTTGTTAATTGGTGTCAGTGTATGTCTGTGTTCCTTGGTGTAAGTGTGTGTCTTTGTTTCTTGGTGTAAGTGTGTGTCTGTGTTACTGGGTATCAGTGTATGTCTTTGTTACTTGGTGTCAGTGTCTGTCTTTGTTACTTGGTGTAAGTGTGTGTCTGTGTTACTGGGTGTCAGTGTATGTCTTTGTTACTTGGTGTCAGTATGTCTGTGTTGCTTGGTGTAAGTGTGTGTCTTTGTTACTTGGTGTAAGTGTATGTCTTTGTTACTTGGTGTCAGTGCATGTCTGTGTTACTTGGTGTAAGTGCATGTCTTTGTTACTTGGTGTCAGTGTTTGTCTTTGTTACTTTGTGGAAGGGTGTGACTGTGTTACTGGGTATCAGTGTATGTCTTTTGACTTGCTGACAGTGTATGTCTTTGTTACTGGGTGTCAGTGGTTCTCTGTGTTACTGGGTCTCAGTGTGTGTTTGTTTGTGTCACTTGGTGTCAGTGTGTGTCTGTGAGACTAGGTGTCAGTATTTAGTTTAGTTTAGAGATACAGCACTGAAACAGTCCCTTCGGCCAACCGAGTGTGTGCCGACCATCAACCACCCATTTATACTAATCCTACACTAATCCCGTATTCCAACCACATCCCCACCAGTCCCTATATATTTCCCTACCACCTACCTATGCTAGGGTCAATTTATCATTGCCAATTAACCTATCAACCTGCAAGTCGTTGGCATGTGGCAAAAAACCGGAGCATCCGGAGGAAACTCACGCAGACACAGGGAGAACTTGCAAACTCCGCACAGGCAGTACCCAGAATCGAGCCCGGGTCCCTGGAGCTGTGAGGCTGCTAACCACTGTGCCAATGTGCCGCCCAGTGTGTGTCTGTGCTACTGGGTATCAGTGTATGTCTTTGTTACTTGGTGTCATTGTATGTCTGTGTTACTTGGTGTCAGTGTCTGTCTGTGTTACTGGGTATCAGTGTATGTCTTCGTGACTTGGTGTCAGTGTATGTCTTTGTTACTGGGAGTCAGTGTATGTCTTTGTTACTTGTTGTAAGTGTGTGTCTGTGTTACTGGGTATCAGTGTATGTCTTTGCTTCTTGGTGTCATTGTATGTCTTTGTTACTTTGTGTCAGTGTATATCTGTGTTACTGGGTATCAGTGCATGTCTTTATTAAATGGTGTAAGTGTATCTCTGTGTTACATGGTGTAAGTGTGTGTCTGTGTTACTGGGTATCAGTGTATGTCTTTGTTACTTGGTGTAAGTGTGTGTCTGTGTTCCTGGGTATCAGTGTATGTCTTTGTTACTTGGTGTCATTGTATGTCTTTGTTACTTGCTGTAAGTGTGTGTCTGTGTTACTGGGTATCAGTGTCTGTCTTTGTTACTTGGTGTAAGTGTGTGTCTGTGTTACTGGGTATCAGTGTATGTCTTTGTTACTTGGTGTCAGTGTATGTCTATGTTACTTGGTGTAAGTGTGTGTCTGTGTTACTGGGTATCAGTGTATGTCTTTGTGACTTGGTGTCAGTGTATGTCTTTGTTACTGGGTGTCAATGTGTGTCTTTGTGACTTGGTGTCAGTGTATTTCTTTGTTACTTGGGGTAAGTGTGTGTCGGTGTTCCTGGGTATCAGTGTATGTCTTTGTTACTTGGTGTCAGTGTATGTCAGAATACTTGGTGTAAGTGTATGTCTTTGTTACTTGGTGTAATTGTCTTGTCTTTGTTACTTGGTGTCAGTGTATGTCTGTGTTACTTGGTGTAAGTGTGTGTCTTTGTTACTTGGTGTAAGTGTATGACTTTGTTACTTGGTGTCAGTGTATGTCTTTGTTACTTGGTGTAATGGTATGTCTTTGTTACTTGGTGTCAGTGTATGTCGTTGTTACTTCTTGCAAGTGTGTGTCTGTGTTACTGGTTATCAGTGTATGTCTTTGTTACTTGATGTCAGTGTATGTCTTTGTTACTTGGTGACAGTGTGTGTCTGTGTGTCAGTGTATGTCTTTGTTACTGTGTATCAGTGTTTCTCTATGTTACTGGGTGTCAGTGTGTGTTCGTTTGTGTTACTGGGTGTCAGTATTTAGTTTAGTGATACAGCGCTGAAACAGGCCCTTCGGCCAACCGAGTCTGTGCCGACCATCAACCACTCATTTATACTAATCCTACACTAATCCCGTATTCCTATCACATCCCCACCTGTCCCTATATATTTCCCTACCACCTACCTATATTAGTGTCAATATATAATGGCCAATTAACCTATCAACCCGCAAGTCTTTGGCATGTGGGAAGAAACCGGAGCACCCGGAGGAATCTCACGCAGACACAGGGAGAACTTGCAAACTCCGCACAGCCAGTACCCAGAATCGAGCCCGGGTCCCTGGAGCTGTGAGGCTGATAACCACTGTGCCAATGTGCCGCCCAGTGTGTGTCTGTGCTACTGGGTATCAGTGTATGGCTTTGTTACTTGGTGTCAGTGTATGTCTGTGTTACTTGGTGTAACTGTGTGTCTGTGTTACTGGGTAACAGTGTATGTCTTTGTAACTTGGTGTCAGTGTATGTCTGTGTTACTTGGTGTACGTGTGTGTATTTGTTACTTGGTGTAATTGTATGTCTTTGTTACTTGGTGTCAGTGTATGTCTGTGTTACTTGGTGTCATTGTCTGTCTTTGTTACCTGGTGTCAGTGTATGTCTTTGTGACGTGGTGTCATTGTCTGTCTTTGTTACTTGGTTTGAGTGTATGTCTTTGTTACTTGGTGTCAGTGCGTGTCTGTGTTACTGGGTATCAGTGTATATCTTTGTTAATGGTGTAAGTGTGTGTCTGTGTTACTGGGTATCAGGGAATGTCTTTGCTACATGGTGACAGTGTATGTCTGTGTTACTTGGTGTAAGTGTGAGTCTTTGTTACTTGGTGTAAGTGTATGTCTTTGTAACTTGGTGTCAGTGTATGTCTTTGTTACTTGGTGTAAGCGTGTGTCTGTGTTACTGGGTAACAGTGCATGTCTTTGTTACTAGGTGTCAGTGTATGTCTTTGTTACTTGGTGTAAGTTTATGTCTTTGATACTTGGAGTCAGTGTATGTCTTTGTTACTTGGTGTAAGTGCGTGTCTGTGTTTCTGGGTAACAGTGTATGCCTTTGTTACGTGGTGTCAGTGTATGTTTGTGTTGCTTGGTGCAAGTGTGTGTCTTTGTTACTTGTTGTAATTGTATGTCTTTGTTACTTGGTGTCATTGTATGTCTGTGTTACTTGGTGTAAGTTTATGTCTTTGATACTTGGTGTCAGTGTATGTCTTTGTGACTTGGTGTCAGTGTCTGTCTTTGTTACTGGGTATCAGAGTCTGTCTTCGTTACTTGGTGTCCGTGTTTGTCTTTGTTACTGTGTTTCAGTGGCAGTCTTTGTAACTTGGTGTCAGTGTATGTCTGTGTTACTTGGTGTCCGTGAGTGTATTTGTTACTTGGTGTAATTGTATGTCTTTGTTACTTGGTGTCAGTGTATGTCTGTGTTACTTGGTGTCATTGTATGTCTTTGTTACCTGGTGTCAGTGTATGACTTTGTGACGTGGTGTCATTGTCTGTCTTTGTTACTTGGTTTGAGTGTATGTCTTTGTTACTTGGTGTCAGTGTGTGTCTGTGTTACTGGGTATCAGTGTATATCTTTGTTAATGGTGTAAGTGTGTGTCTGTGTTACTGGGTATCAGGGAATGTCTTTGCTACATGGTGACAGTGTATGTCTGTGTTACTTGGTGTAAGTGTGAGTCTTTGTTACTTGGTGTAAGTGTATGTCTTTGTAACTTGGTGTCAGTGTATGTCTTTGTTACTTGGTGTAAGCGTGTGTCTGTGTTACTGGGTAACAGTGCATGTCTTTGTTACTAGGTGTCAGTGTATGTCTTTGTTACTTGGTGTAAGTTTATGTCTTTGATACTTGGTGTCAGTGTATGTCTTTGTTACTTGGTGTAAGTGTGTGTCTGTGTTTCTGGGTAACAGTGTATGTCTTTGTTACGTGGTGTCAGTGTATGTTTGTGTTGCTTGGTGCAAGTGTGTGTCTTTGTTACTTGGTGTAATTGTATGTCTTTGTTACTTGGTGTCATTGTATGTCTGTGTTACTTGGTGTAAGTTTATGTCTTTGATACTTGGTGTCAGTGCATGTCTTTGTGACTTGGTGTCAGTGTCTGTCTTTGTTACTGGGTGTCAGTGTCTGTCTTCGTTACTTGGTGTCAGTGTTTGTCTTTGTTACTGTGTGTCAGTGTCTGTCTTTGTGACTTGGTGTCAGTGTATGTCTTTGTTACTTGGTTTCAGTGTATGTCTTTGTTACTTGGTGTCAGTGTGTGTCTGTGTTACTGGGTATCAGTGTATATCTTTGTTACTTGGTGTAATTCTGTGTCTGTGTTACTAGGTATCAGGGAATGTCTTTGCTACATGGTGACAGTGTATGTCTGTGTTACTTGGTGTAAGTGTGAGTCTTTGTTACTTGGTGTAAGTGTATGTCTTTGTAACTTGGTGTCAGTGTATGTCTGTGTTACTTGGTGTAAGTGTGTGTCTTTGTTACTTGGTGTAATTGTATGTCTTTGTTACTCGGTGTCAGTGTATGTCTTTGTTACTTGGTGTAAGTGTGTGTCTGTGTTACTTGATATCAGTGCATGTCTTTGTTACTTGGTGTAATGGTATGTCTTTGATACTTGGTGTCAGTGTATGTCTTTGCTACTTCGTGTAAGTGAGTGTTGGTGTTACTTGGTGTAAGTGTGTGTCTGTGTCACTTGGTATCAGTGTATGTCTTTGTTACTTGGTATAAGTGTGTGTCTGTGCGACTGGGTAACAGTGTATGTCTTTGTTACTTGGTGTCAGTGTATGGCTGCGTTATTTGGTGTAAGTGTTTGTCTTTGTTACTTGGTGTAATTGTATGTCTTTGTTACTTGGTGTCAGTGTATGTCTTTGTTAATTGGTGTAAGTGTGTGTCTGTGTTACTGGGTATCAGTTTATGTCTTTGTTACTTGGTGCCAGTGTATGTCTTTGTGACTTCGTGTCAGTGTATGTCTTGGTTACTGGGTGTCAGTGAATGTCTTTGTGACTTGGTGTCAGTGTATGTCTGTGTTACTTGGTGTCAGTGTATGTCTTTGTTACTTGGTGTTAGTGTGTGTCTGTGTTACTGGGTGTCAGTAGATGTCTTTGTTACTTGGTGTCAGTGTTTGTCTTTGTTACTTTGTGGAAGTGTGTGTCTGTGTTACTGGGTATCAGTTTATGTCTTTGTGACTTGCTGTCAGTGTATGTCTTTGTTACTGGGTGTCAGTGTATGTCTTTGTTACTTGGTGACAGTGTGTGCTTGTGTTAGTCTTTGTTACTTGGTGTCAGTGTGTGTCTGTGTATGTCTTTGTTACTGTGTGTCAGTGTTTCTCTATGTTACTGGGTGTCAGTGTGTGTTTGTTTGTGTTGCTGGGTGTGAGTGTGTGTCTGTGTTACTTGGTGAAAGTGTATGTCTTTGTATCTTAGTGTCAGTGGCTGTCTTTGTTACTTGGTGTCAGAGTTTGTCTTTATTACTTGGTGTAAGTGTGTGTCTGTGTGAATGGGTAACAGTGTATGTCTTCGTGATTTGGTGTCAGTGTATGTCTTTTTTACTGGGTGGCAGTGTATGTCTTTGTTACTTGGTGTAAGTGTGTGTCTTTGTTACTGGGTATCAGTGTATGTCTTTGTTACTTGGTGTCAGTGTATGTCTTTGTTACTTTGTGTAAGTGTATGTCTTTGTTACTTGTTGTCAGTGTGTGTCTTTGTTACATGGTGTAAGTGTGTGTCTGTGTTACTGGGTATCAGTGTATGTCTTCGTGACTTGGTGTCAGTGTATGTCTTTTTTACTGGGTGTCAGTGTATGTCTTTGTTACTTGGTGTAAGTGTGTGTCTTTGTTACTTGGTGTAAGTGTTTGTCTTTGTTACTTGGTGTCAGTGTATGTCTTTGTTACTTGTTGTAAGTGTGTGTCTTTGTTACTTGGTGTCAGTGTGTGTCTGTGTTCCTGGGTGTCAGTGTATGTCTTTGTTACTTGGTGTAAGTGTGTGTCTGTGTTACTGGGTATCAGTGTATGTTTTTGTTACTTGGTGTCAGTGTATGTCTTTGTTACTTGGTGTCAGTGTATGTCTGTGTTACTTGGTGTAATTGTGTGTCTTTGTTACTTGGTGTAAGTGTGTGTCTGTGTTACTGGGTATCAGTGTATGTTTTTGTTACTTGGTGTCAGTGTATGTCTTTGTTACTTGGTGTTAGTGTGTGTCTGTGTTACTTGGTGTCAGTGTGTGTCTTTGTTACTTGTTGTCAGTGTTTGTCTTTGTTACTTTGTGGAAGTGTGTGTCTGTGTTACTGGGTATTAGTGTATGTCTTTGTGACTTGGTGTCAGTGTATGTCTTTGTTACTGGGTGTCTGTGTATGTCTTTGTTACTGTGTGTCAGTGTTTCTCTATGTTACTGGGTGTCAGTGTGTGTTTGTTTGTGCTGCTGGGTGTGAGTGTGTGTCTGTGTTACTTGGTGTAAGTATATGTCTTTGTATCTTGGTGTCAGTGGCTGTCTGTGTTACTTGGTGTCAGTGTATGTCTGTGTTACTTGGTGTAAGTGTATGTCTTTGTTACTGGGTATCAGTGAATGTCTTTGTTACTTGGTGTCATTGTATGTCTGTGTTACTTGGTGTAACTGTGTGTCTGTGATACTTGGTATCAGTGCATGTCTTTGTTACTTGGTGTCAGTGTATGTCTGAGTTACTTGGTGTAAGTGTGTGTCTTTGTTACTTGGTGTAATTGCATTTCTTTGTTACTTGGTGTCAGTGCTTGTCTGTGTTACTTGGTGTAAGTTTATGTCTTTGTTACTTGGTGTCAGTGTATGTCTTTGTGACGTGGTGTCATTGTCTGTCTTTGTTACTGGGTGTCAGTGTCTGTCTTCGTTACTTGGTGTCATTGTTTGTCTTTGTTACTGGGTGTCAGTGTATGTCTTTGTTACTTGGTGTAAGTGTGTGTCTGTGTTACTGGGTATCAATGTATATCTTTGTTACTTGGTGTAAGTGTGTGTCTGTGTTACTGGGTATCAGTGCATGTCTTTGCTACATGGTGACAGTGCATGTCTGCTACTTGCTGTAAGTGTGTGTCTTTGTTACTTGGTGTAATTGTATGTCTTTGTTACTTGGTGTCAGTGCAGGTCTTTGTTACTTGGTGTCAGTGTATGTATTTGTTACTTGGTGTAAGTGTGTGTCTGTGTTACTTGGTGTAAGTGTGTGTCTGTGTTACTTGGTATCAGTGTATGTCTTTGTTACTTGGTGTAAGTGTGTGTCTGTGATACTGGGTAACAGTGTATGTCTTTGTTACTTGGTGTCAGTGTATGTCTGTTTTACTTGGTGTAAGTGTGTATCTTTGTTACTTGGTGTAATTGTATGTCTTTGATACTTGGTGTCAGTGGATGTCTTTGCTACTTGGTGTAAGTGAGTGTTTGTGTTACTTGGTGTAAGTGTGTGCCTGTGTCACTTGGTATCAGTGTATGTCTTTGTTACTTGGTATAAGTGTGTGTCTGTGCTACTGGGTAACAGTGTATGTTTTTGTTACTTGGTGTCAGTGTATGGCTGCGTTATTTGGTGTAAGTGTTTGTCTTTGTTACTTGGTGTAATTGAATGTCTTTGTTACTTGGTGCCAGTGTATGTCTTTGTGACTTCGTGTCAGTGTATGTCTTGGTTACTGGGTGTCAGTGAATGTCTTTGTGACTTGGTGTCAGTGTATGTCTGTGTTACTTGGTGTCAGTGTATGTCTGTGTTACTTGGTGTAATTGTGTGTCTTTGTTACTTGGTGTAAGTGTGTGTCTGTGTTACTGGGTATCAGTGTATGTTTTTGTTACTTGGTGTCAGTGTCTGTCTTTGTTACTTGGTGTTAGTGTGTGTCTGTGTTACTGGGTGTCAGTGTGTTACTGTGTGTCAGTGGCTGTCTTTGTTACTTGGTGTTAGTGTGTGTCTGTGTTACTGGGTATCAGTGTATGTCTTCGTGACTTGGTGTCAGTGTATGTCTTTTTTACTGGGTGTCAGTGTATGTCTTTGTTACTTGGTGTAAGTGTGTGTCTGTGTTACTGGGTATCAGTGTATGTCTTTGTTACTTGGTGTCAGTGTATGTCTTTGTTACTTGGTGTAAGTGTTTGTCTTTGTTACTTGGTGTCAGTGTATGTCTTTGTTACTTGTTGTAAGTGTGTGTCTTTGTTACTTGGTGTCAGTGTGTGTCTGTGTTCCTGGGTGTCAGTGTATGTCTTTGTTACTTGGTGTCAATGTGTGTCTGTGTTACTGGGTGCCAGTGTGTTTGTTTGTGTTAATGGGTGTCAGTGTTTGTCTGTGTTACTTGGTGTATGTGTGTGTCTTTGTTACTTGGTTTCCGTGTGTGTCTGTGTTACTGGGTGTCAGTGTACGTCTTTGTTACTTGGTGTAAGTGTGTGTCTGTGTAACTGGGTGTCAGTGCATGTCTTTGTTACTGTGTATCAGTTTGTGTCTGTGACACTAGGTGTCAGTATTTAGTTTAGTTTAGAGATACAGCACTGAAACAGGCCCTTCGGCCCACCGACCATCAACCACCCATTTATTCTAATCCGACACTAATCCCGTATTCCTATCAACAACTTTGCTTCCAATTTCCACCCTTCTCTCACCTTTACATGGTCCATCTCTGACACTTCCCTTCCCTTCCTCGACTTCTCTGTCTCCATCTCTGGGGATAGGTTGTCTACCAATATCCATTATAAGCCCACTGACTCCCACAGCAACCTCGACGACACTTCTTCACACCCTACCTCCTGAAAGAACTCCATTCCATTCTCCTAGTTTCTCCGTCTCCGACGCATCTGCTCTGATGATGCTACCTTCCATGACGGTGCTTCTGATATGACCTCCTTTTTCCTCAACCGAGGATTTCCCCCCACTGTGGTTGACAGGGACCTCAACCGTGTCCGACCCATTCCCCGCACCTCTACCCTCACCCCTTCCCCTCCCTCCCAGAACCGTGACAGGGTTCCCCTTGTCCTCACTTTTCATCCCACCAGCCTCCATATCCAAAGGATCATCCTCCGCCATTTTCACCCCCTCCAGCGTGATGCCACTACCAGTCGCATCTTCCCCTCCCTTCCCCTGTCAGCATTCCGAAGGGATCGTTCCCTCCACGACACCCTGGTCCACTCCTCCATTACCCCCACCACCTCGTCCCCGTCCCAGGGCACCTTCCCTTGCAATCGCAGGAGGTGTAATACCTGTCCATTTACCTCCTCTCTCCTAACTGTCCCAGGCCGCAAACACTCCTTTCAGCTGATGCAGCGATTTACTTGTACTTCTTTCAATGTAGTATACTGTATTCGCTGCTCACAGTGTGGTCTCCTCTACATTGGGTAGACCAAGCGCAGACTGGGTGACCGCTTTGCGGAACATCTCCGCTCAGTCCGCAAGCAGGACCCTGAGCTTCCGGTTGCTTGCCATTTCAACACTCCCCCCTGCTCTCATGCTCACATCTCTGTCCTGGGATTGCTGCAGTGTTCCAGTGAACATCAACGCAAGCTCGAGGAACAGCATCTCATCTACCGATTAGGCGCACTACAGCCTGCCGGACTGAACATTGAGTTCAATACTTTCAGAGCATGACAGCCCCCCACTTTACTTACATTTTTAGTCATTTTAAGTTATTTTTTCTTCCTTTTTTTTGCATTCCTATCACATCCCCACCTGTCCCTATATATTTCCCTACCACCTACCTATACTAGGGGCAATTTATAATGGCCAATTAACCTATCAACCTGCAAGTCTTTGGCATGTGGGAGGAAACCGGAGCACCCGGAGGAAACCCACGCAGACAAAGGGAGAACTTGCAAACTCCGCACAGGCGGTACCCAGAATCGAGCCCGGGTCCCTGGAGCTGTGAGGCTGCTAACCACTGTGCCAATGTGCCGCCCAGTGTGTGTCTGTGTTACTGGGTATCAGTGTATGTCTTTGTTACTTGGTGTCAGTGTATGTCTGTGTTACTTGGTGTAAGTGTGTGTCTGTGTTACTGGGTATCAGTGTATGTCTTTGTTACTTTGTGTCAGTGTATGTTTGTGTTGCTTGGTGCAAGTGTAAGTCTTTGTTACTTGGTGTCAGTGTATGTCTGTGTTACTTGGTGTAAGTGTGTGTCTGTGTTATTTGGTATCATTGTATGTCTTTGTTACGTGGTGTCAGTGTATGTCTGTGTTACTTGGTGTAAGTTTATGTCTTTGATACTTGGTGTCAGTGTATGTCTTTGTGACGTGGTGTCAGTGTCTGTCTTTGTTACTCGGTGTCAGTGTCTGTCTTCGTTACTTGGTTTCAGTGTTTATCTTTGTTACTGTGTGTCAGTGTCTGTCTTTGTGACTTGGTGTCAGTGTATGTCTTTGTTACTTGGTTTGAGTGTATGTCTTTGTTACATGGTGTCAGTGTGTGTCTGTGTTACTGGGTATCAGTGTATATCCTTGTTAATGGTGTAAGTGTGTGTCTGTGTTACTGGGTATCAGGGAATGTCTTTGCTACATGGTGACAGTGTATGGCTGTGTTACTAGGTGTAAGTGTGAGTCTTTGTTACTTGGTGTAAGTGTATGTCTTTGTAACTTGGTGTCAGTGTATGTCTTTGTTACTTGGTGTAAGTGTGTGTCTGTGTTACTGGGTAACAGTGTATGTCTTTGTTAGTTGGTGTAATTGTATGTCTTTGTTACTTGGTGTCAGTGTATGTCTTTGTTACTTGGTGTAAGTTTATGTCTTTGATACTTGGTGTCAGTGAATGTCTTTGTTACTTGGTGTAAGTGTGTGTCTGTGTTTCTGGGTAACAGTGTATGTCTTTGTTACGTGGTGTCAGTGTATGTTTGTGTTGCTTGGTGCAAGTGTGTGTCTTTGTTACTTGGTGTAATTGTATGTCTTTGTGACTTGGTGTCATTGTATGTCTGTGTTACTTGGTGTAAGTTTAAGTCTTTGATACTTGGTGTCAGTGTATGTATTTGTGACTTGGTGTCAGTGTCTGTCTTTGTTACTGGGTGTCAGTGTCTGTCTTCGTTACTTGGTGTCAGTGTTTGTCTTTGTGACTTGGTGTCAGTGTATGTCTTTGTTACTTGGTTTCAGTTTATGTCTTTGTTACTTGGTGCCAGTGTGTGTCTGTGTTACTGGGTATCAGTGTATATCTTTGTTACTTGGTGTAAGTGTGTGTCTGTGTTACTGGGTATCAGGGAATGTCTTTGCGACATGGTGACAGTGTTTGTCTGTGTTACTCGGTGCAAGTGTGAGTCTTTGTTACTTGGTGTAAGTGTATGTCTTTGTAACTTGGTGTCAGTGTATGTCTTTGTTACTTGGTGTTAGTGTGTGTCTGTGTTACTGGGTAACAGTGTATGTCTTTGTTACTAGGTGTCAGTGTATGTCTGTGTTACTTGGTGTAAGTGTGTGTCTTTGTTACTTGGTGTAATTGTATGTCTTTGTTACTTGGTGTCAGTGTATGTCTTTGTTACTTGGTTTAAGTGTGTGTCTTTGTTACTTGGTGTAATTGTTTGTCTGTGTTACTTGGTGTCAGTGTATGTCTGTGTTACTTGGTGTAAGTGTATGTCTTTGTTACTGGGTATCAGTGAATGTCTTTGTGACTTGGTGTCAGTGTATGTCTTTGTTACTTGGTGTCAGTGTATGTCTTTGTTACTGGGTGTCACTGTATGTCTTAGTGACTTTGTGTCAGTGTATATCTTTGTTACTGGGTGTCAGTTTATGTCTTTGTTACTTGATGTAAGTGTGTGCCTGTGTTACTCGGTATCAGTGTATGTCTTTGTTACTTGGTGTCAGTGTATGTCGTTGTTACTTTGTGTAAGTGTGTGTCTTTGTTACTTGGTATCAGTGTATGTTTTTGTTACTTGGTGTAAGTGTGTGTCTGTGTTATTGGGTTACAGTGTATGTCTTTGTTACTTGGTGTCAGTGTATGTCTGTGTTACTTCGTGCAAGTGTGTGTCTTTGTTACTTGATGTAAGTGTGTGCCTGTGTTACTCGGTATCAGTGTATGTCTTTGTTACTTGGTTTCAGTGTATGTCGTTGTTACTTTGTGTAAGTGTGTGTCTTTGTTACTTGGTATCAGTGTATGTTTTTGTTACTTGGTGTAAGTGTGTGTCTGTGTTATTGGGTTACAGTGTATGTCTTTGTTACTTGGTGTCAGTGTATGTCTGTGTTACTTCGTGCAAGTGTGTGTCTTTGTTACTTGATGTAAGTGTGTGCCTGTGTTACTCGGTATCATTGTATGTCTTTGTTACTTGGTGTCAGTGTATGTCGTTGTTACTTGGTGTAAGTGTGTGTCTGTGTTACTTGGTATCAGTGTATGTTTTTGTTACTTGGTGTAAGTGTGTGTCTGTGTTATTGGGTTACAGTGTATGTCTTTGTTACTTGGTGTCAGTGTATGTCTGTGTTACTTCGTGCAAGTGTGTGTCTTTGTCACTTGGTGTAATTGTATGTCTTTGTTACTTGGTGTCATTGTATGTCTTTGTTACTTGGTGTCAGTGTATGTCTTTGTTACTTGGTGTAAGTTTATGTCTTTGATACTTGGTGTCAGTGAATGTCTTTGTTACTTGGTGTAAGTGTGTGTCTGTGTTATTGGGTTACAGTGTATGTCTTTGTTACGTGGTGTCAGTGTATGTTTGTGTTGCTTGGTGCAAGTGTGTGTCTTTGTTACTTGGTGTAATTGTATGTCTTTGTGACTTGGTGTCATTGTATGTCTGTGTTACTTGGTGTAAGTTTAAGTCTTTGATACTTGGTGTCAGTGTATGTATTTGTGACTTGGTGTCAGTGTCTGTCTTTGTTACTGGGTGTCAGTGTCTGTCTTCGTTACTTGGTGTCAGTGTTTGTCTTTGTGACTTGGTGTCAGTGTATGTCTTTGTTACTTGGTTTCAGTTTATGTCTTTGTTACTTGGTGCCAGTGTGTGTCTGTGTTACTGGGTATCAGTGTATATCTTTGTTACTTGGTGTAAGTGTGTGTCTGTGTTACTGGGTTTCAGGGAATGTCTTTGCGACATGGTGACAGTGTCTGTCTGTGTTACTCGGTGCAAGTGTGAGTCTTTGTTACTTGGTGTAAGTGTATGTCTTTGTAACTTGGTGTCAGTGTATGTCTTTGTTACTTGGTGTTAGTGTGTGTCTGTGTTACTGGGTAACAGTGTATGTCTTTGTTACTAGGTGTCAGTGTATGTCTGTGTTACTTGGTGTAAGTGTGTGTCTTTGTTACTTGGTGTAATTGTATGTCTTTGTTACTTGGTGTCAGTGTATTTCTTTGTTACTTGGTTTAAGTGTGTGTCTTTGTTACTTGGTGTAATTGTTTGTCTGTGTTACTTGGTGTCAGTGTATGTCTGTGTTACTTGGTGTAAGTGTATGTCTTTGTTACTGGGTATCAGTGAATGTCTTTGTGACTTGGTGTCAGTGTATGTCTTTGTTACTGGGTGTCAGTGTATGTCTTTGTTACTGGGTGTCACTGTATGTCTTAGTGACTTTGTGTCAGTGTATATCTTTGTTACTGGGTGTCAGTTTATGTCTTTGTTACTTGATGTAAGTGTGTGCCTGTGTTACTCGGTATCAGTGTATGTCTTTGTTACTTGGTGTCAGTGTATGTCGTTGTTACTTTGTGTAAGTGTGTGTCTTTGTTACTTGGTATCAGTGTATGTTTTTGTTACTTGGTGTAAGTGTGTGTCTGTGTTATTGGGTTACAGTGTATGTCTTTGTTACTTGGTGTCAGTGTATGTCTGTGTTACTTCGTGCAAGTGTGTGTCTTTGTTACTTGATGTAAGTGTGTGCCTGTGTTACTCGGTATCATTGTATGTCTTTGTTACTTGGTGTCAGTGTATGTCGTTGTTACTTGGTGTAAGTGTGTGTCTGTGTTACTTGGTATCAGTGTATGTTTTTGTTACTTGGTGTAAGTGTGTGTCTGTGTTATTGGGTTACAGTGTATGTCTTTGTTACTTGGTGTCAGTGTATGTCTGTGTTACTTCGTGCAAGTGTGTGTCTTTGTCACTTGGTGTAATTGTATGTCTTTGTTACTTGGTGTCATTGTATGTCTGTGTTACTTGGTGTCAGTGTATGTCTTTGTGACTTGGTGTCAGTGTCTGTCTTTGTTACTGGGTGTCAGTGTCTTTCTTCGTTACTTGGTGTCAGTGTCTGTCTTTGTTACCGTGTGTCAGTGTCTGTCTTTGTTACTTGGTGTCAAAATGTTGTCTTTGTTACTTGGTGTAAGTGTGTGTCTGTGTTACTGGGTATCAGTGTATATCTTTGTTACTTGGTGTCAGTGTGTGTCTGTGTTACTTGGTATCAGTGTATGTCTTTGTTACTTGGTGTAAGCGTGTGTCTGTGTTAATGGGTAACAGTGTATGTCTTTGTTACTGGGTGTCACTGTATGTCTGTGTTACTTGGTGTAAGTGTGTGTCTTTGTTACTTGGTGTAATTGTATGTCTTTGTTACTTGGTGTCAGTGTATGTCTGTGTTACTTGGTGTCAGTGTATGTCTTTGTTACTTGGTGAAAGTGTGTGTCTGTGTTACTGGGTATCAGTGTATGTCTTTGTTACTTGGTGTCAGTGTATGTCTTTGTGACTTGGTGTCAGTGAATGTCTTTGTTACTGGTTGTCACTGTATGTCTTTGTGACTTTGTGTCAGTGTTTGTCTGTGTTACTTGGTGTAAGTGTGTGTCTTTGTAACTTGTTGTCCGTGTGTGTCTGTGTTACTGGGTGTCAGTGTATGTCTTTGTTACTGGGTGTCACTTTATGTCCTTGTTAATTGATGTATGTGTGTGTCTGTGTTACTGGGTATCAGTGTATGTCTTTGTTACTTGGTGTCAGTGTATGTCTGTGTTACTTGGTGTCAGTGTATGTCTTTGTTACTTGGTGAAAGTGTGTGTCTGTGTTACTGGGTATCAGTGTATGTCTTTGTTACTTGGTGTCAGTGTATGTCTTTGTGACTTGGTGTCAGTGAATGTCTTTGTTACTGGTTGTCACTGTATGTCTTTGTGACTTTGTGTCAGTGTTTGTCTGTGTTACTTGGTGTAAGTGTGTGTCTTTGTAACTTGTTGTCCGTGTGTGTCTGTGTTACTGGGTGTCAGTGTATGTCTTTGTTACTGGGTGTCACTGTATGTCCTTGTTAATTGATGTATGTGTGTGTCTGTGTTACTGGGTATCAGTGTATGTCTTTGTTACTTGGTGTCAGTGTATGTCTGTGTTACTTGGTGTAAGTGTGAGTCTGTGTTACTGGGTATCAGTGTATGTCTTTGTGACTTGGTGTAAGTGTGTGTCTGTGTTACTGGGTATCAGTGTATGTCTTTGTGACTTGGTGTCAGTGTATGTCTTTGTTACTGGGTGTCAGTGTGTGTCTTTGTGACTTGGTGTCAGAGGATGTCTTTGTTACTTGGTGTAAGAGTGTGTCTTTGTTACTGGGTATCAGTGCATGTCTTTGTTACTGGGTGTCAGTGTATGTCTGTGTTACATGGTGTAAGTGTGTGTCTTTGTTACTTGGTGTCAGTGTAGGTCTTTGTTACTTGGTGTAAGTGTGTGTCTGTGTTACTGGGTATCAGTGTATATCTTTGTGACTTGGTATCAGTGTATGTATTTGTTACTGGGTGTCATTGTGTGTCTTTGTTACTGTGTATCAGTGTTTCTCTGTGTTACAGGGTGTCAGTGACACTAGGTGTCAGTATTTAGTTTAGTTTAGATATACAGCACTTAAACAGGCCCTTCGGCCCACCGAGTCTGTGACGACCATCAACCACTCATTTATGCTAATCCGGCACTAATCCCGTATTCCTATCCCATTCCCACCTGTCCCTATATATTTCCCTACCACCTACCTATACTAGGGGCAATTCATAATGGCCAATTAACCTATCAACCTGCAAGTCTTTGGCATGTGGGAGGAAACCGGAGCACCCGGAGGAAACCCACGCAGACACAGGGAGAACTTGCAAACTCCGCACAGGCGGTACCCAGAATCGAGCCCGGGTCCCTGGAGCTGTGAGGCTGCTAACCACTGTGCCAATGTGCCACCCTGTGTGTGTCTGTGTTACTGGGTATCAGTGTATGTCTTTGTTACTTGGTGTCAGTGTATGTCTGTGTTACTTGGTGTAAGTGTGTGTCTGTGTCACTTGGTATCAATGTATGTCTTTGTTACTTGGTGCAAGTGTTTGTCTGTGTTTCTGGGTAACAGTGTATGTCTTTGTTACGTGGTGTCAGTGTATGTTTGTGTTGCTTGGTGCAAGTGCGTGTCTTTGTTACTTGGTGTAATTGTATGTCTTTGTTACTTGGTTTCATTGTATGTCTGCGTTACTTGGTGTAAGTTTATGTCTTTGATACTTGGTGTCAGTGTAAGTCTTTGTGACTTGGTGTCAGTGTCTGTCTTTGTTACTGGGTGTCAGTGTCTGTCTTCGTTACTTGGTGTCAGTGTTTGTCTTTGTTACTGAGTGTCAGTGTCTGTCTTTGTGACTTGGTGCCAGTGTATGTCTTTGTTACTTGGTTTCAGTGTATGTCTTTGTTACTTGGTGTAAGTGTGTGTCTGTGTTACTGGGTATCAGTGTATATCTTTGTTACTTGGTGTAAGTGTATGTCTGTGTTACTGGGCATCAGGGAATGTCTTTGCTACATGGTGACAGTGTATGTCTGTGTTACTTGGTGTGAGTGTAAGTCTTTGTTACTTGGTGTAATTGTATGTCTTTGTAACTTGGTGTCAGTGTATGTCTTTGTTACTTGGTGTAAGTGTGTGTCTGTGTTACTGGGTAACAGTGTATGTCTTTGTTACTAGGTGTCAGTGTATGTCTGTGTTACTTGGTGTAATTGTATGTCTGTGTTACTTGGTGTAATTGTATGTCTGTGTTACTTGGTGTCAATGTATGTCTGTGTTACTTGGTATCAGTGTATGTCTTTGTTACTTGGTGTCAGTGTATGTCTTTGTTACTTGGTGTAAGTGTTTGTCTGTGTGAATGGGTATCAGTGTATGTCTTTGTTACTTGTTGTCAGTGTATGTCTTTGTGACTTGGTGTCAGTGTCTGTCTTTGTTACTGGGTGTCAGTGTCTGTCTTCGTTACTTGGTGTCAGTGTTTGTCTTTGTTACCGTGTGTCAGTGTCTGTCTTTGTTACTTGGTGTCAGTGTCTGTCTTTGTTGCTTGGTGTCAGTGAATGTCTTTGTTACTTGGTGTAAGTGTGTGTCTGTGTTACTGGGTATCAGTGTATATCTTTGTTACTTGGTGTCAGTGTGTGTCTGTGTTACTTGGTATCAGTGCATGTCTTTGTTACTTGGTGTAAGTGTGTGTCTGTGTTAATGGGTAACAGTGTATGTCTTTGTTACTTGGTGTCTGTGTATGTCTGTGTTACTTGGTGTAAGTGTGTGTCTTTGTTACTTGGTGTAATTGTATGTCTTTGATATTTGGTGTCAGTGTCTGTCTGTGTTACTTGGTGTAAGTGTATGTCTTTGTTACTTGGTGTCAGTGTATGTCTTTGTTACTTGGTGAAAGTGTGTGTCTGTGTTACTGGGTATCAGTGTATGTCTTTGTTACTTGGTGTCAGTGTATGTCTTTGTGACTTGGTGTCAGTGTCTTTCTTCGTTACTTGGTGTCAGTGTTTGTCTTTGTTACCGTGTGTCAGTGTCTGTCTTTGTTACTTGGTGTCAAAATTTTGTCTTTGTTACTTGGTGTAAGTGTGTGTCTGTGTTACTGGGTATCAGTGTATATCTTTGTTACTTGGTGTCAGTGTGTGTCTGTGTTTCTGGGTAACAGTGTATGTCTTTGTTACGTGGTGTCAGTGTATGTCTGTGTTACTTGGTGTAAGTGTGTGTCTGTGTCACTTGGTATCAATATATGTCTTTGTTACTTTGTGCAAGTGTTTGTCTGTGTTTCTGGGTAACAGTGTATGTCTTTGTTACGTGGTGTCAGTGTAGGTTTGTGTTGCTTTTTGCAAGTGCGTGTCTTTGTTACTTGGTGTAATTGTATGTCTTTGTTACTTGGTGTCATTGTATGTCTGCGTTACTTGGTGTAAGTTTATGTCTTTGATACTTGGTGTCAGTGTATGTCTTTGTGACTTGGTGTCAGTGTCTGTCTTTGTTACTGGGTGTCAGTGTCTGTCTTCGTTACTTGGTGTCAGTGTTTGTCTTTGTTACTGTGTGTCAGTGTCTGTCTTTGTGACTTGGTGTCAGTGTATGTCTTTGTTACTTGGTTTCAGTGTATGTCTTTGTTACTTGGTGTAAGTGTGTGTCTGTGTTACTGGGTATCAGTGTATATCTTTGTTACTTGGTGTAAGTGTGTGTCTGTGTTACTGGGTATCAGTGTATATCTTTGTGACTTGGTATCAGTGTATGTATTTGTTACTGGGTGTCATTGTGTGTCTTTGTTACTGTGTATCAGTGTTTCTCTGTGTTACAGGGTGTCAGTGACACTAGGTGTCAGTATTAAGTTTAGTTTAGAGATACAGCACTTAAACAGGCCCTTCGGCCCACCGAGTCTGTGACGACCATCAACCACTCATTTATGCTAATCCGACACTAATCCCGTATTCCTATCACATTCCCACCTGTCCCTATATATTTCCCTACCACCTACCTATACTAGGGGCAATTCATAATGGCCAATTAACCTATCAACCTGCAAGTCTTTGGCATGTGGGAGGAAACCGGAGCACCCGGAGGAAACCCACGCAGACACAGGGAGAACTTGCAAACTCCGCACAGGCGGTACCCAGAATCGAGCCCGGGTCCCTGGAGCTGTGAGGCTGCTAACCACTGTGCCAATGTGCCACCCTGTGTGTGTCTGTGTTACTGGGTATCAGTGCATGTCTTTGTTACTTGGTGTAAGTGTATGTCTGTGTTACTTGGTGTAAGTGTGTGTCTGTGTTTCTGGGTAACAGTGTATGTCTTTGTTACTTGGTGTAAGTGTGTGTCTGTGTTACTGGGCATCTGTGTATATCTTTGTTACTTGGTGTAAGTGTGTGTCTGTGTTACTGGGTATCAGGGAATGTCTTTGCTACATGGTGACAGTGTATGTCTGTGTTAACTGGTGCGAGTGTAAGTCTTTGTTACTTGGTGTAAGTGTATGTCTTTGTAACTTGGTGTCAGTGTATGTCTTTGTTACTTGGTGCAAGTGTGTGTCTGTGTTACTGGGTAACAGTGTATGTCTTTGTTACTAGGTGTCAGTGTATGTCTGTATTACTTGGTGTAATTGTATGTCTGTGTTACTTGGTGTAATTGTATGTCTGTGTTACTTGGTGTCAATGTATGTCTGTGTTACTTGGTGTCAGTGTATGTCTTTGTTACTTGGTGTCAGTGTTTGTCTGTGTTACTGGGTATCAGTGTATGTCTTTGTTACTTGTTGTCAGTGTATGTCTTTGTGACTTGGTGTCAGTGTCTGTCTTTGTTACTGGGTGTCAGTGTCTGTCTTCGTTACTTGGTGTCAGTGTATGTCGTTGTTACTTGGTGTAAGTGTGTGTCTGTGTTACTTGGTATCAGTGTATGTTTTTGTTACTTGGTGTAAGTGTGTGTCTGTGTTATTGGGTTACAGTGTATGTCTTTGTTACTTGGTGTCAGTGTATGTCTGTGTTACTTCGTGCAAGTGTGTGTCTTTGTCACTTGGTGTAATTGTATGTCTTTGTTACTTGGTGTCATTGTATGTCTTTGTTACTTGGTGTCAGTGTATGTCTTTGTTACTTGGTGTAAGTTTATGTCTTTGATACTTGGTGTCAGTGAATGTCTTTGTTACTTGGTGTAAGTGTGTGTCTGTGTTTCTGGGTAACAGTGTATGTCTTTGTTACGTGGTGTCAGTGTATGTTTGTGTTGCTTGGTGCAAGTGTGTGTCTTTGTTACTTGGTGTAATTGTATGTCTTTGTGACTTGGTGTCATTGTATGTCTGTGTTACTTGGTGTAAGTTTAAGTCTTTGATACTTGGTGTCAGTGTATGTATTTGTGACTTGGTGTCAGTGTCTGTCTTTGTTACTGGGTGTCAGTGTCTGTCTTCGTTACTTGGTGTCAGTGTTTGTCTTTGTGACTTGGTGTCAGTGTATGTCTTTGTTACTTGGTTTCAGTTTATGTCTTTGTTACTTGGTGCCAGTGTGTGTCTGTGTTACTGGGTATCAGTGTATATCTTTGTTACTTGGTGTAAGTGTGTGTCTGTGTTACTGGGTTTCAGGGAATGTCTTTGCGACATGGTGACAGTGTCTGTCTGTGTTACTCGGTGCAAGTGTGAGTCTTTGTTACTTGGTGTAAGTGTATGTCTTTGTAACTTGGTGTCAGTGTATGTCTTTGTTACTTGGTGTTAGTGTGTGTCTGTGTTACTGGGTAACAGTGTATGTCTTTGTTACTAGGTGTCAGTGTATGTCTGTGTTACTTGGTGTAAGTGTGTGTCTTTGTTACTTGGTGTAATTGTTTGTCTGTGTTACTTGGTGTCAGTGTATGTCTGTGTTACTTGGTGTAAGTGTATGTCTTTGTTACTGGGTATCAGTGAATGTCTTTGTGACTTGGTGTCAGTGTATGTCTTTGTTACTGGGTGTCAGTGTATGTCTTTGTTACTGGGTGTCACTGTATGTCTTAGTGACTTTGTGTCAGTGTATATCTTTGTTACTGGGTGTCAGTTTATGTCTTTGTTACTTGATGTAAGTGTGTGTCTTTGTTACTTGGTATCAGTGTATGTTTTTGTTACTTGGTGTAAGTGTGTGTCTGTGTTATTGGGTTACAGTGTATGTCTTTGTTACTTGGTGTCAGTGTATGTCTGTGTTACTTCGTGCAAGTGTGTGTCTTTGTTACTTGATGTAAGTGTGTGCCTGTGTTACTCGGTATCATTGTATGTCTTTGTTACTTGGTGTCAGTGTATGTCGTTGTTACTTGGTGTAAGTGTGTGTCTGTGTTACTTGGTATCAGTGTATGTTTTTGTTACTTGGTGTAAGTGTGTGTCTGTGTTATTGGGTTACAGTGTATGTCTTTGTTACTTGGTGTCAGTGTATGTCTGTGTTACTTCGTGCAAGTGTGTGTCTTTGTCACTTGGTGTAATTGTATGTCTTTGTTACTTGGTGTCATTGTATGTCTGTGTTACTTGGTGTCAGTGTATGTCTTTGTGACTTGGTGTCAGTGTCTGTCTTTGTTACTGGGTGTCAGTGTCTTTCTTCGTTACTTGGTGTCAGTGTCTGTCTTTGTTACCGTGTGTCAGTGTCTGTCTTTGTTACTTGGTGTCAAAATGTTGTCTTTGTTACTTGGTGTAAGTGTGTGTCTGTGTTACTGGGTATCAGTGTATATCTTTGTTACTTGGTGTCAGTGTGTGTCTGTGTTACTTGGTATCAGTGTATGTCTTTGTTACTTGGTGCAAGCGTGTGTCTGTGTTAATGGGTAACAGTGTATGTCTTTGTTACTGGGTGTCACTGTATGTCTGTGTTACTTGGTGTAAGTGTGTGTCTTTGTTACTTGGTGTAATTGTATGTCTTTGTTACTTGGTGTCAGTGTATGTCTGTGTTACTTGGTGTCAGTGTATGTCTTTGTTACTTGGTGAAAGTGTGTGTCTGTGTTACTGGGTATCAGTGTATGTCTTTGTTACTTGGTGTCAGTGTATGTCTTTGTGACTTGGTGTCAGTGAATGTCTTTGTTACTGGTTGTCACTGTATGTCTTTGTGACTTTGTGTCAGTGTTTGTCTGTGTTACTTGGTGTAAGTGTGTGTCTTTGTAACTTGTTGTCCGTGTGTGTCTGTGTTACTGGGTGTCAGTGTATGTCTTTGTTACTGGGTGTCACTTTATGTCCTTGTTAATTGATGTATGTGTGTGTCTGTGTTACTGGGTATCAGTGTATGTCTTTGTTACTTGGTGTCAGTGTATGTCTGTGTTACTTGGTGTCAGTGTATGTCTTTGTTACTTGGTGAAAGTGTGTGTCTGTGTTACTGGGTATCAGTGTATGTCTTTGTTACTTGGTGTCAGTGTATGTCTTTGTGACTTGGTGTCAGTGAATGTCTTTGTTACTGGTTGTCACTGTATGTCTTTGTGACTTTGTGTCAGTGTTTGTCTGTGTTACTTGGTGTAAGTGTGTGTCTTTGTAACTTGTTGTCCGTGTGTGTCTGTGTTACTGGGTGTCAGTGTATGTCTTTGTTACTGGGTGTCACTGTATGTCCTTGTTAATTGATTTATGTGTGTGTCTGTGTTACTGGGTATCAGTGTATGTCTTTGTTACTTGGTGTCAGTGTATGTCTGTGTTACTTGGTGTAAGTGTGAGTCTGTGTTACTGGGTATCAGTGTATGTCTTTGTGACTTGGTGTAAGTGTGTGTCTGTGTTACTGGGTATCAGTGTATGTCTTTGTGACTTGGTGTCAGTGTATGTCTTTGTTACTGGGTGTCAGTGTGTGTCTTTGTGACTTGGTGTCAGAGGATGTCTTTGTTACTTGGTGTAAGAGTGTGTCTTTGTTACTGGGTATCAGTGCATGTCTTTGTTACTGGGTGTCAGTGTATGTCTGTGTTACATGGTGTAAGTGTGTGTCTTTGTTACTTGGTGTCAGTGTAGGTCTTTGTTACTTGGTGTAAGTGTGTGTCTGTGTTACTGGGTATCAGTGTATATCTTTGTGACTTGGTATCAGTGTATGTATTTGTTACTGGGTGTCATTGTGTGTCTTTGTTACTGTGTATCAGTGTTTCTCTGTGTTACAGGGTGTCAGTGACACTAGGTGTCAGTATTTAGTTTAGTTTAGATATACAGCACTTAAACAGGCCCTTCGGCCCACCGAGTCTGTGACGACCATCAACCACTCATTTATGCTAATCCGGCACTAATCCCGTATTCCTATCCCATTCCCACCTGTCCCTATATATTTCCCTACCACCTACCTATACTAGGGGCAATTCATAATGGCCAATTAACCTATCAACCTGCAAGTCTTTGGCATGTGGGAGGAAACCGGAGCACCCGGAGGAAACCCACGCAGACACAGGGAGAACTTGCAAACTCCGCACAGGCGGTACCCAGAATCGAGCCCGGGTCCCTGGAGCTGTGAGGCTGCTAACCACTGTGCCAATGTGCCACCCTGTGTGTGTCTGTGTTACTGGGTATCAGTGTATGTCTTTGTTACTTGGTGTCAGTGTATGTCTGTGTTACTTGGTGTAAGTGTGTGTCTGTGTCACTTGGTATCAATGTATGTCTTTGTTACTTGGTGCAAGTGTTTGTCTGTGTTTCTGGGTAACAGTGTATGTCTTTGTTACGTGGTGTCAGTGTATGTTTGTGTTGCTTGGTGCAAGTGCGTGTCTTTGTTACTTGGTGTAATTGTATGTCTTTGTTACTTGGTGTCATTGTATGTCTGCGTTACTTGGTGTAAGTTTATGTCTTTGATACTTGGTGTCAGTGTATGTCTTTGTGACTTGGTGTCAGTGTCTGTCTTTGTTACTGGGTGTCAGTGTCTGTCTTCGTTACTTGGTGTCAGTGTTTGTCTTTGTTACTGAGTGTCAGTGTCTGTCTTTGTGACTTGGTGCCAGTGTATGTCTTTGTTACTTGGTTTCAGTGTATGTCTTTGTTACTTGGTGTAAGTGTGTGTCTGTGTTACTGGGTATCAGTGTATATCTTTGTTACTTGGTGTAAGTGTATGTCTGTGTTACTGGGCATCAGGGAATGTCTTTGCTACATGGTGACAGTGTATGTCTGTGTTACTTGGTGTGAGTGTAAGTCTTTGTTACTTGGTGTAATTGTATGTCTTTGTAACTTGGTGTCAGTGTATGTCTTTGTTACTTGGTGTAAGTGTGTGTCTGTGTTACTGGGTAACAGTGTATGTCTTTGTTACTAGGTGTCAGTGTATGTCTGTGTTACTTGGTGTAATTGTATGTCTGTGTTACTTGGTGTAATTGTATGTCTGTGTTACTTGGTGTCAATGTATGTCTGTGTTACTTGGTATCAGTGTATGTCTTTGTTACTTGGTGTCAGTGTATGTCTTTGTTACTTGGTGTAAGTGTTTGTCTGTGTGAATGGGTATCAGTGTATGTCTTTGTTACTTGTTGTCAGTGTATGTCTTTGTGACTTGGTGTCAGTGTCTGTCTTTGTTACTGGGTGTCAGTGTCTGTCTTCGTTACTTGGTGTCAGTGTTTGTCTTTGTTACCGTGTGTCAGTGTCTGTCTTTGTTACTTGGTGTCAGTGTCTGTCTTTGTTGCTTGGTGTCAGTGAATGTCTTTGTTACTTGGTGTAAGTGTGTGTCTGTGTTACTGGGTATCAGTGTATATCTTTGTTACTTGGTGTCAGTGTGTGTCTGTGTTACTTGGTATCAGTGCATGTCTTTGTTACTTGGTGTAAGTGTGTGTCTGTGTTAATGGGTAACAGTGTATGTCTTTGTTACTTGGTGTCTGTGTATGTCTGTGTTACTTGGTGTAAGTGTGTGTCTTTGTTACTTGGTGTAATTGTATGTCTTTGATACTTGGTGTCAGTGTCTGTCTGTGTTACTTGGTGTAAGTGTATGTCTTTGTTACTTGGTGAAAGTGTGTGTCTGTGTTACTGGGTATCAGTGTATGTCTTTGTTACTTGGTGTCAGTGTATGTCTTTGTGACTTGGTGTCAGTGTCTTTCTTCGTTACTTGGTGTCAGTGTTTGTCTTTGTTACCGTGTGTCAGTGTCTGTCTTTGTTACTTGGTGTCAAAATTTTGTCTTTGTTACTTGGTGTAAGTGTGTGTCTGTGTTACTGGGTATCAGTGTATATCTTTGTTACTTGGTGTCAGTGTGTGTCTGTGTTTCTGGGTAACAGTGTATGTCTTTGTTACGTGGTGTCAGTGTATGTCTGTGTTACTTGGTGTAAGTGTGTGTCTGTGTCACTTGGTATCAATATATGTCTTTGTTACTTGGTGCAAGTGTTTGTCTGTGTTTCTGGGTAACAGTGTATGTCTTTGTTACGTGGTGTCAGTGTAGGTTTGTGTTGCTTTTTGCAAGTGCGTGTCTTTGTTACTTGGTGTAATTGTATGTCTTTGTTACTTGGTGTCATTGTATGTCTGCGTTACTTGGTGTAAGTTTATGTCTTTGATACTTGGTGTCAGTGTATGTCTTTGTGACTTGGTGTCAGTGTCTGTCTTTGTTACTGGGTGTCAGTGTCTGTCTTCGTTACTTGGTGTCAGTGTTTGTCTTTGTTACTGTGTGTCAGTGTCTGTCTTTGTGACTTGGTGTCAGTGTATGTCTTTGTTACTTGGTTTCAGTGTATGTCTTTGTTACTTGGTGTAAGTGTGTGTCTGTGTTACTGGGTATCAGTGTATATCTTTGTTACTTGGTGTAAGTGTGTGTCTGTGTTACTGGGTATCAGTGTATATCTTTGTGACTTGGTATCAGTGTATGTATTTGTTACAGGGTGTCATTGTGTGTCTTTGTTACTGTGTATCAGTGTTTCTCTGTGTTACAGGGTGTCAGTGACACTAGGTGTCAGTATTAAGTTTAGTTTAGAGATACAGCACTTAAACAGGCCCTTCGGCCCACCGAGTCTGTGACGACCATCAACCACTCATTTATGCTAATCCGACACTAATCCCGTATTCCTATCACATTCCCACCTGTCCCTATATATTTCCCTACCACCTACCTATACTAGGGGCAATTCATAATGGCCAATTAACCTATCAACCTGCAAGTCTTTGGCATGTGGGAGGAAACCGGAGCACCCGGAGGAAACCCACGCAGACACAGGGAGAACTTGCAAACTCCGCACAGGCGGTACCCAGAATCGAGCCCGGGTCCCTGGAGCTGTGAGGCTGCTAACCACTGTGCCAATGTGCCACCCTGTGTGTGTCTGTGTTACTGGGTATCAGTGCATGTCTTTGTTACTTGGTGTAAGTGTATGTCTGTGTTACTTGGTGTAAGTGTGTGTCTGTGTTTCTGGGTAACAGTGTATGTCTTTGTTACTTGGTGTAAGTGTGTGTCTGTGTTACTGGGCATCAGTGTATATCTTTGTTACTTGGTGTAAGTGTGTGTCTGTGTTACTGGGTATCAGGGAATGTCTTTGCTACATGGTGACAGTGTATGTCTGTGTTAACTGGTGCGAGTGTAAGTCTTTGTTACTTGGTGTAAGTGTATGTCTTTGTAACTTGGTGTCAGTGTATGTCTTTGTTACTTGGTGCAAGTGTGTGTCTGTGTTCCTGGGTAACAGTGTATGTCTTTGTTACTAGGTGTCAGTGTATGTCTGTATTACTTGGTGTAATTGTATGTCTGTGTTACTTGGTGTAATTGTATGTCTGTGTTACTTGGTGTCAATGTATGTCTGTGTTACTTGGTGTCAGTGTATGTCTTTGTTACTTGGTGTCAGTGTTTGTCTGTGTTACTGGGTATCAGTGTATGTCTTTGTTACTTGTTGTCAGTGTATGTCTTTGTGACTTGGTGTCAGTGTCTGTCTTTGTTACTGGGTGTCAGTGTCTGTCTTCGTTACTTGGTGTCAGTGTTTGTCTTTGTTACCGTGTGTCAGTGTCTGTCTTTGTTACTTGGTGTCAGTGTCTGTCTTTGTTGCTTGGTGTCAGTGAATGTCTTTGTTACTTGGTGTAAGTGTGTGTCTGTGTTACTGGGTATCAGTGTATATCTTTGTTACTTGGTGTCAGTGTGTGTCTGTGTTACTTGGTATCAGTGTATGTCTTTGTTACTTGGTGTAAGTGTGTGTCTGTGTTAATGGGTAACAGTGTATGTCTTTGTTACTTGGTGTCTGTGTATGTCTGTGTTACTTGGTGTAAGTGTGTGTCTTTGTTACTTGGTGTAATTGTATGTCTTTGACACTTGGTGTCAGTGTCTGTCTGTGTTACTTGGTGTAAGTGTATGTCTTTGTTACTTGGTGTCAGTGTATGTCTTTGTTACTTGGTGAAAGTGTGTGTCTGTGTTACTGGGTATCAGTGTATGTCTTTGTTACTTGGTGTCAGTGTATGTCTTTGTGACTTGGTGTCAGTGAATGTCTTTGTTACTGGTTGTCACTGTATGTCTTTGTGACTTTGTGTCAGTGTATGTCTTTGTTACTGGGTGTCAGTTTATGTCTTTGTTACTTGGTGTCAGTGTATGTCTTTGTTACTTGGTGTCAGTGTATGTCTTTGTCACTTGGTGTCAGTGTATGTCTGTGTTACTTGGTGTAAGTGTGTGTCTTTGTTACTTGGTGTAAGTGTGTGCCTGTGTTACTCGGTATCAGTGTATGTCTTTGTTACTTGGTGTCAGTGTATGTCGTTGTTACTTGGTGTAAGCGTGTGTCTGTGTTAATGGGTAACAGTGTATGTCTTTGTTACTGGGTGTCACTGTATGTCTGTGTTACTTGGTGTAAGTGTGTGTCTTTGTTACTTGGTGTAATTGTATGTCTTTGTTACTTGGTGTCATTGTATGTCTGCGTTACTTGGTGTAAGTTTATGTCTTTGATACTTGGTGTCAGTGTATGTCTTTGTGACTTGATGTCAGTGTCTGTCTTTGTTACTGGGTGTCAGTGTCTGTCTTCGTTACTTGGTGTCAGTGTTTGTCTTTGTTACTGTGTGTCAGTGTCTGTCTTTGTGACTTGGTGTCAGTGTATGTCTTTGTTACTTGGTTTCAGTGTATGTCTTTGTTACTTGGTGTAAGTGTGTGTCTGTGTTACTGGGTATCAGTGTATATCTTTGTTACTTGGTGTAAGTGTGTGTCTGTGTTACTGGGTATCAGGGAATGTCTTTGCTACATGGTGACAGTGTATGTCTGTGTTACTTGGAGTGAGTGTAAGTCTTTGTTACTTGGTGTAAGTGTATGTCTTTGTAACTTGGTGTCAGTGTATGTCTTTGTTACTTGGTGTAGGTGTGTGTCTGTGTTACTGGGTGACAGTGTATGTCTTTGTTACTAGGTGTCAGTGTATGACTGTGTTACTTGGTGTAATTGTATGTCTGTGTTACTTGGTGTAATTGTATGTCTGTGTTACTTGGTGTCAATGTATGTCTGTGTTACTTGGTGTCAGTGTATGTCTTTGTTACTTGGTGTAAGTGTTTGTCTGTGTTACTGGGTATCAGTGTATGTCTTTGTTACTTGTTGTCAATGTATGTCTTTGTGACTTGGTGTCAGTGTCTGTCTTTGTTACTGGGTGTCAGTGTCTGTCTTCGTTACTTGGTGTCAGTGTTTGTCTTCGTTACCGTGTGTCAGTGTCTGTCTTTGTTACTTGGTGTCAGTGTCTGTCTTTGTTGCTTGGTGTCAGTGAATGTCTTTGTAACTTGGTGTAAGTGTGTGTCTGTGTTACTGGGTATCAGTGTATATCTTTGTTACTTGGTGTCAGTGTGTGTCTGTGTTACTTGGTATCAGTGTATGTCGTTGTTACTTGGTGTAAGTGTGTGTCTGTGTTAATGGGTAACAATGTATGTCTTTGTTACTTGGTGTCTGTGTATGTCTGTGTTACTTGGTGTAAGTGTGTGTCTTTGTTACTTGGTGTAATTGTATGTCTTTGATACTTGGTGTCAGTGTCTGTCTCTGTTACTTGGTGTAAGTGTATGTCTTTGTTACTTGGTGTCAGTGTGTGTCTTTGTTACTTGTTTAAAGTGTGTGTCTGTGTTACTGGGTATCAGTGTATGTCTTTGTTACTTGGTGTCAGTGTATGTCTTTGTGACTTGGTGTCAGTGAATGTCTTTGTTACTGGTTGTCACTGTATGTCTTTGTGACTTTGTGTCAGTGTATGTCTTTGTTACTGGGTGTCAGTTTATGTCTTTGTTACTTGGTGTCATTGTATGTCTTTGTTACTTGGTGTCAGTGTATGTCTGTGTTACTTGGTGTAAGTGTGTGTCTTTGTTACTTGGTGTAAGTGTGTGTCTGTGTTACTGGATATCAGTGTATGTCTTTGTTACTTGGTGTCAGTGTCTGTCGTTGTTACTTGGTGTCAGTGTGTGTCTTTGTTCCTTGGTGTAAGTGTGTGTCTGTGTTACTGGGTATCAGTGTATGTCTTTGTGAACTGGTGTCAGTGTATGTCTGTGTTACTTGGTGTGTGTGTCTGTCTGTGTTAGTGGGTGTCAGTGTATGTCTTTGTTAGTTGGTGCCAGTGTATGTCTGTGTTGCCTGGTTTAAGTGTATGTCTTTGTTACTTGGTGTCAGTGGATGTCTTTGTTACTTGGTGTCAGTGTGTGTCTTTGTTCCTTGGTGTAAGTGTGTGTCTGTGTTACTGGGTATCAGTGTATGTCTTTGTGAACTGGTGTCAGTGTATGTCTTTGTTACCTGGTGTCAGTGTATGTCTTGGTTACTTGGTGTAAGTGTGTGTCTGTGCTACTGGGTATCAGTGTATGTCTTTGTTTCTTGGTGTCAGTGTATGTCTTTGTTACTTGGTGTCAGTGTATGTCTGTGTTACTGGGTATCAGTGCATGTCTTTGTTACATGGTGTCAGTGTATGTCTGTGTTACTTGGTGTAAGTGTGTGTCTTTGTTACTTGTTGTAATTGTATGTCTTTGTTACTTGGTGCCAGTGTATGTCTGTGTTACGTGGTGTAAGTGTATGTCTTTGTTACTTGGTGTCAGTGTATGTCTTTGTTACTTGGTGTAAGTGTGTGTCTGTGTTACTTGGTGTAAGTGTGTGGCTGTGTTACTTGGTATCAGTGTATGTCTTTGTTACTTGGTGTAAGTGTGTGTCTGTGTTACTGGGTCACAGTGTATATCTTCGTTACTTGGTGTCAGTGTGTGTCTTTGTTACTTGGTGTAAGTGTGTGTCTTTGTTACTTGGTGTAATTGTATGTCTTTGTTACTTGGTATCAGTGTATGTCTTTGTGACTTGGTGTCAGTGTATGTCTTTGTTACTGCGTGTCAGTGTGTCTATTTGTGACTTGGTGTCAGTGTATGTCTTTGTTACTTGGTGTAAGTGTGTGTCTGTGTTACTGGGTATCAGTGTATGTCTTTGTTACTTGGTGTAAGTGTGTGTCTGTGTTACTGTGTATAAGTGTATGACTTTGTGACTTGGTGCCAGTGTATGTCTTTGTTACTGGGTGTCAGTGTGTGTCTTTGTGACTTGGTGTCAGTGTATGTCTTTGTTACTTGGTGTAAGTGTGTGTCTCTGTTACTGGGTATCAGTGTATGTCTTTGTTACTTGGTGTCAGTGCATGTCAAAATACTTGGTGTAAGTGTTTGTCTTTGTTACTTGGTGTAATTGTCTGTCTTTGTTACTTTGTGTCATTGTATGTCTTTGTTACTTGGTGTCAGTGTGTGTCTGTGTTACTGGGCATCAGTGTATGTCTTTGTTACTTAGTGTCAGTGTATGTCTGTGTTACTTGGTGTCAGTGTGTTTGTTGGTGTTACTGGGTGTCAGTGTATGTCTGTGTTTAGATTAGATTAGATATACAGCACTGAAACAGGCCCTTCGGCTCACCGAGTCTGTGCCGAACGTCAACCACCCATTTATACTAATCCTACACTAATCCCATATTCCTACCAAACATCCCCACCTGTCCCTATATTTCCCTACCACCTACCTATACGAGTGACAATTTATAAAGGCCAATTTACCTATCAACCTGCAAGTCTTTTGGCTTGTGGGAGGAAACCGGAGCACCCGGAGAAAACACACGCAGACACAGGGAGAACTTGCAAACTCCACACAGGCAGTACCCAGAATCGAACCCGGGTCCCTGGAGCTGTGAGGCTGCGGTGCTAACCACTGCGCCACTGTGGGTGACAGTGTATGTCTTTGTGACGTGGTGTCATTGTCTCTCTTTGTTACTGGGTGTCAGTGTCTGTCTTCGTTACTTGGTGTCATTGTTTGTCTTTGTTTCTGCGTGTCAGTGTCTGTCTTTGTGACTTGGTGTCAGTGTATGTCTTTGTTACTTGGTATCAATGTATATCTTTGTTACTTGCTGTAAGTGACTGTCTTTGTTACTTGGTGTAATTGTATGTCTTTGGTACTTGGTGTCAGTGTATGTCTGTGTTACTTGGTGTAAGTGTAGGTCTTTGTTACTTGGTTTAAGTCTGCGTCTTTGTTACTTGTTGTCCGTGTGTGTCTGCGTTTCAGGGTGTCAGTGTATGTCTCTGTGACTTGTTGTCAGTGTATGTCTTTGTTACTTGGTGTAAGTGTGTGTCTGTGTTACTGGGTATCAGTGTATGCCTTTGTTACTTGGTGTCATTGTATGTCTGTGTTACTTGGTGTAAGTGTGTGTCTGTGTTACTTGGTATCAGTGCATGTCTTTGTTACTTGGTGTAAGTGTGTGTCTGTGTTACTGGGTAACAGTGTATGTCTTTGTTACTTGGTGTCAGTGTATGTCTGAGTTACTTGGTGTAAGTGTGTGTCTTTGTTACTTGGTGTAATTGTATTTCTTTGTTACTTGGTGTCAGTGTATGTCTGTGTTACTTGGTGTAAGTGTCTGTCTTTGTTCCTTGGTGTCAGTGTATGTCTTTGTGACGTGGTGTCATTGTCTCTCTTTGTTACTGGGTGTCAGTGTCTGTCTTCGTTACTTGGTGTCATTGTTTATCTTTGTTACTGCGTGTCAGTGTCTGTCTTTGTGACTTGGTGTCAGTGTATGTCTTTGTTACTTGGTATCAATGTATATCTTTGTTACTTGCTGTAAGTGACTGTCTTTGTTACTTGGTGTAATTGTATGTCTTTGTTACTTGGTGTCAGTGTATGTCTGTGTTACTTGGTGTAAGTGTAGGTCTTTGTTACTTGGTGTCAGTGTATGAATTTGTTACTTGGTGTAAGTGAGTGTCTATGTTACTTGGTGTAAGTGTGTGTCTGTGTTACTTGGTATCAGTGTATGTCTTTGTTAATTGGTGTAAGTGTGTGTCTGTGTTATTGGGTAACAGTGTATGTCTTTGTTACTTGGTGTCAGTGTATGTCTGTGTTACTTGGTGTAAGTGTGTGTCTTTGTTACTTGGTGTAATTGTATGTCTTTGATACTTGGTGTCAGTGTATGTCTTTGCTACTTGGTGTAAGTGAGTTTTTGTGTTACTTGCTGTAAGTGTGTGTCTGTGTCACTTGGTATAAGTGTGTGGCTGTGCTACTGGGTAACAGTGTATGTCTTTGTTACTTGGTGTCAGTGTATGGCTGCGTTATTTGGTGTAAGTGTTTGTCTTTGTTACTTGGTGTAATTGTATGTCTTTGTTACTTGGTGTCAGTGTATGTCTTTGTTAATTGGTGTAAGTGTGTGTCTTTGTTACTGGGTATCAGTGTATGTCTTTGTTACTTGGTGCCAGTGTATGTCTTTGTGACTTCGTGTCAGTGTATGTCTTTGTTACTGGGTGTCAGTTTATGTCTTTGTTACTTGGTGTCAGTGTATGTCTGTGTTACTTGGTGTCAGTGTATGTCTGTGTTACTTGGTGTAATTGAGTGTCTTTGTTACTTGGTGTAAGTGTGTGTCTGTGTTACTGGGTATCAGTGTATGTCTTTGTTACTTGGTGTCAGTGTATGTCTTTGTTACTTGGTGTCAGTGTTTGTCTTTGTTACTTTGTGGAAGTGTGTGTCTGTGTTACTGGGTATCAGTGTATGTCTTTGTGACTTGGTGTCAGTGTATGTCTTTGTTACTGGATGTCAGTGTCTGTCTTTGTTACTTTGTGACAGTGTGTGTCTGTGTTAGTCTTTGTTACTTGGTGTCAGTGTGTGTCTGTGTATGTCTTTGTTACAGTGTGTCAGTGTTTCTCTATGTTACTGGGTGTCAGTGTGTGTTTGTTTGTGTTGCTGGGTGTGAGTGTGTGTCTGTGTTACTTGGTGTTAGTGTATGTCTTTGTATCTTGGTCTCAGTGGCTGTCTTTGTTACTTGGTGTCAGAGTTTGTCTTTGTTACTTGGTGTAAGTGTGTGTCTGTGTTACGGGGTATCAGTGTATGTCTTCGTGACTTGGTGTCAGTGTATGTCTTTGTTACTGGGTGTCAGTGTATGTCTTTGTTACTTGGTGTAAGTGTGTGTCTGTGTTACTGGGTATCAGTGTATGTCTTTGTTACTTGGTTTCAGTGTATGTCTTTGTTACTTGGTGTAAGTGTATGTCTTTGTTACTTGTTGTAAGTGTGTGTCTTTGTTACTTGGTGTCAGTGTGTGTCTGTGTTCCTGGGTGTCAGTGTCTGTCTTTGTTACTTGGTGTCAATGTGTGTCTGTGTTACTGGGTGTCAGTGTGTTTGTTTGTGTTACTGGGTGTCAGTGTGTGTCTGTGTTACTTGGTGTATGTGTGTGTCTTTGTTACTTGGTTTCCGTGTGTGTCTGTGTTACTGGGTGTCAGTGTACGTCTTTGTTACTTGGTGTAAGTGTGTGTCTGTGTTGCTGGGTGTCAGTGTATGTCTTTGTTACTGTGTATCAGTTTGTGTCTGTGATACTAGGTGTCAGTATTTAGTTTAGTTTAGAGATACAGCACTGAAACAGGCCCTTCGGCCCACCGACCATCAACCACCCATTTATTCTATTCCTACACTAATCCCGTATTCCTATCAACAACTTTGCTTCCAATTTCCACCCTTCTCTCACCTTTACATGGTCCATCTCTGACACTTCCCTTCCCTTCCTCGACTTCTCTGTCTCCATCTCTGGGGATAGGTTGTCTACCAATATCCATAATAAGCCCACTGACTCCCACAGCAACCTCGACTACACTTCTTCACACCCTACCTCCTGAAAGAACTCCAATCCATTCTCCTAGTTTCTCCGTCTCCGACGCATCAGCTCTGATGATGCTACCTTCCATGACGGTGCTTCTGATATGACCTCCTTTTTCCTCAACCGATGATTTCCCCCCACTGTGGTTGACAGGGACCTCAACCGTGTCCGACCCATTCACCGCACCTCTACCCTCACCCCTTCCCCTACCTCCCAGAACCGTGACAGGGTTCCCCTTGACCTCACTTTTCATCCCACCAGCCTCCGTATTCAAAGGATCATCCTCCGCCATTTTCGCCCCCTCCAGCGTGATGCCACTACCAGTCGCATCTTCCCCTCCCTTCCCCTGTCAGCATTCCGAAGGGATCGTTCCCTCCACGACACTCTGGTCCACTCCTCCACTACCCCCACCACCTCGTCCCCGTCCCAGGGCACCTTCCCTTGCAGTCGCAGGAGGTGTAATACCTCTCCATTTACCTCCTCTCTCCTCACTATCCCAGGCCCCAAACACTCCTTTCAGGTGAAGCAGCGATTTACTTGTACTTCTTTCAATGTAGTATACTGTATTCGCTGCTCACAGTGTGGTCTCCTCTACATTGGGAAGACCAAGCGAAGACTGGGTGACCGCTTTGCGGAACATCTCCGCTCAGTCCGCAAGCAGGACCCTGAGCTTCCGGTTGCTTGCCATTTCAACACTCCCCCCTGCTCTCATGCTCACATCTCTGTCCTGGGATTGCTGCAGTGTTCCAGTGAACATCAACGCAAGCTCGAGGAACAGCATCTCATCTACCGATTAGGCGCACTAAGCCTGCCGGACTGAACATTGAGTTCAATACTTTCAGAGCATGACAGCCCCCCACTTTACTTACATTTTTAGTCATTTTAAGTTATTTTTTCTTCCTTTTTTTTGCATTCCTATCACATCCCCACCTGTCCCTATATATTTCCCTACCACCTACCTATACTAGGGGCAATTTATAATGGCCAATTAACCTATCAACCTGCAAGTCTTTGGCATGTGGGAGGAAACCGGAGCACCCGGAGGAAACCCACGCAGACACAGGGAGAACTTGCAAACTCCGCACAGGCGGTACCCAGAATCGAGCCCGGGTCCCTGGAGCTGTGAGGCTGCTAACCACTGTGCCAATGTGCCGCCCAGTGTTTGTCTGTGCTACTGGGTATCAGTGCATGTCTTTGTTACTTGGTGTCAGTGTATGTCTGTGTTACTTGGTGTACGTGTGTGTCTGTGTTACTTGGTATCAGTGTATGTCTTTGTTACGTGGTGTCAGTGTATGTTTGTGTTGCTTGATGCAAGTGTGTGTCTTTGTTACTTGGTGTAATTGTATGTCTTTGTTACTTGGTGTCATTGTATGTCTGTGTTACTTGGTGTAAGTTTATGTCTTTGATACTTGGTGTCAGTGTATGTCTTTGTGACGTGGTGTCAGTGTCTGTCTTTGTTACTGGGTGTCAGTGTCTGTCTTCGTTACTTGGTGTCAGTGTTTATCTTTGTTACCGGGTGTCAGTGTCTGTCTTTGTGACTTGGTGTCACTGTATGTCTTTGTTACTTGGTTTCAGTGTATGTCTTTGTTACTTGGTGTCAGTGTGTGTCTGTGTTACTGGGTATCAGTGTATATCTTTGTTACTTGGTGTAAGTGTGTGTCTGTGTTACTGGGTATCAGGGAATGTCTTTGCTACATGGTGACAGTGTATGTCTGTGTTACTTGGTGTAAGTGTGAGTCTTTGTTACTTGGTGTAAGTGTATGTCTTTGTAACTTGGTGTCAGTGGATGTCTTTGTTACTTGGTGTAAGTGTGTGTCTTTGTTACTTGGTGTAATTGTATGTCTTTGTTACTTGGTGTCAGTTTATTTCTTTGATACTTGGTGTCAGTGTATGTCTTTGTTACTTGGTGTAAGTGTGTGTCTGTGTTTCTGGGTAACAGTGTATCTCGTTGTTACGTGGTGTCAGTGTATGTTTGTGTTGCTTGGTGCAAGTGTGTGTCTTTGTTACTTGGTGTAATTGTATGTCTTTGTTACTTGGTGTCATTGTATGTCTGTGTTACTTGGTGTAAGTTTATGTCTTTGATACTTGGTGTCAGTGTATGTCTTTGTGACTTGGTGTCAGTGTCTGTCTTTGTTACTGGGTGTCAGTGTCTGTCTTCGTTACTTGGTGTCAGTGTTTGTCTTTGTTACTGTATGTCAGTGTCTGTCTTCGTGACTTGGTGTCAGTGTATGTCTTTGTTACTTGGTTTCAGTGTATGTCTTTGTTACTTGGTGTCAGTGTGTGTCTGTGTTACTGGGTATCAGTGTATATCTTTGTTACTTGGTGTAAGGGTGTGTCTGTGTTACTGGGTATCAGGGAATGTCTTTGCTACATGGTGACAGTGTATGTCTGTGTTACTTGGTGTAAGTGTGAGTCTTTGTTACTTGGTGTAAGTGCATGTCTTTGTAACTTGGTGTCAGTGTATGTCTTTGTTACTTGGTGTAAGTGTGTGTCTGTGTTACTGGGTAACAGTGTATGTCTTTGTTACTAGGTGTCAGTGTATGTCTGTGTTACTTGGTGTAAGTGTGTGTCTTTGTTACTTGGTGTAATTGTATGTCTCTGTTACTTGGTGTCACTGTATGTCTTTGTTACTTGGTTTAAGTGTGTGTCTTTGTTACTTGGTGTAATTGTATGTCTGTGTTACTTGGTGTCAGTGTATGTCTGTGTTACTTGGTGTAAGTGTATGTCTTTGTTACTGGGTATCAGTGAATGTCATTGTGACTTGGTGTCAGTGTATGTCTTTGTGACTTGGTGTCAGTGTATGTCTTTGTTACTGGGTGTCACTGTATGTCTTAGTGACTTTGTGTCAGTGTATGTCTTTGTTACTGGGTGTCAGTTTATGTCTTTGTTACTTGGTGTCAGTGTATGTCTTTGTTACTTGGTGTCAGTGTATGTCTGTGTTACTTGGTGTAAGTGTGTGTCTTTGTTACTTGGTGTAAGTGTGTGTCTGTGTTACTGGGTATCAGTGTATGTCTTTGTTACTTGGTGTCAGTGTATGTCGTTGTTACTTGGTGTAAGTGTGTGTCTGTGTTACTTGGTATCAGTGTATGTTTTTGTTACTTGGTGTAAGTGTGTGTCTGTGTTATTGGGTAACAGTGTATGTCTTTGTTACTTGGTGTCAGTGTATGTCTGTGTTATTTAGTGTAAGTGTGTGTCTTTGTTACTTGGTGTAATTGTATGTCTTTGTTACTTGGTGTCATTGTATGTCTGTGTTACTTGGTGTAAGTGTATGTCTTTGTGACTTGGTGTCAGTGTATGTCTTTGTGAATTGGTGTCAGTGTCTGTCTTTGTTACTGGGTGTCAGTGTCTTTCTTCGTTATTGGTGTCAGTGTTTGTCTTTGTTACCGTGTGTCAGTGTCTGTCTTTGTTACTTGGTGTCAGTGAATGTCTTTGTTACTTGGTGTAAGTGTGTGTCTGTGTTACTGGGTATCAGTGTATATCTTTGTTACTTGGTGTCAGTGTGTGTCTGTGTTACTTGGTATCAGTGTATGTCTTTGTTACTTGGTGTAAGTGTGTGTCTGTGGTAATGGGTAACAGTGTATGTCTTTGTTACTTTGTGTCAGTGTATGTCTGTGTTACTTGGTGTCAGTGTGTGTCTGTGTTACTGGGTATCAGTGTATATCTTTGTTACATGGTGACAGTGTATGTCTGTGTTACTTGGTGTAAGTGTGAGTCTTTGTTACTTGGTGTAAGTGTATGTCTTTGTAACTTGGTGTCAGTGTATGTCTTTGCTACTTGGTGTAAGTGTGTGTCTCTGTTACTGGGTAACAGTGTATGTCTTTGTTACTAGGTGTCACTGTATGTCTGTGTTACTTGGTGTAAGTGTGTGTCTTTGTTACTTGGTGTAATTGTATGTCTTTGTTACTTGGTGTCAGTTTATGTCTTTGATACTTGGTGTCAGTGTATGTCTTTGTTACTTGGTGTAAGTGTGTGTCTGTGTTTCTGGGTAACAGTGTATCTCGTTGTTACGTGGTGTCAGTGTATGTTTGTGTTGCTTGGTGCAAGTGTGTGCCTTTGTTACTTGGTGTAATTGTATGTCTTTGTTACTTGGTGTCATTGTATGTCTGTGTTACTTGGTGTAAGTTTATGTCTTTGATACTTGGTGTCAGTGTATGTCTTTGTGACTTGGTGTCAGTGTCTGTGTTTGTTACTGGGTGTCAGTGTCTGTCTTCGTTACTTGGTGTCAGTGTTTGTCTTTGTTACTGTATGTCAGTGTCTGTCTTCGTGACTTGGTGTCAGTGTATGTCTTTGTTACTTGGTTTCAGTGTATGTCTTTGTTACTTGGTGTCAGTGTGTGTCTGTGTTACTGGGTATCAGTGTATATCTTTGTTACTTGGTGTAAGGGTGTGTCTGTGTTACTGGGTATCAGGGAATGTCTTTGCTACATGGTGACAGTGTATGTCTGTGTTACTTGGTGTAAGTGTGAGTCTTTGTTACTTGGTGTAAGTGCATGTCTTTGTAACTTGGTGTCAGTGTATGTCTTTGTTACTTGGTGTAAGTGTGTGTCTGTGTTACTGGGTAACAGTGTATGTCTTTGTAACTAGGTGTCAGTGTATGTCTGTGTTACTTGGTGTAAGTGTGTGTCTTTGTTACTTGGTGTACTTGTATGTCTCTGTTACTTGGTGTCAGTGTATGTCTTTGTTACTTGGTTTAAGTGTGTTTCTTTGTTACTTGGTGTAATTGTATGTCTGTGTTACTTGGTGTCAGTGTATGTCTGTGTTACTTGGTGTAAGTGTTTGTCTTTGTTACTGGGTATCAGTGAATGTCATTGTGACTTGGTGTCAGTGTATGTCTTTGTGACTTGGTGTCAGTGTATGTCTTTGTTACTGGGTGTCACTGTATGCCTTAGTGACTTTGTGTCAGTGTATGTCTTTGTTACTTGGTTTCAGTGTATGTCTTTGTTACTTGGTGTAAGTGTATGTCTTTGTTACTTGTTGTAAGTGTGTGTCTTTGTTACTTGGTGTCAGTGTGTGTCTGTGTTCCTGGGTGTCAGTGTCTGTCTTTGTTACTTGGTGTCAATGTGTGTCTGTGTTACTGGGTGTCAGTGTGTTTGTTTGTGTTACTGGGTGTCAGTGTGTGTCTGTGTTACTTGGTGTATGTGTGTGTCTTTGTTACTTGGTTTCCGTGTGTGTCTGTGTTACTGGGTGTCAGTGTACGTCTTTGTTACTTGGTGTAAGTGTGTGTCTGTGTTGCTGGGTGTCAGTGTATGTCTTTGTTACTGTGTATCAGTTTGTGTCTGTGATACTAGGTGTCAGTATTTAGTTTAGTTTAGAGATACAGCACTGAAACAGGCCCTTCGGCCCACCGACCATCAACCACCCATTTATTCTAATCCTACACTAATCCCGTATTCCTATCAACAACTTTGCTTCCAATTTCCACCCTTCTCTCACCTTTACATGGTCCATCTCTGACACTTCCCTTCCCTTCCTCGACTTCTCTGTCTCCATCTCTGGGGATAGGTTGTCTACCAATATCCATAATAAGCCCACTGACTCCCACAGCAACCTCGACGACACTTCTTCACACCCTACCTCCTGAAAGAACTCCAATCCATTCTCCTAGTTTCTCCGTCTCCGACGCATCAGCTCTGATGATGCTACCTTCCATGACGGTGCTTCTGATATGACCTCCTTTTTCCTCAACCGATGATTTCCCCCCACTGTGGTTGACAGGGACCTCAACCGTGTCCGACCCATTCACCGCACCTCTACCCTCACCCCTTCCCCTACCTCCCAGAACCGTGACAGGGTTCCCCTTGACCTCACTTTTCATCCCACCAGCCTCCGTATTCAAAGGATCATCCTCCGCCATTTTCGCCCCCTCCAGCGTGATGCCACTACCAGTCGCATCTTCCCCTCCCTTCCCCTGTCAGCATTCCGAAGGGATCGTTCCCTCCACGACACCCTGGTCCACTCCTCCACTACCCCCACCACCTCGTCCCCGTCCCAGGGCACCTTCCCTTGCAGTCGCAGGAGGTGTAATACCTCTCCATTTACCTCCTCTCTCCTCACTATCCCAGGCCCCAAACACTCCTTTCAGGTGAAGCAGCGATTTACTTGTACTTCTTTCAATGTAGTATACTGTATTCGCTGCTCACAGTGTGGTCTCCTCTACATTGGGAAGACCAAGCGAAGACTGGGTGACCGCTTTGCGGAACATCTCCGCTCAGTCCGCAAGCAGGACCCTGAGCTTCCGGTTGCTTGCCATTTCAACACTCCCCCCTGCTCTCATGCTCACATCTCTGTCCTGGGATTGCTGCAGTGTTCCAGTGAACATCAACGCAAGCTCGAGGAACAGCATCTCATCTACCGATTAGGCGCACTACAGCCTGCCGGACTGAACATTGAGTTCAATACTTTCAGAGCATGACAGCCCCCCACTTTACTTACATTTTTAGTCATTTTAAGTTATTTTTTCTTCCTTTTTTTTGCATTCCTATCACATCCCCACCTGTCCCTATATATTTCCCTACCACCTACCTATACTAGGGGCAATTTATAATGGCCAATTAACCTATCAACCTGCAAGTCTTTGGCATGTGGGAGGAAACCGGAGCACCCGGAGGAAACCCACGCAGACACAGGGAGAACTTGCAAACTCCGCACAGGCGGTACCCAGAATCGAGCCCGGGTCCCTGGAGCTGTGAGGCTGCTAACCACTGTGCCAATGTGCCGCAAAGTGTTTGTCTGTGCTACTGGGTATCAGTGCATGTCTTTGTTACTTGGTGTCAGTGTATGTCTGTGTTACTTGGTGTACGTGTGTGTCTGTGTTACTTGGTATCAGTGTATGTCTTTGTTACGTGGTGTCAGTGTATGTTTGTGTTGCTTGATGCAAGTGTGTGTCTTTGTTACTTGGTGTAATTGTATGTCTTTGTTACTTGGTGTCATTGTATGTCTGTGTTACTTGGTGTAAGTTTATGTCTTTGATACTTGGTGTCAGTGTATGTCTTTGTGACGTGGTGTCAGTGTCTGTCTTTGTTACTGGGTGTCAGTGTCTGTCTTCGTTACTTGGTGTCAGTGTTTATCTTTGTTACCGGGTGTCAGTGTCTGTCTTTGTGACTTGGTGTCACTGTATGTCTTTGTTACTTGGTTTCAGTGTATGTCTTTGTTACTTGGTGTCAGTGTGTGTCTGTGTTACTGGGTATCAGTGTATATCTTTGTTACTTGGTGTAAGTGTGTGTCTGTGTTACTGGGTATCAGGGAATGTCTTTGCTACATGGTGACAGTGTATGTCTGTGTTACTTGGTGTAAGTGTGAGTCTTTGTTACTTGGTGTAAGTGTATGTCTTTGTAACTTGGTGTCAGTGGATGTCTTTGTTACTTGGTGTAAGTGTGTGTCTTTGTTACTTGGTGTAATTGTATGTCTTTGTTACTTGGTGTCAGTTTATTTCTTTGATACTTGGTGTCAGTGTATGTCTTTGTTACTTGGTGTAAGTGTGTGTCTGTGTTTCTGGGTAACAGTGTATCTCGTTGTTACGTGGTGTCAGTGTATGTTTGTGTTGCTTGGTGCAAGTGTGTGTCTTTGTTACTTGGTGTAATTGTATGTCTTTGTTACTTGGTGTCATTGTATGTCTGTGTTACTTGGTGTAAGTTTATGTCTTTGATACTTGGTGTCAGTGTATGTCTTTGTGACTTGGTGTCAGTGTCTGTCTTTGTTACTGGGTGTCAGTGTCTGTCTTCGTTACTTGGTGTCAGTGTTTGTCTTTGTTACTGTATGTCAGTGTCTGTCTTCGTGACTTGGTGTCAGTGTATGTCTTTGTTACTTGGTTTCAGTGTATGTCTTTGTTACTTGGTGTCAGTGTGTGTCTGTGTTACTGGGTATCAGTGTATATCTTTGTTACTTGGTGTAAGGGTGTGTCTGTGTTACTGGGTATCAGGGAATGTCTTTGCTACATGGTGACAGTGTATGTCTGTGTTACTTGGTGTAAGTGTGAGTCTTTGTTACTTGGTGTAAGTGCATGTCTTTGTAACTTGGTGTCAGTGTATGTCTTTGTTACTTGGTGTAAGTGTGTGTCTGTGTTACTGGGTAACAGTGTATGTCTTTGTTACTAGGTGTCAGTGTATGTCTGTGTTACTTGGTGTAAGTGTGTGTCTTTGTTACTTGGTGTAATTGTATGTCTCTGTTACTTGGTGTCACTGTATGTCTTTGTTACTTGGTTTAAGTGTGTGTCTTTGTTACTTGGTGTAATTGTATGTCTGTGTTACTTGGTGTCAGTGTATGTCTGTGTTACTTGGTGTAAGTGTATGTCTTTGTTACTGGGTATCAGTGAATGTCATTGTGACTTGGTGTCAGTGTATGTCTTTGTGACTTGGTGTCAGTGTATGTCTTTGTTACTGGGTGTCACTGTATGTCTTAGTGACTTTGTGTCAGTGTATGTCTTTGTTACTGGGTGTCAGTTTATGTCTTTGTTACTTGGTGTCAGTGTATGTCTTTGTTACTTGGTGTCAGTGTATGTCTGTGTTACTTGGTGTAAGTGTGTGTCTTTGTTACTTGGTGTAAGTGTGTGTCTGTGTTACTGGGTATCAGTGTATGTCTTTGTTACTTGGTGTCAGTGTATGTCGTTGTTACTTGGTGTAAGTGTGTGTCTGTGTTACTTGGTATCAGTGTATGTTTTTGTTACTTGGTGTAAGTGTGTGTCTGTGTTATTGGGTAACAGTGTATGTCTTTGTTACTTGGTGTCAGTGTATGTCTGTGTTATTTAGTGTAAGTGTGTGTCTTTGTTACTTGGTGTAATTGTATGTCTTTGTTACTTGGTGTCATTGTATGTCTGTGTTACTTGGTGTAAGTGTATGTCTTTGTGACTTGGTGTCAGTGTATGTCTTTGTGAATTGGTGTCAGTGTCTGTCTTTGTTACTGGGTGTCAGTGTCTTTCTTCGTTATTGGTGTCAGTGTTTGTCTTTGTTACCGTGTGTCAGTGTCTGTCTTTGTTACTTGGTGTCAGTGAATGTCTTTGTTACTTGGTGTAAGTGTGTGTCTGTGTTACTGGGTATCAGTGTATATCTTTGTTACTTGGTGTCAGTGTGTGTCTGTGTTACTTGGTATCAGTGTATGTCTTTGTTACTTGGTGTAAGTGTGTGTCTGTGGTAATGGGTAACAGTGTATGTCTTTGTTACTTTGTGTCAGTGTATGTCTGTGTTACTTGGTGTCAGTGTGTGTCTGTGTTACTGGGTATCAGTGTATATCTTTGTTACATGGTGACAGTGTATGTCTGTGTTACTTGGTGTAAGTGTGAGTCTTTGTTACTTGGTGTAAGTGTATGTCTTTGTAACTTGGTGTCAGTGTATGTCTTTGCTACTTGGTGTAAGTGTGTGTCTCTGTTACTGGGTAACAGTGTATGTCTTTGTTACTAGGTGTCACTGTATGTCTGTGTTACTTGGTGTAAGTGTGTGTCTTTGTTACTTGGTGTAATTGTATGTCTTTGTTACTTGGTGTCAGTTTATGTCTTTGATACTTGGTGTCAGTGTATGTCTTTGTTACTTGGTGTAAGTGTGTGTCTGTGTTTCTGGGTAACAGTGTATCTCGTTGTTACGTGGTGTCAGTGTATGTTTGTGTTGCTTGGTGCAAGTGTGTGCCTTTGTTACTTGGTGTAATTGTATGTCTTTGTTACTTGGTGTCATTGTATGTCTGTGTTACTTGGTGTAAGTTTATGTCTTTGATACTTGGTGTCAGTGTATGTCTTTGTGACTTGGTGTCAGTGTCTGTGTTTGTTACTGGGTGTCAGTGTCTGTCTTCGTTACTTGGTGTCAGTGTTTGTCTTTGTTACTGTATGTCAGTGTCTGTTTTCGTGACTTGGTGTCAGTGTATGTCTTTGTTACTTGGTTTCAGTGTATGTCTTTGTTACTTGGTGTCAGTGTGTGTCTGTGTTACTGGGTATCAGTGTATATCTTTGTTACTTGGTGTAAGGGTGTGTCTGTGTTACTGGGTATCAGGGAATGTCTTTGCTACATGGTGACAGTGTATGTCTGTGTTACTTGGTGTAAGTGTGAGTCTTTGTTACTTGGTGTAAGTGCATGTCTTTGTAACTTGGTGTCAGTGTATGTCTTTGTTACTTGGTGTAAGTGTGTGTCTGTGTTACTGGGTAACAGTGTATGTCTTTGTAACTAGGTGTCAGTGTATGTCTGTGTTACTTGGTGTAAGTGTGTGTCTTTGTTACTTGGTGTACTTGTATGTCTCTGTTACTTGGTGTCAGTGTATGTCTTTGTTACTTGGTTTAAGTGTGTTTCTTTGTTACTTGGTGTAATTGTATGTCTGTGTTACTTGGTGTCAGTGTATGTCTGTGTTACTTGGTGTAAGTGTTTGTCTTTGTTACTGGGTATCAGTGAATGTCATTGTGACTTGGTGTCAGTGTATGTCTTTGTGACTTGGTGTCAGTGTATGTCTTTGTTACTGGGTGTCACTGTATGCCTTAGTGACTTTGTGTCAGTGTATGTCTTTGTTACTGGGTGTCAGTTTATGTCTTTGTTACTTGGTGTCAGTGTATGTCTGTGTTATTTAGTGTAAGTGTGTGTCTTTGTTACTTGGTGTAATTGTATGTCTGTGTTACTTGGTGTCAGTGTATGTCTGTGTTACTTGGTGTAAGTGTATGTCTTTGTTACTGGGTATCAGTGAATGTCATTGTGACTTGGTGTCAGTGTATGTCTTTGTGACTTGGTGTCAGTGTATGTCTTTGTTGCTGGGTGTCACTGTATGTCTTAGTGACTTTGTGTCAGTGTATGTCTTTGTTACTGGGTGTCAGTTTATGTCTTTGTTACTTGGTGTCAGTGTATGTCTTTGTTACTTGGTGTCAGTGTATGTCTGTGTTACTAGGTGTAAGTGTGTGTCTTTGTTACTTGGTGTAAGTGTGTGTCTGTGTTACTGGGTATCAGTGTATGTCTTTGTTACTTGGTGTCAGTGTATGTCGTTGTTACTTGGTGTAAGTGTGTGTCTGTGTTACTTGGTATCAGTGTATGTTTTTGTTACTTGGTGTAAGTGTGTGTCTGTGTTATTGGGTAACAGTGTATGTCTTTGTTACTTGGTGTCAGTGTATGTCTGTGTTATTTAGTGTAAGTGTGTGTCTTTGTTACTTGGTGTAATTGTATGTCTTTGTTACTTGGTGTCATTGTATGTCTGTGTTACTTGGTGTAAGTGTATGTCTTTGTGACTTGGTGTCAGTGTATGTCTTTGTGAATTGGTGTCAGTGTCTGTCTTTGTTACTGGGTGTCAGTGTCTTTCTTCGTTATTGGTGTCAGTGTTTGTCTTTGTTACCGTGTGTCAGTGTCTGTCTTTGTTACTTGGTGTCAGTGAATGTCTTTGTTACTTGGTGTAAGTGTGTGTCTGTGTTACTGGGTATCAGTGTATATCTTTGTTACTTGGTGTCAGTGTGTGTCTGTGTTACTTGGTATCAGTGTATGTCTTTGTTACTTGGTGTAAGTGTGTGTCTGTGGTAATGGGTAACAGTGTATGTCTTTGTTACTTTGTGTCAGTGTATGTCTGTGTTACTTGGTGTCAGTGTGTGTCTGTGTTACTGGGTATCAGTGTATATCTTTGTTACATGGTGACAGTGTATGTCTGTGTTACTTGGTGTAAGTGTGAGTCTTTGTTACTTGGTGTAAGTGTATGTCTTTGTAACTTGGTGTCAGTGTATGTCTTTGCTACTTGGTGTAAGTGTGTGTCTCTGTTACTGGGTAACAGTGTATGTCTTTGTTACTAGGTGTCACTGTATGTCTGTGTTACTTGGTGTAAGTGTGTGTCTTTGTTACTTGGTGTAATTGTATGTCTTTGTTACTTGGTGTCAGTTTATGTCTTTGTTACTTGGTGTAAGTATGTGTCTGTGTTTCTGGGTAACAGTGTATCTCGTTGTTACGTGGTGTCAGTGTATGTTTGTGTTGCTTGGAGCAAGTGTGTGCCTTTGTTACTTGGTGTAATTGTATGTCTTTGTTACTTGGTGTCATTGTATGTCTGTGTTACTTGGTGTAAGTTTATGTCTTTGATACTTGGTGTCAGTGTATGTCTTTGTGACTTGGTGTCAGTGTCTGTGTTTGTTACTGGGTGTCAGTGTCTGTCTTCGTTACTTGGTGTCAGTGTTTGTCTTTGTTACTGTATGTCAGTGTCTGTCTTCGTGACTTGGTGTCAGTGTATGTCTTTGTTACTTGGTTTCAGTGTATGTCTTTGTTACTTGGTGTCAGTGTGTGTCTGTGTTACTGGGTATCAGTGTATATCTTTGTTACTTGGTGTAAGGGTGTGTCTGTGTTACTGGGTATCAGGGAATGTCTTTGCTACATGGTGACAGTGTATGTCTGTGTTACTTGGTGTAAGTGTGAGTCTTTGTTACTTGGTGTAAGTGCATGTCTTTGTAACTTGGTGTCAGTGTATGTCTTTGTTACTTGGTGTAAGTGTGTGTCTGTGTTACTGGGTAACAGTGTATGTCTTTGTAACTAGGTGTCAGTGTATGTCTGTGTTACTTGGTGTAAGTGTGTGTCTTTGTTACTTGGTGTAATTGTATGTCTCTGTTACTTGGTGTCAGTGTATGTCTTTGTTACTTGGTTTAAGTGTGTTTCTTTGTTACTTGGTGTAATTGTATGTCTGTGTTACATGGTGTCAGTGTATGTCTGTGTTACTTGGTGTAAGTGTTTGTCTTTGTTACTGGGTATCAGTGAATGTCATTGTGACTTGGTGTCAGTGTATGTCTTTGTGACTTGGTGTCAGTGTATGTCTTTGTTACTGGGTGTCACTGTATGTCTTAGTGACTTTGTGTCAGTGTATGTCTTTGTTACTGGGTGTCAGTTTATGTCTTTGTTACTTGGTGTCAGTGTATGTCTTTGTTACTTGGTGTCAGTGTATGTCTGTGTTACTTGGTGTAAGTGTGTGTCTTTGTTACTTGGTGTAAGTGTGTGTCTGTGTTACTGGGTATCAGTGTATGTCTTTGTTACTTGGTGTCAGTGTATGTCGTTGTTACTTGGTGTAAGTGTGTGTCTGTGTTACTTGGTATCAGTGTATGTTTTTGTTACTTGGTGTAAGTGTGTGTCTGTGTTATTGGGTAACAGTGTATGTCTTTGTTACTTGGTGTCAGTGTATGTCTCTGTTATTTAGTGTAAGTGTGTGTCTTTGTTACTTGGTGTAATTGTATGTCTTTGTTACTTGGTGTCATTGTATGTCTGTGTTACTTGGTGTAAGTGTATGTCTTTGTGACTTGGTGTCAGTGGATGTCTTTGTGAATTGGTGTCAGTGTCTGTGTTTGTTACTGGGTGTCAGTGTCTTTCTTCGTTACTTGGTGTCAGTGTTTGTCTTTGTTACCGTGTGTCAGTGTTGTCTTTGTTACTTGGTGTCAGTGAATGTCTTTGTTACTTGGTGTAAGTGTGTGTCTGTGTTACTGGGTATCAGTGTATATCTTTGTTACTTAGTGTCAGTGTGTGTCTGTGTTACTTGGTATCAGTGTATGTCTTTGTTACTTGGTGTAAGTGTGTGTCTGTGGTAATGGGTAACAGTGTATGTATTTGTTACTTGGTGTCAGTGTATGTCTGTGTTACTTGGTGTAAGTGTGTGCCTTTGTTACTTGGTGTAATTGTATGTCTTTGCTACTTGGTGTCAGTGTATGTCTGTGTTACTTGGTGCAAGTGTATGTCTTTGTTACTTGGTGTCAGTGTATGTCTTTGTTACTTGGTGAAAGTGTGTGTCTGTGTTGCTGGGTATCAGTGCATGTCTTTGTTACTTGGTGTCAGTGTATGTCTTTGTGACTTGGTGTCAGTGATTGTCTTTGTTACTGGTTGTCACTGTATGACTTTGTGACTTTGTGTCAGTGTGTGTTTGTGTTACATGGTGTAAGTGTGTGTCTTTGTAACTTGGTGTCCGTGTGTGTCTGTGTTACTGGGTGTCAGTGTATGTATTTGTTACTGGGTGTCACTGTATGTCCTTGTTACTTGGTGTATGTGTGTGTCTGTGTTACTGGGTATCAGTGTCTGTCTTTGTTACTTGGTGTCAGTGTATGTCTGTGTTACTTGGTGTAAGTGTGTGTCTGTGTTACTGGGTATCAGTGTATGTCTTTGTGACTTGGTGTAAGTGTGTGTCTGTGTTACTGGGTATCAGTGTATGTCTTTGTTACTTGGTGTCAATGTATGTCTGTGTTACGTGGTGTAAGTGTGTGTCTGTGTTACTGGGTATCAGTGTATGTCTTTGTGACTTGGTGTCAGTGTATGTCTTTGTTACTGGGTGTCATTGTGTGTCTTTGTGACTTGGTGTCAGAGGATGTCTTTGTTACTTGGTGTAAGTGTGTGTCTGTGTTACTGGGTATCAGTGTATGTCTTTGTTACTGGGTGTCAGTGTATGTCTGTGTTACTTGGTGTAAGTGTGTGTCTTTGTTACTTGGTGTCAGTGTAGGTCTTTGTTACTTGGTGTAAGTGTGTGTCTGTGTTACTGGGTATCAGTGTATATCTTTGTGACTTGGTATCAGTGTATGTATTTGTTACTGGGTGTCAGTGTGTGTCTGTGTTACTTCGTGTCAGTGTATGTCTTTGTTACTGTGCATCAGTGTTTCTCTGTGTTACAGGGTGTCAGTGACACTAGGTGTCAGTATTTAGTTTAGTTTAGAGATACAGCACTTAAACAGGCCCTTCGGCCCACCGAGTCTGTGACGACCATCAACCACTGATTTATACTAATCCGACACTAATTCCGTATTCCTATCAAATCCCCACCTGTCCCTATATTTTCCCCTACCGCCTCCCTATACTAGGGGCAATTTATAATGGCCAATTAACCTATCCACCTGCAAGTCTTTGGCATGTGGGAGGAAACCGGAGCACCCGGAGGAAACCCACGCAGACACTGGGAGAACTTGCAAACTCCGCACAGGCGGTACCCAGAATCGGGCCCGGGTCCCTGGAGCTGTGAGGCTGCTAACCACTGTGCCAATGTGCCGCCCTGTGTGTGTCTGTGTTACTGGGTATCAGTGTATGTCTTTGTTACTTGGTGTCAGTGTATGTCTGTGTTACTTGGTGTAAGTGTGTGTCTGTGTTACTTGGTATCAATGGATGTCTTTGTTGCTTGGTGCAAGTGTGTGTCTGTGTTTCTGGGTAACAGTGTATGTATTTGTTACGTGGTGTCAGTGTATGTTTGTGTTGCTTGGTGCAAGTGTGTGTATTTGTTACTACGTGTAATTGTATGTCCTTGTTACTTGGTGTCATTGTATGTCTGCGCTACTTGGTGTAAGTTTATGTCTTTGATACTTGGCGTCAGTGTATGTCTTTGTGACTTGGTGTCAGTTTCTGTCTTTGTTACTGGGTGTCAGTGTCTGTCTTCGTTACTTGGCGTCAGTGTTTGTCTTTGTTACTGTGTGTCAGTGTCTGTCTTTGTGACTTGGTGTCAGTGTATGTCTTTGTGACTTGGTTTCAGTGTATGTCTTTGTTACTTGGTGTAAGTGTGTGTCTGTGTTACTGAGAATCAGTGCACATCTTTGTTACTTGGTGTAAGTGTGTGTCAGTGTTACTGGGTATCAGGCAATGTCTTTGCTACATGTTGACAGTGTATGACTGTGTTACTTGGTGTGAGTGTCAGTCTTTGTTACTTGGTGTAAGTGTATGTCTTTGTAACTTGGTGTCAGTGCATGTCTTTGTTACTTGGTGTAAGTGTGTGTCTGTGTTACTGGGTAACAGTGTATGTCTTTGTTACTTGGTGTCAGTGTATGTCTTTGTTACTTGATGTCAGTGTATGTCTTTGTGACTTGGTGTCAGTGTCTGTCTTTGTTACTGGGTGTCAGTGTCTGTCTTCGTTAATTGGTGTCAGTGTTTGTCTTTGTTACCGTGTGTCAGTGTCTGTCTTTGTTACTTGGTGTCAGTGTCTGTCTTTGTTACTTGGTGTCAGTGAATGTCTTTGTTACTTGGTGTAAGTGTGTGTCTGTGTTACTGGGTATCAGTGTTTATCTTTGTTACTTGGTATCAGTGTATGTCTTTGTTACTTGGTGTCAGTGTATGTCTGTGTTACTTGGCGTAAGTGTGTGCCTTTGTTACTTGGTGTAATTGTATGTCTTTGTTACTTGGTGTCAGTGTATGTCTGTGTTACTTGGTGTAAGTGTATGTGTTTGTTATTTGGTGTCAGTGTATGTCTTTGTTACTTGTTGAAAGTGTGTGTCTGTGTTACTTGGTGTCAGTGTATGTCTGTGTTACTTGGTGTAAGTGTGTGTCTTTGTTACTTGGTGTAAGTGTGTGTCTGTGTTACTGGATATCAGTGTATGTCTTTGTTAATTGGTGTCAGTGTCTGTTGTTGTTACTTGGTGTATGTGTGTGTCTGTGTTACTGGGTGTCAGAGTATGTCTTTGTTACTTGGTGCCAGTGTATGTCTGTGTTGCTTGGTGTAAGTGTGTGTCTTTGTTACTTGGTGTAAGTGTATGTCTTTGTTACTTGGTGTCAGTGTATGTCTTTGTGACTTGGTGTCAGTGTCTGTCTTTGTAACTGGGTGTCAGTGTCTTTCTTCGTTACTTGGTGTCAGTGTTTGTCTTTGTTACCGTGTGTCAGTGTCTGTCTTTGTTACTTGGTGTCAGTGAATGTCTTTGTTACTTGGTGGAAGTGTGTGTCTGTGTTACTGGGTATCAGTGTATATCTTTGTTACTTGGTGTCAGTGTGTGTCTGTGTTACCTGCTATCAGTGTATGTCTTCGTTACTTGGTGTAGGTGTGTGTCTGTGTTAATGGGTAACAGTGTATGTCTTTGTTACTTGGTGCCAGTGTATGTCTGTGTTACTTGGTGTAAGTGTGTGTCTTTGTTACTTGGTGTAATTGTATGTCTTTGTTACTTGGTGTCAGTGTATGTCTGTGTTTCTTGGTGTAAGTGTATGTCTTTGTTACTTGGTGTCAGTGTATGTCTTTGTTACTTGGTGTAAGTGTTTATCTGCATTACTGGGTATCAGTGTCTGTCTTTGTTACTTGCTGTAAGTGTGTGTCTGTGTTACTGAGTATCAGTGTATGTCTTTGTTACTTGGTGTCAGTGTATGTCTTTGTGACTTGGTGTCAGTGAATGTCTTTGTTACTGGTTGTCACTGTATGTCTTTGTGACTTTGTGTCAGTGTGTGTCTGTGTTACTTGGTGTAAGTGTGTGTCTTTGTAACTTGGTGTCCGTGTGTGTCTGTGTTACTGGGTGTCAGTGTATGTATTTGTTACTGGGTGTCACTGTATGTCCTTGTTACTTGGTGTATGTGTGTGTCTGTGTTACTGGGTATCAGTGTCTGTCTTTGTTACTTGGTGTAAGTGTGTGTCTGTGTTACTTGGTATCAGTGTATGTCCTTTGTTACTTGGTGTCAATGTATGTCTGTGTTACTTGGTGTAAGTGTGTGTCTGTGTTACTGGGTATCAGTGTATGTCTTTGTGACTTGGTGTCAGTGTATGTCTTTGTTACTGGGTGTCAGTGTGTGTCTTTGTCACTTGGTGTCAGAGGATGTCTTTGTTACTTGGTGTAAGTGTGTGTCTGTGCTACTGGGTATCAGTGTATGTCTTTGTTACTGGGTGTCAGTGTATGTCTGTGTTACTTGGTGTAAGTGTGTGTCTTTGTTACTTGGTGTCAGTGTAGGTCTTTGTTACTTGGTGTAAGTGTGTGTCTGTGTTACTGGGTATCTGTGTAGATCTTTGTGACTTGGTATCAGTGTATGTATTTGTTACTGGGTGTCAGTGTGTGTCTGTGTTACTTCGTGTCAGTGTATGTCTTTGTTACTGTGCATCAGTGTTTCTCTGTGTTACAGGGTGTCAGTGACACTAGGTGTCAGTATTTAGATTCGTTCAAAGATACAGCACATAAACAGGCCCTTCGGCCCACCGAGTCTGTGACGACCATCAACCACTCATTTATACTAATCCGACACAAATCCCGTATTCCTATCACATCCCCACCTGTCCCTATATTTCTCCCTACCACCTACCTATACTAGGGGAAATTTATAATGGCCAATTAACCTATCAACCTGCAAGTCTTTGGCATGTGGGAGGAAACCGGAGCACCCGGAGGAAACCCACGCAGACACAGGGAGAACTTGCAAACTCCGCACAGGCGGTACCCAGAATCCAGCCCGGGTCCCTGGAGCTGTGAGGCTGCTAACCACTGTGCCAATGTGCCGCCCTGTGTGTGTCTGTGTTACTGGGTATCAGTGTATGTCTTTGTTACTTGGTGTCAGTGTATGTCTGTGTTACTTGGTGTAAGTGTGTGTCTGTGTTACTTGGTATCAATGTATGTCATTGTTGCTTGGTGCAAGTGTGTGTCTGTGCTACTGGGTATCAGTGTATGTCTTTGTTACTGGGTGTCAGTGTGTGTCTTTGTCACTTGGTGTCAGAGGATGTCTTTGTTACTTGGTGTAAGTGTGTGTCTGTGCTACTGGGTATCAGTGTATGTCTTTGTTACTGGGTGTCAGTGTATGTCTGTGTTACTTGGTGTAAGTGTGTGTCTTTGTTACTTGGTGTCAGTGTAGGTCTTTGTTACTTGGTGTAAGTATGTGTCTGTGTTACTGGGTATCAGTGTATGTCTTTGTTACTTGATGTCAATGTATGTCTGTGTTACTGGTGTAAGTGTGTGTCTGTGTTACTGGGTATCAGTGTATGTCTTTGTGACTTGGTGTCAGTGTATGTCTTTGTTACTGGGTGTCAGTGTTTGTCTTTGTCACTTGGTTTCAGAGGATGTCTTTGTTACTTGGTGTAAGTGTGTGTCTGTGCTACTGGGTATCAGTGTATGTCTTTGTTACTGGGTGTCAGTGTATGTCTGTGTTACTTGGTGTCAGTGTGTGTCTTTGTTACTTGGTGTCAGTGTAGGTCTTTGTTACTTGGTGTAAGTGTGTGTCTGTGTTACTGGGTATCTGTGTAGATCTTTGTGACTTGGTATCAGTGTATGTATTTGTTACTGGGTGTCAGTGTGTGTCTGTGTTACTTCGTGTCAGTGTATGTCTTTGTTACTGTGCATCAGTATTTCTCTGTGTTACAGGGTGTCAGTGACACTAGGTGTCAGTATTTAGATTAGTTCAAAGATACAGCACTTAAACAGGCCCTTCGGCCCACCGAGACTGTGACGACCATCAACCACTCATTTATACTAATCCGACACTAATCCCGTATTCCTATCACATCCCCACCTGTCCCTATATTTCTCCCTACCACCTACCTATACTAGGGGAAATTTATAATGGCCAATTAACCTATCAACCTGCAAGTCTTTGGCATGTGGGAGGAAACCGGAGCACCCGGAGGAAACCCACGCAGACACAGGGAGAACTTGCAAACTCCGCACAGGCGGTACCCAGAATCCAGCCCGGGTCCCTGGAGCTGTGAGGCTGCTAACCACTGTGCCAATGTGCCGCCCTGTGTGTGTCTGTGTTACTGGGTATCAGTGTATGTCTTTGTTACTTGGTGTCAGTGTATGTCTGTGTTACTTGGTGTAAGTGTGTGTCTGTGTTACTTGGTATCAATGTATGTCATTGTTGCTTGGTGCAAGTGTGTGTCTGTGCTACTGGGTATCAGTGTATGTCTTTGTTACTGGGTGTCAGTGTGTGTCTTTGTCACTTGATGTCAGAGGATGTCTTTGTTACTTGGTGTAAGTGTGTGTCTGTGTTACTGGGTATCAGTGTATGTCTTTGTGACTTGGTGTCAGTGTATGTCTTTGTTACTGGGTGTCAGTGTTTGTCTTTGTCACTTGGTTTCAGAGGATGTCTTTGTTACTTGGTGTAAGTGTGTGTCTGTGCTACTGGGTATCAGTGTATGTCTTTTTTACTGGGTGTCAGTGTATGTCTGTGTTACTTGGTGTCAGTGTGTGTCTTTGTTACTTGGTGTCAGTGTAGGTCTTTGTTACTTGGTGTAAGTGTGTGTCTGTGTTACTGGGTATCTGTGTAGATCTTTGTGACTTGGTATCAGTGTATGTATTTGTTACTGGGTGTCAGTGTGTGTCTGTGTTACTTCGTGTCAGTGTATGTCTTTGTTACTGTGCATCAGTGTTTCTCTGTGTTACAGGGTGTCAGTGACACTAGGTGTCAGTATTTAGATTAGTTCAAAGACACAGCACTTAAACAGGCCCTTCGGCCCACCGAGACTGTGACGACCATCAACCACTCATTTATACTAATCCGACACTAATCCCGTATTCCTATCACATCCCCACCTGTCCCTATATTTTTCCCTACCACCTACCTATACTAGGGGAAATTTATAATGGCCAATTAACCTATCAACCTGCAAGTCTTTGGCATGTGGGAGGAAACCGGAGCACCCGGAGGAAACCCACGCAGACAAAGGGAGAACTTGCAAACTCCGCACAGGCGGTACCCAGAATCCAGCCCGGGTCCCTGGAGCTGTGAGGCTGCTAACCACTGTGCCAATGTGCCGCCCTGTGTGTGTCTGTGTTACTGGGTATCAGTGTATGTCTTTGTTACTTGGTGTCAGTGTATGTCTGTGTTACTTGGTGTAAGTGTGTGTCTGTGTTACTTGGTATCAATGTATGTCTTTGTTGCTTGGTGCAAGTGTGTGTCTGTGTTTCTGGGTAACAGTGTATGTATTTGTTACGTGGTGTCAGTGTATGTTTGTGTTGCTTGGTGCAAGTGTGTGTCTTTGTTACTAGGTGTAATTGTATGTCCTTGTTACTTGGTGTCATTGTATGTCTGCGTTACTTGGTGTAAGTATATGTCTTTGATACTTGGTGTCAGTGTATGTCTTTGTGACTTGGTGTCAGTTTCTGTCTTTGTTACTGGGTGTCAGTGTCTGCCTTCGTTACTTGGTGTCAGTGTTTGTCTTTGTTACTGTGTGTCAGTGTCTGTCTTTGTGACTTGGTGTCAGTGTATGTCTTTGTGACTTGGTTTCAGTGTATGTCTTTGTTACTTGGTGCAAGTGTGTGTCTGTGTTACTGAGAATCAGTGCACATCTTTGTTACTTGGTGTAAGTGTGTGTCTGTGTTACTGGGTATAACGGAATGTCTTTGCTACATGGTGACAGTGTATGTCTGTGTTACTTGGTGTGAGTGTGAGTCTTTGTTACTTGGTGTAAGTGTATGTCTTTGTAACTTGGTGTCAGTGTATGTCTTTGTTACTTGGTGTAAGTGTGTGTCTGTGTTACTGGGTAACAGTGTATGTCTTTGTTACTTGGTGTCAGTGTATGTCTTTGTTACTTGGTTTAAGTGTTTGTCTGTGTTACTGGGTATCAGTGTATGTCTTTGTTACTTGGTGTCAGTGTATGTCTTTGTGACTTGGTGTCAGTGTCTGTCTTTGTTACTGGGTGTCAGTGTCTGTCATCGTTACTTGGTGTCAGTGTTTGTCTTTGTTACCGTGTGTCAGTGTCTGTCTTTGTTACTTGGTGCCAGTGTCTGTCTTTGTTACTTGGTGTCAGTGAATGTCTTTGTTACTTGGTGTAACTGTGTGTCTGTGTTACTGGGTATCAGTGTATATCTTTGTTACTTGGTGTCAGTGTGTGTCTGTGTTACTTGGTATCAGTGTATGTCTTTGTTACTTGGTGTAAGTGTGTGTCTGTGTTAATGGGTAACAGTGTATGTCTTTGTTACTTGGTGTCAGTGTATGTCTTTGTTACTTGGTGTAATTGTATGTCTTTGTTACTTGGTGTCAGTGTATGTCTTTGTGACTTGGTGTCAGTGTCTGTCTTTGTTCCTGGGTGTCAGTGTCTGTCTTCGTTACTTGGTGTCAGTGTTTGTCTTTGTTACCGTGTGTCAGTGTCTGTCTTTGTTACTTGGTGTCAGTGTCTGTCTTTGTTACTTGGTGTCAGTGAATGTCTTTGTTACTTGGTGTAAGTGTGTTATGTGTTACTGGGTATCAGTGTTTATCTTTGTTACTTGGTATCAGTGTATGTCTTTGTTACTTGGTGTCAGTGTATGTCTGTGTTACTTGGTGCAAGTGTGTGTCTTTGTTACTTGGTGTAATTGTATGTCTTTGTTACTTGGTGTCAGTGTATGTCTGTGTTACTTGGCGTAAGTGCATGTGTTTGTTATTTGGTGTCAGTGTATGTCTTTGTTACTTGTTGAAAGTGTGTGTCTGTGTTACTTGGTATCAGTGTATGTCTTTGTTACTTGGTGTCAGTGTTTGTCTTTGTGACTTGGTGTCAGTGAATGTCTTTGTTACTGGTTGTCACTGTATGTCTTTGTGACTTTGTGTCAGTGCATGTCTTTGTTACTGGGTGTCAGTTTATGTCTTTGTTACTTGGTGTCAGTGTATGTCTTTGTTACTTGGTGTCAGTGTATGTCTGTGTTACTTGGTGTAAGTGTGTGTCTTTGTTACTTGGTGTAAGTGTGTGTCTGTGTTACTGGATATCAGTGTATGTCTTTGTAAATTGGTGTCAGTGATTGTTGTTGTTACTTGGTGTATGTGTGTGTCTGTGTTACTGGGTGTCAGAGTATGTCTTTGTTACTTGGTGCCAGTGTATGTCTGTGTTGCTTGGTGTAAGTGTGTGTCTTTGTTACTTGGTGTAAGTGTATGTCTTTGTTACTTGGTGTCAGTGTATGTCTTTGTGACTTGGTGTCAGTGTCTGTCTTTGTTACTGGGTGTCAGTGTCTTTCTTCGTTACTTGGTGTCAGTGTTTGTCTTTGTTACCGTGTGTCAGTGTCTGTCTTTGTTACCTGGTGTCAGTGAATGTCTTTGTTACTTGGTGTAAGTGTGTGTCTGTGTTACTGGGTATCAGTGTATATCTTTGTTACTTGGTGTCAGTGTGTGTCTGTGTTACTTGCTATCAGTGTATGTCTTCGTTACTTGGTGTAGGTGTGTGTCTGCGTTAATGGGTAACAGTGTATGTCTTTGTTACTTGGTGTCAGTGTATGTCTGTGTTACTTGGTGTAAGTGTGTGTCTTTGTTACTTGGTGTAATTGTATGTCTTTGTTACTTGGTGTCAGTGTATGTCTGTGTTACTTGGTGTAAGTGTATGTCTTTGTTACTTGGTGTCAGTGTATGTCTTTGTTACTTGGTGAAAGTGTGTGTCTGTGTTACTGGGTATCAGTGTATGTCTTTGTTACTTGGTGTCATTGTATGTCTTTGTGACTTGGTGTCAGTGAATGTCTTTGTTACTGGTTGTCACTGTATGTCTTTGTGACTTTGTGTCAGTGTGTGTCTGTGTTACTTGGTGTAAGTGTGTGTCTTTGTAACTTGGAGTCCGTGTGTGTCTGTGTTACTGGGTGTCAGTGTATGTATTTGTTACTGGGTGTCACTGTATGTCCTTGTTACTTGGTGTATGTGTGTGTCTGTGTTACTGGGTATCAGTGTCTGTCTTTGTTACTTGGTGTAAGTGTGTGTCTGTGTTACTTGGTATCAGTGTATGTCTTTGTTACTTGGTGTCAATGTATGTCTGTGTTACTTGGTGTAAGTGTGTGTCTGTGTTACTGGGTATCAGTGTATGTCTTTGTGACTTGGTGTAAGTGTGTGTCTGTGTTACTCGGTATCAGTGTATGTCTTTGTTACTTGGTGCCAATGTATGTCTGTGTTACTGGTGCAAGTGTGTGTCTGTGTTACTGGGTATCAGTGTATGTCTTTGTGACTTGGTGTCAGTGTGTGTCTTTGTGACTTGGTGTCAGAGGATGTCTTTGTTCCTTGGTGTAAGTGTGTGTCTGTGCTACTGGGTATCAGTGTATGTCTTTGTTACTGGGTGTCAGTGTATGTCTGTGTTACTTGGTGTAAGTGTGTGTCTTTGTTACTTGGTGTCAGTGTAGGTCTTTGTTACTTGGTGTAAGTTTGTGTCTGTGTTACTGGGTATCTGTGTAGATCTTTGTGACTTGGTATCAGTGTATGTCTTTGTTACTTGGTGTCAATGTATGTCTGTGTTACTTGGTGTCAGTGTGTGTCTGTGTTACTTGGTATCAATGTATGTCTTTGTTGCTTGGTGCAAGTGTGTGTCTGTGTTTCTGGGTAACAGTGTATGTATTTGTTACGTGGTGTCAGTGCATGTTTGTGTTGCTTGGTGCAAGTGTGTGTCTTTGTTACTAGTTGTAATTGTATGTCCTTGTTACTTGGTGTCATTGTCTGTCTGCGTTACTTGGTGTAAGTTTATGTCTTTGATACTTGTTGTCAGTGTATGTCTTTGTGACTTGGTGTCAGTTTATGTCTTTGTTACTGGGTGTCAGTTTCTGTCTTCGTTACTTGGTGTCAGTGTTTGTCTTTGTTACTGTGTATCAGTGTCTGTCTTTGTGACTTGGTGTCAGTGTATGTCTTTGTGACTTGGTTTCAGTGTATGTCTTTGTTACTTGGTGTAAGTGTGTGTCTGTGTTACTGAGAATCAGTGCACATCTTTGTTACTTGGTGTAAGTGTGTGCCTGTGTTACTGGGTATCACGGAATGTCTTTGCTACATGGTGACAGTGTATGTCTGTGTTACTTGGTGTGAGTGTGTGTCTGTGTTACTGGGTATCAGTGCATATCTTTGTTACTTGGTGTCAGTGTGTGTCTGTGTTACTTGGTATCAGTGTATGTCTTTGTTACTTGGTGTAAGTGTGTGTCTGTGTTAATGGGTAACAGTTTATGTCTTTGTTACTTGGTGCCAATGTATGTCTGTGTTACTGGTGCAAGTGTGTGTCTGTGTTACTGGGTATCAGTGTATGTCTTTGTGACTTGGTGTCAGTGTGTGTCTTTGTGACTTGGTGTCAGAGGATGTCTTTGTTCCTTGGTGTAAGTGTGTGTCTGTGCTACTGGGTATCAGTGTATGTCTTTGTTACTGGGTGTCAGTGTATGTCTGTGTTACTTGGTGTAAGTGTGTGTCTTTGTTACTTGGTGTCAGTGTAGGTCTTTGTTACTTGGTGTAAGTGTGTGTCTGTGTTACTGGGTATCTGTGTAGATCTTTGTGACTTGGTATCAGTGTATGTCTTTGTTACTTGGTGTCAATGTATGTCTGTGTTACTTGGTGTCAGTGTGTGTCTGTGTTACTTGGTATCAATGTATGTCTTTGTTGCTTGGTGCAAGTGTGTGTCTGTGTTTCTGGGTAACAGTGTATGTATTTGTTACGTAGTGTCAGTGCATGTTTGTGTTGCTTGGTGCAAGTGTGTGTCTTTGTTACTAGTTGTAATTGTATGTCCTTGTTACTTGGTGTCATTGTCTGTCTGCGTTACTTGGTGTAAGTTTATGTCTTTGATACTTGTTGTCAGTGTATGTCTTTGTGACTTGGTGTCAGTTTATGTCTTTGTTACTGGGTGTCAGTTTCTGTCTTCGTTACTTGGTGTCAGTGTTTGTCTTTGTTACTGTGTATCAGTGTCTGTCTTTGTGACTTGGTGTCAGTGTATGTCTTTGTGACTTGGTTTCAGTGTATGTCTTTGTTACTTGGTGTAAGTGTGTGTCTGTGTTACTGAGAATCAGTGCACATCTTTGTTACTTGGTGTAAGTGTGTGTCTGTGTTACTGGGTATCACGGAATGTCTTTGCTACATGGTGACAGTGTATGTCTGTGTTACTTGGTGTGAGTGTGTGTCTGTGTTACTGGGTATCAGTGCATATCTTTGTTACTTGGTGTCAGTGTGTGTCTGTGTTACTTGGTATCAGTGTATGTCTTTGTTACTTGGTGTAAGTGTGTGTCTGTGTTAATGGGTAACAGTTTATGTCTTTGTTACTTGGTGTCAGTGTATGTCTGTGTTACTTGGTGTAAGTGTGTGTCTTTGTTACTTGGTGTAAGTGTATGCCTTTGTAACTTGGTGTCAGTGTATGTCTTTGTTACTTGGTGTAAGTGTGTGTCTTTGTTACTGGGTATCAGTGCATATCTTTGTTACTTGGTGTCAGTGTGTGTCTGTGTTACTTGGTATCAGTGTATGTCTTTGTTACTTGGTGTAAGTGTGTGTCTGTGTTAATGGGTAACAGTTTATGTCTTTGTTACTTGGTGTCAGTGTATGTCTGTGTTACTTGGTGTAAGTGTGTGTCTTTGTTACTTGGTGTAATTGTATGTCTTTGTTACTTGGTGTCAGTGTATGTCTGTGTTACTTGGTGTAAGTGTATGTCTTTGTTATTTGGTGTCAGTGTATGTCTTTGTTACTTGTTGAAAGTGTGTGTCTGTGTTACTTGGTATCAGTGTATGTCTTTGTTACTTGGTGTCAGTGTATGTCTTTGTGACTTGGTGTCAGTGAATGTCTTTGTTACTGGTTGTCACTATATGTCTTTGTGACTTTGTGTCAGTGTATGTCTTTGTTACTGGGTGTCAGTTTATGTCTTTGTTACTTGGTGTCAGAGTATGTCTTTGTTACTTGGTGTCAGTGTATGTCTGTGTTACTTGGTGTAAGTGTGTGTCTTTGTTACTTGGTGTAAGTGTGTGTCTGTGTTACTGGATATCAGTGTATGTCTTTGTTACTTGGTGTCAGTGTCTGTCGTTGTTACTTGGTGTATGTGTGTGTCTGTGTTACTGGGTGTCAGAGTATGTCTTTGTTACTTGGTGCCAGAGTATGTCTGTGTTGCTTGGTGTAAGTGTGTGTCTTTGTTACTTGGTGTAAGTGTATGTCTTTGTTACTTGGTGTCAGTGTATGTCTGCGTTACTTTGTGTAAGTGTATGTCTTTGTTACTTGGTGTCAGTGTTTGTCTTTGATACTTTGTGGAAGTGTGTGTCTGTGTTACTGGGTATCAGTGTATGTCTTTGTGACTTGGTGTCAGTGTATGTCTTTGTTACTGGGTGTCAGTGTTTGTCTTCGTGACTTGGTGTCTGTGTGTGTCTCTGTTAGTCTTTGTTACATGTTGTCAGTGTCTGTCTGTGTATGTCTTTGTTACTGTGTGTCAGTGCTTTTCTATGTTACTGGGTGTCAGTGTGTGTTTGTTTGTGTTACTGGGTGTCAGTGTGTGTCTGTGTTACTTGGTGTAAGTGTATGTCTTTGTTTCTTGGTGTCAGTGGATGTCTTTGTTACTTGGTGTCAGTGTGTGTCTTTGTTCCTTGGTGTAAGTGTGTGTCTGTGTTACTGGGTATCAGTGTATGTCTTTGTGACCTGGTGTCAGTGTATGTCTTTGTTACCTGGTGTCAGTGTATGTCTTTGTTACTTGGTGTAAGTGTGTGTCTGTGTTACTGGGTATCAGTGTATGTATTTGTTTCTTGGTGTCAGTGTATGTCTTTGTTACTTGGTGTCAGTGTATGTCTGTGTTACTGAGTATCTGTGCATGTCTTTGTTACATGGTGTCAGTGTATGTCTGTGTTACTTGGTGTAAGTGTGTGTCTTTGTTACTTGGTGTAATTGTATGTCTTTGTTACTTGGTGTCAATGTATGTCTTTGTTACTTGATGTAAGTGTGTGTCTGTGTTACTTGGTGTAAGTGTGTGGCTGTGTTACTTGGTATCAGTGTATGTCTTTGTTACTGCGTGTCAGTGTGTGTATTTGTGACTTGGTGTCAATGTATGTCTTTGTTACTGCGTGCCAGTGTGTGTATTTGTGACTTGGTGTCAGTGTATGTCTTTGTTACTTGGTGTAAGTGTGTGTCTGTGTTACTGGGTATCAGTGTATGTCTTTGTTACTTGGTGTAAGTGTGTGTCTGTGTTACTGTGTATAAGTGTATGACTTTGTGACTTGGTGCCAGTGTATGTCTTTGTTACTGGGTGTCAGTGTGTGTCTTTGTGACTTGGTGTCAGTGTATGTCTTTGTTCCTTGGTGTAAGTGTGTGTCTATGTTACTGGGTATCAGTGTATGTCTTTGTTACTTGGTGTCAGTGCATGTCAAAATACTTGGTGTAAGTGTATGTCTTTGTTATTTGGTGTAATTGTTTGTCTTTGTTACTTGGTGTCAGTGTATGTCTGTGTTACTTGGTGTACGTGTATGTCTTTGTTACTTGGTGTAAGTGTATGTCTTTGTTACTTTGTGTCAGTGTACGTCTTTGTTACTTGGTGTCAGTGTGTGTCTGTGTTTCTGGGCATCAGTGTATGTCTTTTTGACTTGGTGTCAGTGTATGTCTTTGTTACATGGAGTCAGTGTATGTCTTTTTTACTGGGTGTCAGTGTGTGTCTGTGTTAATTGGTGTCAGTGTATGTCTTTGTTACTGTGTATCAGTGTTTCTCTGTGTTACTGGGTGTCAGTGTGTGTTTGTTTGTGTTACTGGGTGTCAGAGTGTGTCTGTGACACTAGGTGTCAGTATTTAGTTTAGTTTAGAGAAACAGCACTTAAACAAGCAATTCGGTCAACCGAGTCTGTGCCGACCATCAACAACCCATTTATACCAATCCTACACTCATCCCGCATTCCTATTACATCCACACCTGTCCCTATATATATCCCTACCACCTACTTATACTCGGGGCAATTTATGAAGGCCCATTAACCAATCAACCTGCAAGTCTTTGGCACGCAGGAGGAAACCGGAGCACCCGGAGGAAACCCACGCAGACACAGGGAGAACTTGCAAACTTCGCACAGGCAGTACCCAGAATCGTTCCCGGGTCCCTGGAGCTGTGAGGCTGCGGTGCTAACCACTGCGCCAATGTGCCCCCCCCTTCCCCCAGTGTGTGCCTGTGTTACTGGGTATGAGTGTATGTCTTTTTTACTTAGTGTCAGTGTATGTCTGTGTTACTTGGTGTCAGTGTGTTTGTTTGTGTTACTGGGTGTCAGTGTATGTCTTTGTTACTTGGTGTAAGTGTGTGTCTGTGTTACTTGGTGTAAGTGTGTGTCTGTGTTCCTGGGTATCAGTGTATGTCTTTGTTACCTGGTGTCAGTGTATGTCTGTGTTACTTGGTGTAAGTGTGTGTCTGTGTTACTGGGTGTCAATGTGTGTCTGTGTTACTTGGTTTAAGTCTGTGTCTTTGTTACTTGTTGTCCGTGTGTGTCTGCGTTACTGGGTGTCAGTGTATGTCTTTGTTACTGGGTGTCAGTGTATGTCTTTGTTACTTGGTGTAAGTATGTGTCTGTGTTACTGGGTATCAGTGTATGTCTTTGTGACTTGGTATCAGTGTATGTCTTTGTTACTGGGTGTCAGTGTGTGTCTGTGCTACTTGGTGTAAGTGCATGTCTTTTTTACTGGGTGTCAGTGTGTCTCTGTGTTACTGGGTGTCAGTGTGTGTTTTTTTTTGTTACTGGGTATCAGTGTATGTCTTTGTGACTTGGTATCAGTGTATGTCTTTGTTACTGGGTGTCAGTGTGTGTCTGTGCTACTTGGTGTAAGTGTGTGTCTTTGTTACTTGGCGTCCGAGTGTGTCTGTGTTACTGGGTGTCAGTGCATGTCTTTGTTACTTGGTGTCAGTGTATGTCTTTGTCATTTGGTGTAAGTGTGTGTCTGTGTTACTGGGTATCAGTGTCTGTCTTTGTTACTTGTTGTAAGTGTGTGTCTTTTTTACTTGGTGTCAGTGTATGTCTTTGTTACTTGGTGTCAGTGTGTGTCTGTGTTGCTGGGTATCAGTGTATGTCTTGGTGACTTGGTGTCAGTGTATATCTTTGTTACTGGGTGTCAGTGTGTGACTGTGTTACTTGGTGTCAGTGTATGTCTTTGTTACTGTGTAGTAGTGTCTCTCTGTGTTACTGGGTGTCAGTGTGTGTTTGCTTGTGTTACTGGGTGTCAGTGTATATCTTTGTTACTTGGTGTAAATGTGTGTCTGCGTTACTGGGTATCAGTGTCTGTCTTTGTTACTTGGTGTAAGTGTGTGCCTTTGTTACTTGGTGTAATTGTATGTCTTTGTTGCTTGGTGTCAGTGTATGTCTTTGTTACTTGGTGTTAGTTTATGTCTTTGTTTCTTCGTGTAAGTGTGTGTCTGTGTTACTTGGTGTAAGTGTGTGCCTGTGTTCCTGGGTATCAGTGTATGTCTTTGTTACTTGGTGTCAGTGTATGTCTGTGTTACTTTGTGTCAGTGTGTGTCTGTGTTACTGGGCATCAGTGTATGTCTTTGTGACTTGGTGTCAGTGTATGTCTTTTTTACTGGGTGTCAGTGTGTCTCTGTGTTACTGGGTGTCAGTGTGTGTATGTTTTTGTTACTGGGTATCAGTGTATGTCATTGTGACTTGGTATCAGTGTATGTCTTTGTTACTGGGTGTCAGTGTGTGTCTGTGCTACTTGGTGTAAGTGTGTGTCTTTGTTACTTGGTGTCCGTGTGTGTCTGTGTTACTGGGTGTCAGTGTATGTCTTTGTCACTTGGTGTCAGTGTATGTCTTTGTTACTTGGTGTAAGTGTGTGCCTGTGTGACTGGGTATCAGTGTCTGTCTTTGTTACTTGGTGTAAGTGTGTGTCTGTGTTACAGGGTATCAGTGCATGTCTTTGTTACTTGGTGTCAGTGTATGTCTGTGTTACTTGGTGTAAGTGTTTGTCTGTGTTACTGGGTATCATGTATGTCTTTGTTACTTGGTGTCAGTGTATGTCAAAATACTTGGTGTAAGTGGGTGTCTTTGTTACTTGGTGTAATTGTCTGTCTTTGTTACTTTGTTTAAGTGTATGTCTTTGTTACTTGGTGTCAGTGTGTGTCTGTGTTAATGGGTATCAGTGTATGTCTTTGTGACTTGGTATCAGTGTATGTCTTTGTGACTTGGTGTCAGTGTATGTCTTTGTTACTGGGTATCAGTGTGTGACTGTGTTACTTGGTGTCAGTGTCTGTCTTTGTTACTGGTTATTTGTGTTTCTCTGTGTTACTGGGTGTCAGTGTGTGTTTGTTTGTGTTACTGGGCGTCAGTGTATGTCTTTGTTACTAGGTGTAAGTGTGTGTCTGTGTTACTGGGTATCATTGTCTGTCTTTGTTACTTGGTGTAAGTGTGTGTCTGTGTTACTTGGTGTAAGTGTGTGCCTGTGTTCCTGGGTATCAGTGTATGTCTTTGTTACTTGGTGTCAGTGTATGTCTGTGTTACCTGGTGTAAGTGTGTGTCTGTGTTACTGGGTATAAGTGTATGTCTTTGTTACTTGGTGTCAGTGTATGTCTGTGTTACTTGGTGTAAGTGTGTGTCTGTGTTATTGGGTGTCAGTGTGTGTCTGTGTTACTTGGTGTAAGTGTGTGTCTGTGTTACTTGGTGTCCGTGTGTGTCTGTGTTCCTGGGTGTCAGTGTATGTCTTTGTTACTGGGTGTCAGTGTATGTCTTTGTTACTTGGTGTAATTTTGTGTCTGTGTTGCTGGGTATCAGTGTATGTCTATGTTACTTGGTGTAAGTGTGTGTCTTTTTTACTTGGTGTCCGTGTGTGTCTGTGTCACTGGGTGTCAGTGCATGTCTTTGTTACTTGGTGTCAGTGTATATCTGTGATACTTGGTGTAAGTGTGTGTCTTTGTTACTTGGTGTAATTGTCTGTCTTCGTTACTTGGTGTCAGTGTATGTCAAAATACTTGGTGTAAGTGGGTGTCTTTGTTACTTGGTGTAATTTTCTGTCTTTGTTACTTGGTGCCCGTGTGTGTCTGTGTTCCTGGGTGTCAGTGTATGTCTTTGTTACTGGGTGTCAGTGTATGTCTTTGTTACTTGGTGTAAGTGTGTGTCTTTTTTACTGGTTGTCATTGTGTGTCTTTGTGACTTGGTGTCAGTGTATGTCTGTGTTACTGTTTATTAGTGTTTCTCTGTGTTACTGGGTGTCAGTGTGTGTTTGTTTGTGTTACTGGTTGTCAGTGTATGTCTTTGTTACTGGGTGTAAGTGTGTGTCTGTGTTACTGGGTATCAGTGTCTGTCTTTGTTACTTGGTGTAAGTGTATGTCTGTGTTACTTGGTGTAAGTGTGTGTCTT